>NC_042618.1:286152792-286455300 GCF_901001135.1 Rhinatrema bivittatum | reverse complement strand
TAGGCTACATAGTCATAATGGAGCAATAAGTGCAATAAACTGTAGTAGACAAAGTACACACTAAATAAACCTAACACCAATTAGATATGGCAGGTCTAATAATTTCATAGTGATTGTCTGTCAAAAAGAGTCACATCTCACTATAGCCTTCGTGTAAGTGTCGTGAATGAAAGGCAGCTGGAGAATGGGGTGTTGTAGACACCACCTCTCCTGGAGTGGCACAGGACTGTAACGGAGTATGGATTGTCTGGTGAGGCTGGAACGCTGGAGCACTGGAACAAGGTGCAGGCTGGAACTGAGTGTTAGTAAGAGTGGAACTGGAACCACAGGGATAGAGTGAGGTAAGTGTAGAACTGGAATACTGGAGCTGAGTGCTAGTAAGAGTGGAACTGGAATGCAGGAATAGAGTGAAGATAAGAGTGGAGTGGATGCAGGTATACATGGAACTGGAACACTAGAACAGACAGGGACTGAGTGCAAGCAAACGTAGAAATGGGATTCTGAGACAGGGACTAGGGTAAGATATACTAGAGCAAAACAGAACAAACCAGGACAAGGACTACACAGAACATGGAACATAGAATGCCTGAAGGCAGCATAGGCAAGAAGTCCCAAGGAGCAAGGCAGGGAGAGGCCTTAGAAGCAGGGAGAAACCTGGGGGTCTCAGAGCTAAGCCAGGGGTCAGGAAACAGAGAGGCCAAGGGCAGGCCACTAGGCAAGGAAGGATCAGAAGGCCTGCAGGTCACAGAGCCATGCTAGGAACAGAAGGCCAGATGGCCATAAGGCAAGACGAAGGCAAGGTGGGAACAGAAGACCCAGAGGCCAGGAGATAGGGAAAAGCAAGGCTGGCGTCAGAAGGCCTGGAGGTCACGAGACAAAGCTAGTAACACTAGAGCAGGGAGCCAAGAAGGACTTGATGCCGAAGCATTGAGGCATGGGAGAGACAGAGTTAAGTAGGGCTGGAGTCCGGGTATGGTACAACAGGAGAGAAGGATTTGATCAGCCAGGGGAATGAACTCATGGAGGTCCCCTGCTGGGGTGGAGGCTTAAGCACAAGCTGAGGACAGGAGTCAGAGAATGCTGGAGAACAGTTCAGAGATGGGCTCACTGGGGTCCTCTGGTGGAGAGGAGGGCGCTCAGCGGCCGGAATCACAACAGTAGGACAGCCAACACAGTGTCAGAGCTTGCCATAGCTTGTGCATTCTTGCTTGCCTCCACAACACCTTGGATCCTATTCTAGCCCTCACATGTGGACAAGATAGTGGCCTAGGTATGATGGCACTCCAGCAGGGCCTAGGACATGGAGCCAAGAGCTCTTCAAGTCATATAACTTACAAGTACCTCAGCTGCTTGAAGGCACAACCTGAAGCTACCGTTTGACACTTACAATCATCAATCACAGTCTCAACATGTTGCAGCCTGATTTCCTAGCTGACATCCATGTGCATCGGAAGATATCCACATGTACATTGGATGCATACTATCACAAGGGCATGCAAAGACACAGGTGGCAACACTGCCTCAGCTGTTTCTGAGGAAGTGAGGACATTGGAATGCTCACCTAGCAGCCCTTCACTTTCATCTTTTTCGAAAGCACATTTCAAAGATAGTGGCAATCCAAAACTTATCATAGGTCATTGCAAGCTAGCATATCTCATTGGGGCTGCACACGATCATACACAACTGAGCCCTGTTACACTTAGAAAGCCAATAGTCAACTCTCATGTACAGATGGTGAGGGCCTTGCCTTGGACTGTCCTGTTGGTTATGTTAGCTGCTGGGGAAGGTTAGACAGAGATACTTGTATGACTATCTGAAGGCTGGATTGGGAATAGGATGTTGTCAGGCCTTCACTTATAGTAGAAAGTCACATCAGAAATTTATTGGTCAGAGTATATTTAGTGATGAATACAATAGCACCCACATGTCACCTAACAAAAAGTTCACCTTATTGAACCCAAGGCAAAGTTGGGAAATATAAAGATGTCAGTGCCCTGCATGGCCCTTCGCCTGTCCAGCTCATGGCTAGTCATGTTGTCCTGCTTTATGTCGGTAAATAGAAAAAAGGCAGAGTAGTTTGTTCCATTTGGTAGTAGCAGTTACACTCCTTATCCTATCTGTGGCCTATCTTAAAGCACATAGGCTGAGGAGTCCCAGGGAACAAAGCTTACAGAATGGTCATTTTCCAAGCAGAGTCACCACCTTTCTGGTATTTACTGGTTTGAGGCCCTTGCTTGTCCACATACATACATAGATACATAGAATTGACAGCAGAAAAAGACCAAACAGCCCATGTCTGCCCAGCAAGCTCCCACACTTATTTTCCCATACTTATCTGTTTCATCAACCACCAAGTTCAGGGCCCTTGTTGGTAATTGTTTGATTTGAATTTCCTGCCACCCCCTGTCGTTGATACAGCGAGTAATGTTGGAGTTGCATCAAAGGTGAATCGTAAGACTTAATGGATAAGGGTAGTAACCGCTGCATCAAGCAAGTTACCCCGATGCTTGTTTACCCAGACTGCTCAGATCAATGCCTTGTTGGATGTTGTCTGAATGTAAATCCTCTTTTCCACATTTCCCCCTGCTGTTGAAGCAGAGAGCAATGCTGTATATGCATTTAAAGTGAAGTATCAGGCTTAATTGGTTTAGGGTAGTAACTACCGCAATAAGCAAGCTACCCCCACACCTATTTGTTTACCCATACTGTATAGTTCAGTCCTTGTTGGTTGTTGTCTGAATGCAAATCTTCTTTGCCACATTTCTCCTTCCCGTTGAAGCAGAGAGCTTCAATGGCAAGGAGAGGTCTTGAAAGAGTAGATGTGAATTGGTTATTTACACTTTCGAATAATAGAAGGACTAGGGGACATTCCATGAAGTTAGCAAGTAGCACATTTAAGACTAATTGGAGAAAATTCTTTTTCACTCAACGCACAATAAAGCTCTGGAATTTGTTGCCAGAGGATGTGGTTAGTGTAGTTAGTGTAGCTGGATTCAAAAAAGGTTTGGATAAGTTCTTGGAGGACAAGTCCATTAACAGCTATTAATCAAGTTTACTTAGGGAATAGCCACTGTTATTAATTGCATTAGTAGCATGGGATCTTCTTAGTGTTTGGGTAATTTCCAGGTTCTTGTGGCCTGGTTTGGCCTCTGTTGGAAACAGGATGCTGGGCTTGATGGACCCTTGGTCTGACCCAGCATGGCAATTTCTTATGTTCTTATGTTCATTAACCATGTGAAGGCTTATTGAGTAAGAGTAGTAATCACTAGGTAGTAGCCACCATTCCAGCAAGCCATCCCCATGGCTCTTCTCTTCATTCCCATCTTCTAGCCTTTATGGATCCACAGGTTTATCCCATGCCCCTTTATATGTAGGGTGGCCAACTTTTCCATGGACCATAACTAGACACCCCACTAAACGTCATACTTTGGGAGGGGAAGCTGGGGGGGGTGGGATTTACAGACTACTGACAATTGTCGATTCACTCATTACTTGGCTTTCAAGTACCCCTCAATATAGTTTGTTTTATTGCACATTTCAACTATCCTCACAACCCATCAACTGCAGCCTCTCTCATGCACTTTTCCTCTCTATTACAGCTAAAGCCTTTCTAATAGTTGAAGTCCGTAGAATAGGTACTCACAGCAGGTAGTTCCAGGAGAGATCCCGGAGAGCAGGTCAGAAAGCAGTCCAAGGCAGAAGGTCGTCTGAGGAGAGGATAACCAGAGACGAAGGAAGGCCCCCGAGGAGCGGGTTCCCAGAGTGTCTCACGCCAAACATTGAATCTGGAACCGGAAGTCCAAGGAGCGGAATTCAGCAAGAGGGTATCCTTGCTAACACGTCTAAGCAAAGGGCCAGCCAGCTTAAGTACAGTGGATGGGTGACATCATCCGGAGGGGATGCCCCTGAGGTTCCCGCCATGATGTGTACAAAGGTGGCGCGCTCCTAAGTAATTTGTGGAGCAAGATGGCGGTTGGCAGTGCCCACGCCGTCCTGGGAACACCAAGCTGGTTGGCAGTGGTTGGCGGAGGCCGCCATTCTCCCAAAGGATGATAATGCAGCAAAAAACGATGTGAGCAGTAGTGGTCGCAGTCGTCTGCGACTGACGGGTGTAACAGTACCCCCCTTTGGGGTTTGGTTTCCTAGGATGAGAAATGTGGAATTGTCTGATCAAATCCTTGTCAAGGATGTTGCTTGCAGGTTCCCATCTATTCTCTTCGGGACCAAATCCTTCCCATGAGATGAGATACTCCCAGCACCTTCCGTGTTTTCTTACATCCAAAATATCCTCGACCTGATAAATGATGTCCTCTTCTGCAGTAAGAGGTTGAGGTTCAAGTGTTCTCTTTGAGAAGTCCGAGAGAATGAGTGGTTTTAGAAGGGTGATGTGGAAGGCATTGTGGATTCTAAGAGTAGAGGGCAACTGAAGGCTGTAAGTGACTGGACCCAGGCGGCGAAGTACAGAGAAAGGTCCAATATATCAGGGCGCAAATCGAGCATAGGGCACCTTTAAGCAGATGAAATGGGTGCTGAGCCACACCTTGTCTCCGGTATGCAACTGCGGAGCTGCACGATGGTGAGCGTCATAGAATTTCTTAGCCTTTTGTCCAGCCTCTTGGAGGAGTTGGCTTGGTATGCTCCCAGAGTTGGTGCAGTTCTTGTACCGAAGCCTGTGCTGCAGGGAACGATACCGACAAAGACACTGGGAGAGGAGGTAGCGGTTATTGTCCGTAGACGACTTGGAAAGGTGAAGATCCAGTTGAAGCAGGCTGGTGTGAATTTAACGCAAATTCGGCCCAGGGAAGCAATTCGGACCAGTCACTCTGTCTGGAGTTAACGTATGCCCGGAGAAACTGTTTCAGCGTATGGTTCGTCCTCTCAGTCTGCCCATTGGCCTGCGGATGGTAAGCTGATGTGAGATCTAGAGAGATGTAAAATGTTTTTGCATAGGGATCTCCAGAATTCTGCTGTAAATTGGACCCCTCGGTCGGAGAGTATGTGTTTAGGCAGGCCATGAAGGCGAAAGATATGGCGGATAAAAAACTTCGCCAATTGAGGAACTGAAGGTAACCCAGGTAATGCCACTAAATGAGCCATCTTTGAAAAATGGTCCACAGTGACCCAGATGGTATTGTTGCCGTCGGATACAGGAAAGTCAACAATAAAATCGATGGCTATATGCGTCCACGGTTCGCTAGGTGCGAGGAGTGGCTGCAGAAGTCCCCAGGGATGTCCAACCGGTGGTTTTTGTCGAGCGCATGTAGAACACGACTCTAGGTAGGTCTGGACATCTTTCTTCATGGAGGGTCACCAGTAGAACCTTTGTAGAGTGGCAAGTAAACTAGCTTGTCCAGGATGACCTGCGAGCAGGGAGTCATGTGCCCATCTGAGGATATTTTTCCTGAGTGTAGCAGAGAGGAGTACTCTTGTAGGGTCAATGATGTGACGCAGAGTATCAGGTACGTCTTCCATGGAAAAGGAATGGGAGAGTGCGTCAGCACGGGTATTCTTGTCCGCGGGATGGTATCGCAAGAGGAAGTCAAAGTGATAGATAAATAAGGACCAGCGGGAATGCCTGTGGTTCAGGCGTTGCACATGACGTAAGTATTCGAGGTTTTTGTGAATATTTTGGAGCCTATCAAAAACTTCAGAGATCAATGGCAAGGGGTAGCGGTCTTTCATGGTGATCTCATTTAAGCCACGGTAGTCTATGCACGGGTGAAGGGATCCATCCTTCTTTCCCACAAAAAAGAACCCGGCTCCAGCTGTAAACTTAGAAGGCCAAATAAAACCCTTTGCCAAGTTTTCTTGAATATAATCGGACATTTCCTTAATCTCCATCAGAAAAAGTGGTTACACCCTTCCTCTGGGGGGGTTCGGTGTTGGGTAATAACTGTATGGCGCAGTCAAAAGATCTGTGAGGTGGCAAAGTGTCTACCGCTTTCTTAGAGAATACGTCTTGATAGGAGGTGTACTGCAGAGGTAAACCCAGAAGAGATGTAGTGGTGGTCAGGCAAGGCATAGAAGTCACAGTCTTTAGGCACTTCCCATGGCAGGATTTACTCCATTGAGACAATTGCAGGGTATGCCAGTCGAATTGGGGTGTGTGCATTTGTAAGCATGGCAGTCCGAGTACCACCGGGTGTATTGCCTTATCTAAGACCAAGAAGGAAATGGTCTCTGTCTCCCTTTTACAAATAGGTGACTGCGGCCCAATTGCATGGGTTCTTCCTCCTCGATACTGGATGTGGGAGTAGTCTGGGTGACCGGTGTTGGACGAGGGTGTGGAACCCCTGAGGACAACTTCTTGGATCCCTTAGTCTCCTGGTATCGCTCACGCAGGTGACAATGAATGTGACCAGCGAAGTCAATGAGAGAGTCCAGAGTCTCGGGGAGCTCACATGCAGCTAATTCGTCTTTTATGTGTGCATTGAGACCTTCCAGGAATATAGCACTGAGGCATCCCAGATCCCAATGTAGTTCAGAGGACAGGGTTTTAAACTCATGTACTCAGTTAAAGGTCTGGTACCTTGGTGTAGATGCAGGAGGTCAGATCCAGCAACAGTCTTGCGAGCGGGATCGTCAAATACAGACTGAAACAGGGCAAGGAAACCTGTCAAATCATTGAGGATTGGATCCATTCTCTCCCAAAGAGGTGATGCCCAGGCCAGGGCTTTCCCGTCCAAAAGGGACAAGATGTACGTAGTTTTGGACACTACGTCTGGAAAATAGGTAGGTTGCAGTGAAAAGTGCATACAGCATTGATTCAGAAAGCCCCTACATAACAGGGGATCACCTGTAAAATGAGTAGGTGCTGGCAAAAGCACAGAAAGCCGGATAGGCAGCGTCTGTGAAGTGGAGGTGGGCTTGACAGGCGTCAAGGCGGAGTCCAGCCGAGAGTTTAACTGATTGATAGCATTGGCCAAAGTCTCTAATACCTTTTGTTGTTCTGAGATCAGTTGGGCCAGGCCAGGGATGGCCTGGATGGCTGAGGCCTGAGCCGGGTCCATGGAGTTAGCAATCTGTTATGTTTTGTAAAGTGTGAACCCTTGGGCCAAGGTGAGAGGTGTCTCTGCCCACAAGGAGGAGCCCTGTGAGCCTCACTGTCGGTAGGCGCGAGCTCAGCAATGTCAGACACAGATGTATATAAGTCTTTATTGACGGAAGAAAAAGGCACAACCCGCAGAGCGGAGAATGCAGTAAAGTGCAGTCTTGGGCAGAGGGGTATACCCACAGGCGATACCTCAGATGTGAAGATCCGGTAGTGGCCCATGGAGCGGGATACGCCAGGAAGTCTTGCAGTAGTGGAGTAATGCTTCAGACTTGCAGATCCGGTAGTGGCCCGCGGAGTAGTGTATGCCAGAGATACATCTCAATGATGGTAGTGAGAAGGTTATCCGAGGTGCAGGAACCCCGATCAGGTTCCTGTAGCGGTGGTGCAGTAATGACCTGCAGGCAGGGTATATCGGAGTGGTTCCTTCTGGGATGAAGTGGTAGTTGCCCGAGACACGGGGTACACTGTAGAGGATCCCACAACGAGGTTAGGAAGTTGGTACTCACAGCAGGTAGTTCCAGGAGAGATCCCGGGGAGTGGGACAGAAAGCAGTCCAAGGCAGAAGGTCCTCTGAGGAGTGGATGACCAGAGACGAAAGAGGGCCCCCGAGGAACAGGTACCCAGAATGTCTCACGCCAAACGTTGAATCTGGAACCGGAAGTCCAAGGAGTGGAATTCAGCAAGAGGGAATCCTTGCTAACTCGTCTAAGCGAAGGGCCAGCCAGCTTAAGTACAATGGATGGGTGACGTCATCCGGAGGGGACACCCTCGAGGTTCCCGCCATGACGTGTACAAAGGTGGCGCATGCACGCGCGCACCTAAGTAATTCCTGGAGCAAGATGGTGGTCGGCAGCGCCCATGCCGTCCCGGGAACGCCAGGCTGGTCGGCGGTGGTTGGCGGAGGCCGCCATTCTCCCAAAGGATGATAATGCAGCAAAAACGAGGTGAGCATTAGTGGTCGCAGCCGTCTGCGACCGGGCGTAACAATATCTGCCTGTAGTATACACCCCCCCCCCCCCCCCCCCCCAGTCCTGATACTTCCAGCTCTCCCACCCAGTATCTGGAGTAGTATTTGGGGTTGTGCCTATTTGGAAAAACTTCAGCAGCCAGGAGGCTGTGATTTTTTGTTTGGGTGGGGGATGTTTAGATGATGCCCGCTTAATTTGGGGATGGAGGGAAGAGGGAGGTTCTAATGGCGCCCTCATGGCAGCTACTATCAGGTTCTACTGATAAATGGGTTGGGAGGGCTCAATGCCAATATGTTGATGATTGTTGGGATTGGGGGGTAGCAGATGTCCTGCCAGCACCCCTATTAGAGGTTCTATTTGTTGAGATAGAGGCCTTCTTAACCACTTATCTGTAGAACATAATACTGTTTACTAGACTTAGAGTTTACCACACAAGGCCGCCTTACCTAAGGCTTACTCTGCCATATATACACACTGGCAGATTAGGCCTACAAATTTTCTGCCCTATGTAGTAGCATAAGTTTTGGGTGCATAGAATAGGTGGCAATTTTTTACGGTTGATTATAGCGGACAGGTTCTGCTACTAACTGGAACGATATCACTTACCCACTATGCAGCCTCAAGATTATGCCCCTCTGTCTACTTGCAGCCACATCTAACACTGTGTCAGCTGCTGTGTAACAACTGAGGAGAATTCATGGAGTTGTGTAGGATAGAGATTCCACCACTACACATGAGTAGACAGTGATGAGGTCTGCTGTTGCCTGGGACCAGGCAGACTTCAACAGACTAGCTCCCATCCCTGTACTGGCCTGGGTTGTGGATCTGTACATACCTCTTAGCTAAAGTCTCCTTAGTTAACAGGTATGAACAGCTATATGTAACAATATCACAACCCTGCAAAAAACACACTTGGAGTACATATTAGGCTGTTGTAATTATAATATAGTAAACCTCCCATACTAAAAGAGAACTATCAGCACTCAAAACAGTAAAACTTTAACTATGAAAAGGCAATGCTGTGCATATTACACCTGGCCTTAAAAACCAATACATCTCCAATTAGGAAAACAGAACAACTATCTCATGTTTATTTGTTGTGAATATCCTTACTGGATGGGTGTGTCCTGAGATCTGAGTTGAGAATCTTGCTCTAGAACACCAGTACACTTTGTACTAGGAAGTGCAAATTAGAAAACAGAGCAAGCTGCGAGATTATAGATCCTAAGTATTTGAATAGAAAAATTCACTGTCAAAAACAAGTGAAAACATGATAATCATTTTGACGGTGAATTGAAACACTATCGTACTTCACCCAACCTGCCCTCAAATAACCAAGAAGTAGATCATTCCCCTGCCCCCACCCAGCACCAGTTCATCACTCTGCCCCAGAGTCCCTTTCTACCTTCCACAGTTCACCCTGCCTTGAACCCCAGCTCCCATCCAATCAACAACAGTGCCCAGCTGCAATTACCCCTTCTCCCCGCCCAGTCAGAATATTTATTTATTTATTTATTTATTTATTTATTTAAAAACTTTTCTATACCGTCGTTTAGTAATGTACCATCACAACAGTTTACATTTAGGCACGAATAGGTTTGGTTTCTAGGTTATCCATAGTGTGCCAATATTTACAGTTACATAGATCAATAATATACTCTAAATGAGAAGTGGGATGAGGTTACCATTTATATGATTGTCAGGATAATCATATATGTGTATACTGTTTTCATTTAATATTTAATTATGAGTAAAATAAAATAATTCTACTTTTTATATATAGGTGACTTTCAGCTGGAATTATTTGTTGTTGTTATTAAACGCTCTCACTGTGAAATGCTTTTTTGAAAAGCCAAGTTTTTAGGCTTTTCTTGAAGAGTTTTAATTCTTTCATTAGTCTTAGTTCAAGTGGTAATGTGTTCCATAATAATGGTCCTGCCAAAGATAGTGCTCTCTCTCTAACTTGGGTCAACTTTGCTGTTTTGACTGAGGGTATGGTTAGCAGTGCTTTATTGGCTGACCTGAGATTTCTTTGAGGGACATGTAATCGTAGGGCAGTGTTTAGCCAGTCAGCATTTTCATCATTTATTAGTTTATGAATTGTGCATAGTGTTTTAAATTGCACTCTTTGTTCTATTGGGAGCCAGTGTAAATCCGCAAGTGTTTGGGTGATATGATCTCTCCTGCGTTTACCAGTAAGTATTCTGGCAGCTGAGTTCTGTAGTATTTGCAGTGGTCTGATTGTGGTATATGGTAATCCTAGGAAAAGTGTGTTACAGTAGTCTGTGCTAGCAAATACTAGTGCTTGTAGTACTGTACGAAAGTGTTCTTGAGTTAACAGGGGTTTTAGTCTTCTAAGTACCATTAGTTTGGAATAGCCTTCTCTTACATTCACAATGTTTTGCCTTCAGGCAGGTCAAATCAGGAATAATCTTGGAGGCAACGCTTAAAGGACCCTCACTCACTAGACTAGATCTAGGGCAAATGGTGCCTTGGGCAAAAATAATTGATAGCGCCCCCATCCCCAACTGATCCCTGTTCCTCAGAAGGCCAAAGGGTAAGAAGGTTAGACGAGGTGGTAATTAAATCAGACGGGAGCAGGAGAAAGGTGAACATCCTACCCCCCCCCCCCCCCCCCCCCCCCGATTAACATAGATTAGCAGCGGTGGGCACACTTTCTCTTTCCATTTCCCTCCCCCATCATTCCAAAGCTGGCCTTAGAAATATACATTCTCTAGATATGGTAATGGTCCATTTACAGAATAAAGACATTTTTTTCATTTTGTATCAGTCATGTATCCCTGGATCATACATCATCAACAGAATTTAGCCAAAACATCTCCAACACAAATTTAACATTTTTTCTAAATTACTAAAAAATAGAGCCCCCCTAGACTATGTATACCTTGGTCTGCCATTAACTGTATCTGGCAACATTGCTATAAGACTTTACATAATCAATAAAGTCTTGGCCAGTTCTAGCCACCCAGCAAAAATATTTTTTAAATTGTTTGACAGCATTGCATCAACAAATTTAGAAAATGGATTCTAAATCTTATTCAGATGATACACAGATTATTACACACAATTTTACCACAGATACGGAGACAAATACAGTATAAAGAGATCATAAAGTATAAATAGAAATGTGCAGACAAACACTGAACTGGAAACCACAATAAGCCAGATGACCTGCAGCACTATATTACCTTCTTTCATAAAAATCAAACAGTATAATCACATATAAATCATGAATCATAATAGTAAAACATGCTAATAAAAACAAATTTTTCAAAACTTCTGATGACTAGAATATCCAATAATTGAAAAAATGTTATAAAATTCCCAAAACACCAATAAAAGATTTTAAAACAGCAGAAACATCAAACACCCAATAATTAATTTTATTTATTTATTTATTTATTTTATTAAGGCTTTTATATACCGACTTTCTTGATACAAATCAAATCAATTCGGTTTACAATGAACTAAGCAGAATATACAATTAACCAATCAACAAGAGATACGGAGCATACAGTTACATTATAACAAGGAAGCCTTAACTTGGAGTAGGAAAATAAAGAGGGGGTG
This sequence comes from Rhinatrema bivittatum, assembly GCF_901001135.1. Lineage (NCBI taxonomy): Eukaryota > Metazoa > Chordata > Amphibia > Gymnophiona > Rhinatrematidae > Rhinatrema > Rhinatrema bivittatum. The sequence goes on along the minus strand of NC_042618.1, from coordinate 286,443,687 downwards.
AACGGAGCAATAAATATATAAAGTGAAATAAAATAGAATAAATACTATATACAGAAGAGGGGGCAAGGGGCCAACCTCTCTTTAATGAATATTATGCATGAAAAATTTGGAGAGTTTTGTTTACAGAGATGTGTGGTGTACAGTTCTAGATCAGGCAATGGAGTTTGTAGTGGGGGGGGGGGGGATTTTAAAAAATCTCTCCATACCTAGCATGTTTTCATTTCTATTCATCCTGAGGTTGTCATGGATTGGGGGAAACGTACAAACGTTTATCCTCTCTCTCAGACACATTTACACATGTTCTTTCTCTCACACACTCCTTCTCACACAAAGATGCACACTCCTCTATCACATTCACAGGCTCTGACTCAGTACATCACACACACATACATTGTGTGTGTGCATATAAGTGTGACACAGGCTAACACATATACACACCTCTCACACATGCTCTCCTAAACAACACAAACACATTTTTTCTCACATGCTTTCCTATATATACATATTCAAGCTCTCACTCTCACTTGCTCTCCCAGACACACAAACTCTCACTGTCACATGTTTTCCCCCACACACAAGATCTCCATACTCTCTCAAACATACACACACACAAAAACTCTCATTGTCTAATACTCGGCAGTCCATTCCTCCTTTGGCAGCACAGAGGCCCTCTCTTTCTTCATCTGCCGCAAGGATCTAATCCCATAGTGGCCTTTTTTTCCGTCAACCGCAAGGGGGCTCTTCCCTCCTTTGGCAGCCTTGGGGATGGAATCGCACAGCAGCCTCCTTCGATCGTGCGGGGGGGGCCTTTTCTCTGGCCATCACAGGGATGGGATCCTGTGGTAGCCCTCTCCTTGTTCATCATCTTCTTTCAGGGTCAGGCTGCCCTGGTTGTATGGGCGTTGTGGGCCTGAGCCTAAAAGGCTATGCCACTGCATGTGAGGCACTAAGGCAGACACTGCAGGGGAATTTTGGGGTGCCATTTTTTGCCACCTCAAAATTCTGCTGCCTGAAGTGGCAGCCTCACCCCTGCCACATTATAAAACCGTCCCTGTGTCTGGAGGAGTATGGGGATGTGGGTGGGTGGGTTGGTAGATAAAGGGGCGTGTTTATGAATGGGAGTGTGGGTGAAGGATGTATCTTTATCCCTGTAGTATGTCTTTGTGTACTTCAGGGGCAGCTTCACCATGCTCATGATCTAGAGCAACGTTTCTCAAGCCTGTCCTAGAATAGCCATAGCTAATCTTGTTTATAGGATGTTCACAGTGAATATACGTGAGTTAGATTTCCATGCAATGTCTTCATTGCTGCTTGGCTCAGACTCTGAGGCACAGGAAAGTTCAGAAAGCTTACAGACAGCAGAGGGATGGGGCTGGATCAGGCTCTGAGGGCTGCAGTTCCTTCTCCATTGTGCTTGGCATCTATATATTAACCCTAGCATTTCCATTTTACCTCACTATCACCAGCTGCTCCTTATCTTCAGCGAATGGGACATGGGAATGCCTGCTGTGTCTGCTGCTGACTCCTCCTCATCTTTGACTGCTGGAGACAGGGGAACCCTGCCAGCCTTACTGCTTTCACTGCCATCTACCCATGGTTGACTGGAAGGGCTTGGGGAATCATGGCAGCCCTGATTCTCCAAGTGCTTCCACATCTGTTTTGATTTTTGCATAGTCACCATGGCAATGAGGGGATGCTGCAGTGAACCTTTTTTGTTTTTGCACCTGTCCATTAGTCCCCGCCTGTAACATCAGTGTAACAAATGGACGGATAGACAGACAAATCAAATACATAAGCACTTTTTATAGCATAAAATATGCTAAAAATTTTGAAATTGATATCCACAGGTTTTCAGTCTGGCTAATTATTGGAGTTGGCCAGACAAAAGACAAGCTTTGAATATTTCCCTACACTGAGCAGGTAAAAATTGTGCACACAAAATTTATCCAGATAAATAGAAGCAGCATTGGAGACATTTGGGAGCTGGGGTCTAAACTTTAGCCAGTGAGCACAGATAAGAACATAGCATAACATAACATAAGAATATACTATACTGGGTCAGACCAAGGGTCCATCAAGCCCAGCAACCTGTTTCCAACAGTGGCCAATCCAGGCTACAAGTACCTGGCAAGTACCCAAAAACTAAGTATATCCCATGCTACTGATACTAGTAATAGTAGTGGCTATTTTCTAAGTCAACTTGATTAATAGCAGGTAATGGACTTCTCCTCCAAGAACTTATCCAAACCTTTTTTAAACCCAGTACTGGCTGGCAGAATTTGTGTGGGTAAGTTAGGTTGGAAAAATAAATCTCCTAAAGGTACCTGGGTAAAGTTATGCACATAATTTATCCAGCTATATTCTGCAGCAGATTTATCTGGGTAAGTTCCACTGAATGTAACATGCTGCTGACTACAGGCCACTGCTTCGCAGTTGGTGTTCTATACCGTTTGGTACCAGGCCCAGTGCAGTGTCCTACAATCTGCCTGGGTCGCCCACCATGACTGCCAGCGACCTGCCCCTCCACACTATCTGGCTGCTCTGACTAAGCCCCAGAGTAACTCACCAGTTTTATAGACCCACCATTCCTGGCTTCCGGTGGTGTGGGCTGATGTCACCACTGCTGCAACTTAAAGGGAAGCTCAGTCCTCTTGGCTGGCACCTAAGCAACAGGTTCTCCTCCCTTTTTTCTGCACTAGTAGTTTTCCAGTTGCTGTTTCCTGGTTTTGACCCTGCCTGTCTATGACTCTACCACCTGCCCTAACTTTTGCCTGATCTTTACTCTGCTTTTGCTTGCTACCTGCCCTGACTCTTATCTGACCTTGGGTCTGCACAAATTATGCCTGCTTTGATCTTGCCTGCCCGACCATGTCTTGCCTCATGATTAATTACAGTTCCTTAGCCTGTTGGTCAGTTTCCTCAGGGTCCGTCCCCCAAGCCTGTGACATTGAATTTCGAGATAAAGTTATGTGTATTACTTTACCTGGAAATGACTTTACCTCTTGCCGGCTCCCCAGGGCCGGTGATAATATTTTTGCCTCCCTATGTGAAAAAGTGCGTTCAGCTTTGTTTTTTTTAATAACACAACATTTTTGTTGTCTTCCCCAATAACCAACATTATAGAAACTGTCAGTTTCACACTCTTTTACAGCCTCCTGTCACTGCCAAAAAAAAGCCCTACTCCCTCCGATAATCCAAACTGTCAAAACTGACACACTCCCATGAACCTATTTTACCTCATCTGCAAGTCCAAACTTTCTATATTGTGCAGGAATGATCCCCAGGAGCTCCTGCCCCACCTACCGGTACATAAAATTGGTGCTGAATGGGCCCTGTAACTGGCACCAATTTGTTGTACAGAAAAACATGCACTGATGTGGTGCCACCCAGAAAACCCATATAGTATTAGGTCTATAGTAATGTTTGTTAGGTATGTGTTTTGGCCCTTGGACAGCCTTGAGTAAACTGAATGCAGAAATATAGTAAAATTCCCATAACACAACAGTACTAACTACAAGCACTCAAACAGGAATAACCCTATCTGTGAAAAGGTAAATATTACACCAGATCATAAAACACCTCCTATTAGGAAAGCAGAACAAACCAGTCTGCTCTAAATTCCTACATAGAAACTATATGCTAGCAGAATATCTCAACTCGCTTACACCTGATGAACACAAATAGACCCTCACCAAATATAGAATAAAGAGACCATAAAGTATAAATAAAAATTAGATAGAAACTGCTGGAAATGGCAACAAGCCAGACTCTGTATTTATTAATTTATTTATTTAAATTCTTTTACTATACCGATACTCAAGACGAGGTCTTATCGTACCGGTTTACAATAGAACAGGGGGAAACCAATTAACAACTATATAGAAGGTAAAGTTACATTAAAAGGGAGTGAAAACATGGGAGCTGGAAGACAGAAAAGATTTTAAACGATAACAACTGGAGAGTGATAAAATAGTCAACGAAAAACAATAGAGTAGCGAGACATAAACAGATTGTTGAGCTCGGCTGTAGATTTATCTTAGGCGATTATTAACATAATATATCTTGTGGAAGGAGGAAACATGGAGAGGTAGGCAGGGGGGGGTGGTGGCAGGGCAGGGACTGAAACGGGGAGGGGGGGAGGAGTTAGGGAAGAGGTCGGAGGGTGAGAGTCAATGTTGGTTGATAAAGGTTCCTTCAACGGTAAGCTTGTGTGAACAGCCAGGTTTTCAGTTTCTTTCTGAAGGAGAGATGGCATTGTTCCTGGCGTATATCTGGGGGGAGCGAATTCCAATGGAGCAGACCCGCAGTCGAAAGTGCTCGCTTATGAATGGAGTTGTGGACTGAGGATTTGTTAGGGAGGGCCTTGAGAGAACCTTTGTAGGCGGATCTGATCGGCCTTGCGGAAGTATGTAGTTCGAGAGGGATGGCGAGTTGGAGTGTGTATTGCTGGTATACGGATTTGTGGATGATGGTGAGAGCCTTGAAAAGTATTCTATATTGGATGGGTAGCCAATGTAGGATTTTTAGGATTGGTGCGATGTGGTCCTTACGACGTGTGTTTGTAAGGATCCTGGCCGCTGCGTTTTGCAGCATCTGTAGAGGTTTAGTAGAAGAGGCGGGAAGACCGAGTAGTAGAGCGTTGCAATAGTCGATCTTTGAAAACAGTATGGCTTGAAGCACTGAACGGAAATCCTGGAAGTTTAAGAGCGGTCTTAGCTGCTTCAGGACCTGTAGCTTAAAGAAGCATTCTTTAGTTGTAGTGTTAATGAACTTTTTGAAATTCATTCTAGAGTCAAGGGTGGCCCCAAGGTCTCTAACCTGGCTTGCTAGTGGAATAATTGCATTATTGGCAAAGGGGTTGTTATCGCTAGGGGAGATAATCAGGAGTTCTGTTTTGGACGTATTAAGGACCAGGTTGAGACTCGAGAGAAGAAGGTTGATGGCGTGTAAGCAGCTGTTCCAAAAATTTAGAGTAGAGGAGATGGGGCCCGAGATGGGGATTATGATTTGCACATTGTCCGCATATATAAAATGGGTAAGGTTGAGGCTATTGAATAGCTGGCATAAAGGGAGTAGATAGATATTGAACAGGGTAGGGGAAAGTGAAGAACCCTGTGGTACTCCTTGTTTTGAAGATATGGGGTGGGATTCTTTGTCATTTATTTTAACTTTGTAGTGCCTGTTGTTCAGAAAGGATTTGAACCAGAGCAGTGCAGAGCCAGAGATGCCTATTTCCATTAGACGGTTGATGAGGATAGAATGGTTTACCGTGTCGAACGCTGCGGAGATATCGAGTAGGGCTAGAAGGTAGGATTGTCCCTTGTCAAGGCCCATCAGGATGTTGTCCGTTAAAGAAAGAAGGAGGGATTCTGTGTTTAGGCGTTTCCTGAAACCGAATTGAGATGGGTAGAGAATATTGTGAGAGTCAAGGTTGTCTATGAGTCGGATGTTGACCAGCTTTTCCATTAGTTTGGCTATAAAAGGTAGGTTTGCAATGGGGCGGAAATTTACAGGGTTAGCTGGGTCCAGGTTTGGTTTTTTTAGTAAGGGTTTCAGGGAAGCAATTTTTAAAGAGTCAGGGACAGATCCTTGATTGAGGGAGCAATTTATGATGTCAGCCAGAGGTTTAGCAATGGTGTTAGGAATGGTGAGAAGGAGTTTGGTCGGTATTTGGTCCAATGGGTGTGAAGAAGGTTTCATTTTCTTGATTATCGATTTGATTTCCAGGGATGATGTAGGTTCAAGAGATTCTAGCGTCTGTTCGTGGATAGTTGGTGAAGGATTTTGGCTTGGTGGATGCGAGGGAGTTGATGAAGTGTTGGATGTTGCCAGCAGGGCAAGTAGATTTTTGATTTTGTTGTCAAAGAAGATTGCCAACTCTGTAGATTTGTTTTGGGCTTCTTCTTCTGGGAAGGTAGGGGGAATAGGGGTGGTAAGGGCTGCAACATATGAGAACAGAGTTTTTGGGTCGTATAGGAAGCCGTGTATTTTTTTTGGCGTAGAAATCTCGTTTAGTGTGGGTAATGGATGTCCTATAAAAGTTCATTGCTGTTTTGTAAGAAGCCAGTGAGGTAGGGGAGGGATCTTTCCGTCAGCGTTGTTCTTTGTGTTGTAGGTCTTGTTTGAGTTTTCTTAATTCAGTTGAGAACCAGGGTTTTTTGTTCGTGCGGGCAGGGTTGATAAATTTTGAAGATAAGGGGCAGATTATGTTTGCTACTGAGTGTGTGATAGTTTGCCAGGAATTAATAGCGGTATCAGCATCAGAGAGGTCCAGTTTAGTTAGGTCTTTGGCAAGGCTGTTGTTGAGAGTGTCTATGGAACAAGGTTTCCTGAACTGGATAGAGGATTTAGTAACAATGGGAGTCTGTTTTTGTTTTATAGATAATTCTGTCACTATCAGCGAGTGATCTGACCAGGGGATGGGGGTGCAAGAAGGTGGGGAGATGGGCAAGATGGTTTCATTCGTGAATATCAGGTCAAGCGTGTGGCCTGCCTTGTGTGTGGGATTGCTTATAATTTGTTTGAAGCCCATAGCTTGGAGGGAGGAGAGAAGGGCTTCGCAATTGGATGATGGAGAGGGGGAGTCAACATGGATGTTGAAATCTCCTAAAATGATAGCAGGTGCGTTAGTGTTAATGTGTTTGGCTATGATTTCGATGAGGGGAGCTGGGTCGGCTTCTAGGACCCCCGGGGGGGGGCATAAATAAGGCAGATTTGAAGCTGGGAGGATTTGAATAGTCCGATTTCTAGTTTGGTCGTCGATTTGAAGGCTTGCTGGGATAGTCTCAGTTCTTTTTTTGCAATTAACATTATTCCACCCCCTCTTTTTTTAGGTCTGGGGATAGAGAAGATGTATTATTGTTGTATCGGTAGTTGGTTAATTGTGGCAGTATCTGTGTTTTTCAGCCATGTTTCGGTAATGGCACAGATGTCCGGTTGGGTGTCCAGGAGGTGGTCGTTGAGCATGTGGGATTTTTTTGAGAGCGACTGCGAGTTGAGAAGGGTTAAGGTGATTAAAGATAAACCTAGGAATTGTGTTAGTGGGGAGATCATGATTGGAATCAGGAATCTCTTTGAGCGTAGATTGAGCAAGGTTGGATTAGCTCTGTTGGGGAGTGAGCGAGGGATAATCGGTATGGGGAAGGTTTGTATCATGTTGTCTTATTGGAAGAAAGTGGATGACGGTTAGGATTGTGGGGGGAAATATAGCTGCTAGAAGAAATGAGTGATGTGAGAATGCAGGGTGCAGGAGACGTTGGGTGCTGGAGTGATTGCTGGCGGATATGATCGTTGGATGACTGCTGGATGTTGGAGTGGCTGGATGAATGCTGGATGCTGGAGTGGCTGGACGATTGCTGGAGTGGCTGAATGAAAGCTGGATGCTGGAGTAGCTGGACGATTGCTGGAGTGACTGGATGAATGCTGGAAGCTGGAGTGGCTGGACGATTGCTGGAAGCTGGAGTGACTGGATGAATGCTGGAAGCTGGAGTGGCTGGATGAATGCTTGAGGAGAACTGATGTAGGGCGTTTAGATTAAGGAGAGGGTGGGAATAACAGAGGAGATAGCGAGGGTGGCTTTTGATTCTATGTGCTAGAGCGCACGAAGGGGTGCACAAAGGGGCAGGCCCCTTTGTCGCGCTCGTTAGGCGCGCGACGCCTGGAGCCATTTCAGCCCTTTAAAGGGCTCTGGGGAGGCGTCGGGGCTTCTGGGGAGGGCTTACCGCTTCCCTTCCTTTTTCCTCTCAATTCTCTCTGCCGCTGCCGTCCGAATTTTAAAAGGCCACTTTTTAAATTTTTTTTTCTTTTATTTGAGATCGCCTGCCTCGGAGGCCTCGCGAGAGGCCTCCGAGGCAATGGAAAAATATCATGAAACATCATCAGTCCTCATAAATCATCAAACAATATAATCAAGAAATATAAATCAATCATAATAAACCATACTAATAAAAAGAATATTGCCAAACAGAGGACAAATAGAATAACACTTAATAATTAACAACTCATATAAAAAGTTTTAAACATTTCCATACAGCAATACAATATTTCAAAATAGCAGTTACATCAAACACCCAATAATTAAAACAAGAAAGGAAAAATCCCCTGCTTTACGTCCCTAAAAACTTTTGATTTCCAGTAACCTTGAGCTTGTGGTGGATTGGTGGGGAGACATATTTTTTTGACATCCTCCCCATCCAAGACAGGTTTCCATTGATACACATCCATGCTGGTTCCCATTCACACACACACCTATCCCTCCTAGACAGGTTCCCATTCACACACACACACACCCATCCCCGCCAGGCTCCATTCGCACACACATACTCACCCCCATCCCAGGCAAGCAGGCTTCCTTTCACACACACACACACACACACAGACACACACTATCCATCCCCTGGATAGGCTCACATTCATTCAAATACATACACACCCATCCCCTCTCCAGACAGGCTTCCATTCACATAAACACACCCATCCCCTCACCAGACAGGCTTCCATTCACACACACACACACTCATCCCCCCCCCAGGCAAGCTCCCATTCACATGCACGCGCACACACACACACACACATACCCATCCCCCCAACCTCTACACAGGTAGGGTCAACGGGTCTCTTATTCCTCTTCTGCTGCTGCCGCCACCACCACCACCCGTGCCTTACTCCTTAGGAGAAGATAAAATTTCTTGCACTGCTGCTGAAGTCTTCCTGCGGCTCCTCTTGCTATTCCAGCTAGCACTGCGAGGGTTTACCACAAGGAAAGCCGGCAGGATCACAAGGAGGAGTCGCAAAATGAGCTCCCTCTTCTTCAGCCAGCATGTGGATCTCTCTCTTTCACTGCTGATAGGATGGGATCCACTAGTGGCAGCACAGGTCTGTCTTCTTCCACCACAAGTGGGATGGAGTCCACCAGGGCCACATGGGCTTCTTGCTGCTCCTATTGGGCCCCGTCTGCCACCCTCGCAGGAATGCCACTCCATGCAATTGCATGGTTTGCACGAAGCCTGTGGCTGTCCGAATATTTATCTCTATATATAGCAGTTTTATTCTGTAGCAGAACAGAGGCAGAAAAATGAAAGCTATTAAAAATGAAAAGTCAAAGCTAGAAATGCACATATAGGAGGGAATTTTCAGAGTTATGTAATGGTCATGTGCATAAAAATAGCATATACGTGTGTAAGTAGTATGTTGTAGCACAAGCAGACAAGATTTTCGCCTTTAAATGCTTTTATTTACAGTGTTAAAACATCAGCATTTCACCATTAATCAAACAAAACAAGACATCTATATTTCAAGAAGCTGCCTTACCCTGCTACTTCACAATTCCCCAAACACAATCTTCAGCCAGCTATTTTCAGGGGCTGCCTATTCCCTCTGAATTCACGTAGCTTCAACTTCACAATCAAGTCAGTAATCTTAAAGGAGCTACCTTCTCCTGGAGTCCCAGGGCCTACTTTCCTCCTCCAGGGCCTCCACTCTTATTGCCAGTATGGGAACCTCCCTGGATCCATAACTTCTTGCTACACTCAGCTTTAAGGTTGACTGGGCCAGATACCTGGAGCAGATCCTTATGGTGATCTGAGGTTCCCTCTATCACATATGTTCATATGTTTTTCATATTTTATAAACTTTAAGAGTGTGCATGTACTAGCAGGATTCCATGTAAATTTTAACAGGGAAAAGAAAGGACTGGTTTCTGAAGTATATGTGCAGGTGGCTATTTTGTTAGAGGTTTGCAAACATACATTGCCAAACTTGTCCAAGCATTTTTACATTAATTGACTCTTGCTATTGAAATCAGACTTGTCTTTTGTCTGCATTTTTGAGTGCATAGCATCTGCACTTTTTGAGTGGGTGAACTGGTGGGAGGTTTAGAGTAAAGTGCTAGAGGGTCTGGGTGAACTGGTGGAGGAACTGGTGATTTCAATTATATGCGCAACTAAGTATTTTCTGAACACTGTGGGGTAGATTTTCAAAGGTTTACGCGCGTAACCCCCGAAAACCTACCCCTGCGTAGGCATAGGCATAGGCTCAGCAGCGCGCGCAAGCCCCGGGACGCGCGTATGTCCTGGGGCTTTCAAAAATGGGCAGGCCGGGGGCATAGCAACGGTCCGGGAGCGTTCCCAAGTCCTCCAGAGGCAGGCGTAACTCGAAGAAATAAGGTAGAGGAGAGATTTAGGTATGGCTAGGGGGTGGATTAGATAGGGGAAGGGAGGAAAGGGAGCTAAAAAAAAGTTCCCTCCAAGGCCGCTGCAACTTCGGAGCGGCCTTGGAGGGAACGGGGAAAGCCATCGGGGCTCCCCTCAGGCTCGGTGCGCGCAAGGTGCACATGTGTGCACCCCCTTGCGCGCGCTGACCCTGTATTTTATAACATGCACGCGGCAGCGTGCGCCTGTTATAAAATTGGTGTACATTTGTGCGCGCCGGGTAGCACGCACAAATGTACCCTGCACACGTAGGAATTAAAATCGGCCCCTGATGTGTATACTTTAAAATATACCTGGTTCTGTGTTTAATTCTGGGTTATTATGTATGAATTGATACAGTTATTTCACATGTAAAATATATATGTATATTTTTAATGGATAAAGTATACATATGTTTCTGCATTACAAATGTACACGACCAGTGAAACATGCATGCATATTTCCAGGGTGAAAATATGTGCTTTTTTTAATCAACATGTTTAACTTTTGCCACACAATTTATAAAATACCAATATAAATCTCCGCAGACCCACTTGCGCACAGATTGTGTACTATAGACAATTTTGAAAGTTGGGCTCCTTGTATCTCTATATGAAGGAAGATAACCTATTGACATTCTTTGTATGTGTATAGGAGATACACCTACTTTCTTGTATCTTATCATAAGTAATGTGTTTGGAATATTGATAGAATCTATGATGTACTCAATTCTAAAAGTGGATATGACGGAAGTTTATAAAATCACAAGTGGCATGGAATAGGTAAATGGAGAAAGGTTTATATACCCTTTCAAATAATACTAAAACAAGGGACATTCCATGAAACTAACATCCAGATTTTAAACAAGTCATAGACAGTATTTTTTCAACTAGCCCACAATCAAGCTGAGGAATCTTTTGCCAGAGGATGTGGTCAAGGCGATTAACATACCAGGGTTTGAAAGAGGTTTGGACAAGCTTCTGCTTGAAAATGATTAGTATCCATAAACAATTAGTAGCCAAGTAAACTTGGTAAAACCATCATTTATCCCTGAGAGTGAGCAATAAGAAATAATTATATTTTTGGGGATCTACCGAATACTTATGATCCGAACTGACCACAGTTGGAAATAGGACACAGGGCTCAATGAACCATGATCTGACCCAGCATGACACATCTTACATTTTTAAGTGGATACTTGTGATAGCACGTGAAACTTGAATGACAAAAGTTGAATTGCTCTAGTTCCTTTTTAATTTGTTGTCATTTAAAAATAGTTCCATGTTGTTCTGCAAATTTTGAAGATTGTTCTTTTTTTTTCTTTGCCTTTAGAAGAGGAGGTGGATGGAATTGAAAGAACTTGTGATACGCTTCTGATGTGTATTGTTACAGTATTAAACCAGGGCCTGAGGAATGGGGGTGGTGTGGGAGATGTTCTTAGAAAACCTTCCAAAGATGTAAGTATATGATTAATACAATTTAAAATAGATATGGCTTGTGATTCCCAGATCTCTGATATAAGTTTGAAAACCAGACATTTATATTTAAGCAACAAGACACAACGGAGAGTGCATTTTTTTTCTACGAATATTTGCAGGCTTTGAATAGAAATACAAAGGGACATGTCCCTAAAGAGCACAAAAAAGAAATGTTATCATGCATAGTAAAATTTCCATTAGCATCCTAGTCACTAAGATAATGAGATGCAGAGCATGCACATATTAAAAAGTACTCTCTAAAGGGAATGCAGATCTTATAACAGATGCACACACTGTATATTTTTATCTCCGATCTAATCAGCCTGTAGTGCAAGGGTTAGTTAGCATGGGGAAGCCTTCCTCTCCCCACCCCAGAAAAATCAAAGTGGCCCTTTTGGAACTCCCAATCCCTCCCTTTCCTCTCCTCCCAATTTCAAAACTGGAACTTCAAGTTCCAACCCCCACCCCACATATCCATCCCATTCTGACTACCAAAACTAATCTCTGGAGCTCCCCTATCCTTTACCCACTCAGTTAAAACAATGGCCCATTGGACCCCCTTTCCCCTGATGGGACATATATAGATGATAGGTAGAGTTCAAATTTGTAACCCAAAGTCACAATACTTTGTCCATTTCTTTAAGAAAAAAAGGCTGTTTATGTAAAAACTGTTCCCATGAACTCCCTTTATTCCAAATGTTCTTACCCATGGAATAAAGAACACAAAGTCAACAGAATGTAAGATACAGGCCAAACAAAATTCAAGAATGAAATCTCAGCATTTTAGATGGTTTTCATAATGTTCATAATGTGTTTTTATTGAATAAACAAAAAATAGTTATTTTTGTGCAGTTCACACTTCTTTGCATTGCAGTATAACAAGGGACAGTGGTTTTATTCTACAGTAAGTAATATAGCAGTGCACAACTGTTTTTCAAGAGCTACAAACAGGTTTTTTTTCAGGATAATCACAATAAGTATTCATGAAATATATGGTATATGAAAAACGTTAATGTGCATAGCTTGGTTTCTCCTTCGACAAGTATCTGGCACACAGGTGGAGTGACATCATCCAATGGCACAAATATGGTTAGCTCTATCAGAGCTTAGCAAAACCACACAGCTGTCACTGAGCAAGCTCCTGCTATTTCTTCTGCTGGCATGAAAGGAAGGGGTTTTTTGCTGTCTCTAAATCTGGAGCTGCTTGCAGTCATTTTTTCCCTTAGAGGCCTTTTCTTTTTTTCTTCTTATAATTCTTTCCATTTCTTCTTGTTATACCAGTCTAGTCCAAACATGTAGGTTTCTGTCTCCCTACCAACAGATGGAGGCAGAACACACTGATTTCTCCAATATCATCTCTGACTCTATGTATAGGTGGTGCAGCACAGCGAAAACTCAGTATTCTCTGCCTCTAGCAGATGGTAGGACTCACTGGTGGTGCAAAAGGGTTACTTGGAAATGCACTGTCCCTATTTCAGGCCATTTGAGCAACCCTGCTAATAGGGGCTCCCAGTCCCAGAAGGGGGATCATCTCCTAAAAAAAAAAAAAAAGGAGGAAACATTTCCTCAGGAGAGATCCTATGAACAACGAGAGAATCCTCCTGATTTCTCCTTCTCCCCTTCCTGTTCCTCACCCATTCTTGTTCATTGGCTGTGAAAAAAAAAGTAGCCCACAGGAAAAGAGCAACAGCAGGACTGTAAGATGAAGGACTTGTTGCGGGTGAGAGATTGTACTGCAGGGTAAGTGACCTCTCTGAGGGTAAGTGATCAAGGGGGATCTTGAAGATTCATTCTACTTCAGAACAGAGCTAGGAGAAGGGTACATTTTTCTGCTATGATGGATAAGTCCAGGAACAGCTGGTGCTGTGGGACTTGCAACTTCAGGAAGTCCACATCTGCTGTAGGACATCTTTATTCTTCCTTGGTCGTGGCAGAGAAAATATCAGGAGAATATTTGTCGGTCTCAAGGGGGCTTTCTGATACAACTTCTGACTTGAGGCACCCTGCAGGCACTGAACTGCTACTGGGACTTGCACAGGTAGAGACTTCTGATGCCACAATTTTGGTGGCAGCATCGGCCATCTTAAGTCATGCTCCCGTGCATGTTTCTGTTTCGCAGCTCTAGCAGGGAGCCTTTGAAATACAAAGTTTTCCAGCACTTCTGCCAGTATGGGTATCCATGTGTCATGCTTGTCCAGGCCTGAACAGTTTGGCTGCAGAATATTCTATGGAGTATTTCAGAGTTTTGCATCTGGCATTCTATGCTCGTCAAAGGCTTGATCAGAAATCTGAATTTTCTACTTTTGCTGCTAAGGTTCTAGTTTCTGCCCCAGCTCTGTGTAAGCACTCTCGGGAGTTGGCAGAGACCTCTTCCCTTGGCCCAGACAAGAGTCAGGAAGATCCTGAGAACCAAGTTGAGTCGATGAGTTGTGCATCTATAGAGGAAGGAGAGGTTGCTTCTGATAGTGAGGATGACGGGGTTATCTTTTTCATAAAGAAGAGATTGTGGCCTTGATTAATCAGGTGGTCTCTTGCCTTTAGAATAGTGGAGAAGTCTCCTATGTGGAATCCTATTATTAAGAGGGTACACAAATCTTCAAAGGCTTTTCCTTTACATTCTGAGCTTGAGGAAATGGTGTTTGCGTAGTAGGGGGACCCCCGAGTCTGACCTCAAATGTGTGATGAATCTACTGAAGCTTTATCCTCTCCCTCCAGAGGCAGCTAAGAGTTTGTTTCAGGTGTCTGGTGAATCCTCTGTTTCCCAGCTGTCACTAGGCACCCTACAATCCAAGTGGAGGTTAGTACTCTCAAGGACACTCAGAATCAGAAGATAGAGAATCGCTTGTTTACTTCCGCAGCTCTGGCAGTTCAAATTTCTGTTTGTGATAGTTTTGTGGTTAGGGCGCTCTTGTATTGGATACAACAGGAAAGTGAGGAGGCAACTAAGATGGGGTCCACTGCTGTTTTTATGGTGGATGCTTTATATGATTTCCTCTTTTTTTCTTCCTGTTCAATAGTTTTGGCTGTAGTGCTCAAAAGTCTTCTTTGCCTTCATAACTGGTCTGCAAATATTTAGTCAAAGTCTAGGTTGGGGACGCTACCTTGCAAGGGAAGATTATTATATGGAGAAGATCTAGAGCAACTGGTCAAGAATCTGAGAGATCCAAAGCCTCAGAGGCTCCCTATAGATGTCTCGCTCCTTCTATCAGTCTTCTAGAGGCTGTGGCCAGTTCTGTGACTCAAAGTGGCATAGTCCAGGTAATCAGTCACTGTATTCTTTCCAAGGTTCTCAGGTTTCAAGAGGCAAGGGTCAGTTCTTTCAATGTTTCTGAAAGCCCAAGTCTGACTTGGCTGCCACCTGAGGAAGTGGTTGGGCTTCTCAATGTATTTTGGCAGGTCTACTCTCTGGTCCTGCCTGTGGGCAGTCACCTTCAATATATCAAGTTACTACCCTTAACAAAAACGTGGGGGTAGCCTGCATAGAGCAGCAGTTACTACCTTGGGAAGCTTGCTGGGCAGACTAGATGGACCATTTTGGTCTTTTTCTTCCGTCATTACTATGTTACTATCAGAAGTGGACCCACATAACCTCATATCAATGAGTGCTGGAGCTGATTCAGGTCAGTTATGCCTTGGAGCTCTGGGCTCCAATTCCTGATGTTTTTATGATTTCTACCTGCACTTCAGCTGTCAAGCAAAAAGTGGTAATTGATACCTTATTGCTGCTCCAGCTGTTAAAAGCTGTGATTCTAGTTCCCTTAGTGGAAAGAGGTCATGGCATTTACTCCAACTACTTCATGGTTCCCAAGAAAGACATCTTACAGGCCCACCCTGGATCTCAAAGGGGTGAGCATTAACCTCAATTTTTCTCAATTCTTAATGGAGACGCTTCATTCAGTGCTCATGGTAGGTCACAAGGGCAAGTATTTGTCTTCCCTGTATCTTTCAGAAGCCTATTTTCATATTCCCTTAAGTCTAAAGAATCAGGGTATTTCCATTTTTGCATTCTTTAGGAGCATTGAAACATACATAACATAGAAACATAGAAATGATGGCAGAAAAAGACCAATCGGCCCATCCAGTCTGCCCAGCAAGCTCCCACACTTATTTTCCCATATGTATCTGTTTCACCAACCACCAATTTCAGGACCCTTGTTGGTAATTGTTTGATACAAGTTTCCTGCCATCCCTTGCCATTGATGCAGAGAGTAATGTTGGAGTTGCATCAAAGGTGAGCAAAAGGCTTAATGGTTAAGGGTAGTAACCGCCGCATCTAGCAAGCTACCCCGATGCTTGTTTACCCAGACTGCACAGATCATTGCCTTGTTGGATGTTGTCTGAATGTAAATACAATTTTCCAATTTCCCCCTGCCGTTGAAGCAGAGAGCAATGCTATATATGCATTCAAAATGATGTATCAGGCTTAAATGGTTTAGGGTAGTAACCGCCGTAATAAACAAGCCACCCCCACGCTTATTTGTTTATCCAGATTGTGAAGTTCAGTCCTTGTTGGTTGTTGTCTAAATGCAAATCCTCTTTTCCACATTTCCCCTTGCCGTTGAAGCAGAGAGCAATGTTGGAGTTGCATTAACCTTGCGAAGGCTTATTTTCATTTTCAGTTTCAAACTCTTCTGTTTGGGTTAGCCATAGATCCACGAGTCTTCACCAAGGTCATGGTGGTAGTAGCAGTCTTTACGAGAAAAGAGGGGATCAGACTTGATCCCTATCTGGATGATTGTTTATTCATGGCCACTTTGTTTCAAGAAGGTATTTGTACTGCCAACAGAGCGGTCCAAGTTTTAGAAAGCTTGGGCTGGGTAGTCAGTTTTGTAAAGAGCAATCTAGTACCGTCTCAATTGGAGTACCTTTGGGCTCACTTTGATACCAAGAAGGGCTAGGTTTATCTGACAATGACTAGAGTGAACAAGCTGATTTGTCAAATGCACAGGTTTCTTGCCCTTCTAGCATCAAGAGCTTGGGGTATCTTCAACTCTTGGATTCCATAACAACAGCTTTGGATTTGGTTTTCTGGGCCAACTTCATATGAGACCTCTCCAGCATTTTCTTCTGTTTTGTTAGTTGCAGTGTCACATTCACATTTAAAATAAATAAATAAATCAGCCTTTTAATTTAAATTAAGAAATTCCCCACACCTTATCAAGATTTTTATCATTCCCATGTAGGTCACTACCAGATATGGAGTGAATACACTAACACATTTAAAGGACCCTAATCATATGCAATCCTACACCCAGAGCAACCTAAAACTTAACTAGGAACTGAAACAAATTTAAGATGAAGGCAGCAGTCCAGCAGCAAGAGAGGGGGGGGGGGGGAGAATTCCAATCTTTTGCATCAAGTGTCACATGTATGATTTTTTACATGCTGGTGAGAAGTTGTATGTGTGCATCCAATGCAAAGAGCTCATGTCTTTCAGAGCCTAGAGTGGCTAACCTGGAGGAGCTGAGGCAGTCATAGAGGTATATAGATAAGACCTTCAGGGACATAGTAGCCAAGTCCCAACTCCAGTCTGGCATCCCTGGTGCTGCCTTGGAGGAGGAAGGTCTCATGATCAGAGAGCATCAACCTGGTATAGCAGGAAATGGTCCTGTAGCAAGGACATAATCTCCAACTGGTCATCATCCTCTCGCACCAAGGAAGTATCTCCCATGGCTTCTGCCAAGGAGGGAAGGGTTAGGTCAGCCATCATAGTTGGTGATTCGATTATTAGCAATGTAGATAGCTGAGTGGCTGGTGGGCGTGAGAATCACCTGGTAACATGCCTACCTGGTGTGAAGGTAGCAGACCTCATGCGCCACCTAGATAGGATTTTAGACAGTGCTGGCGAGGAGCCAGCTGTCGTGATGCACGTGGGCATCAACAACATAGGAAAATGTGGGAGGGAGGTTCTGGAAGTCAAATTTAGACTCTTAGGTAGAAAGCTGAAATCCAGAACCACCAGGGTAGCATTCTCTGAAATGCTTCCTGTTACACGGCAGGGCCCCAGAGGCCGGTAGAGCTCCAGAGTCTCAATGCATGGATAAGACGATGGTGCAGGGAAGAGGGATGCAGTTTTGTAAGGAACTGGGGGAACCTTTTGGGGAAGGAGGAGTCTTTTTCGAAGAGATGGGCGCCACCTTAACCAGGGTGGAACCAGGCTGCTGGCGCTAACCTTTAAAAAGGAGATAGAGCAGCTTCTAAACTAGAACAAAGGAGAAAGCCAACAGTCGCTCAGCAGCACATGGTTCTGATGGAGGTATCTACAAAGAATATTAATGAAGCATTAGAGTTAGGGCATCCCAACAGAGAGGTTCCAATAAGAAAAGTATTCCAAGTGCCTATAAGTAAAACTCACCTGAGCTAAAAGATTCCAATGTATCCCTGTCAACTGAAAAGCAGAATGTAAATACAAACAAAAAATTCACTTTGAAATGTTTATATGCTAATGCCAGAAGTCTAAGAAGTAAGATGGGAGAATTAGAGTGTATAGCAGTGAATGATGACATTGACTTAATTGGCATCTCAGAGACATGGTGGAAAGAGGATAACCATGGGATAGTGCTATTCTGGGGTACAAATTATATTGCAGTATCAGAGAGGAGCATCTTGGTGGCAGGGTGGCGCTTTATGTCCGGGATGGCATATAGTCCAACAGGATAAAGATCCTGTATGAAACTAAATGTACAACCAAATCTTTATTTGTAGTAATCACTTGTGTGTTGGGGAAGATAATAGTGATAGGAGTATACTACCATCCTCCTGGTCAAAATGATGAGACGGACAGTGAAATGCTAAGAGAAATTAGGGAAGCTAACCAAACTGGTAGTGCAGTAATAATGAGAGATTTCAGTTACCCCAATATTAACTGGGTAAGTGAAACAACAGGGCATGCTAGAGAGATAAAATTCCTGGATGGAATAAAAGACAGTTTTATGAAGCAATTGGTTCAGGAACCAACAAGAGAGGGAGCAATTTTAGATCTAATTCTCAGTGGAGCATAATGGTGGTGGGGCCGCTTGACAATAGTGATCATAATATGATCAAATTTGAATTAATGACTGGAAGAGGGACAGTATGTAAATCCATGGCTCTAGTGCTAAACTTTGAAAAGAGGATCTTTGTTAAAATGAGAAAAATATAAAAAAGCTGAAAGGTGTAGCTACAAAGGTAAAAAGTGTGCAACAGGTGTGGACTATGAAAAAATACCATCCTAGAAGCACAGACCAGATATATTCCATGCATTAAGAAAGGTGGAAGAAAGGCAGAATGATTACTGGCATGGTTAAAAGGTGAGGTGAAAGAGGCTATTTTAGCCAAAAAAATCTTCATTCAAAAATCTTCATTCAAAAATTGGAAGACAGATCCATCAGAAGAAAATAGGATAAAGCATAAGCATTGACAAGTTAAAGCTAAGACATTGTTAAGACAGGCTAAGAGAAAATTTGAAAAGAAGTTGGCATAGAGGCAACTCTCAATAAAAGCCTTTTAAAAATATGTCCGAAGCAGAAAGTCTGCAAGGGAGTCTGTTAGACTTTTGGATGATCAAGGGTGGCACTTAGAGAAGGCCAGGTGGAAAGATTAAACGATTTCTTTGAATCTGTGTTTACTGAAGAGGATATTGGAAAGATACCCATTCCAGAGAAGGTTTTCATGGGTGATGATTCAGATCAACTGAACCAAATCACAGTGAACCTGGAAGATGTGGAAGGCCTGATTGACAAACTGAAGAGTAGTAAATCACCTGGACCAGATGGGTATATATCCCAGGGTTCTGAAAGAACAAAAAAAATGAAATTTTAGACCTATTAGTAAAAATGTGTAACCTATCATTAAAATCATCCGATGTACCTGAAGATTGGAAGATGACCAATATAACCCTATATTTAAAAAGATATCCAGGGGTGATCCGGGAAACTATAGACCAGTGAGCCTGACTTCAGTACCAAAATAAATTGTGGAAACTGTTAAAAGAATAAAATCACAAAACATTTAGCTAGACATGGTTTGATAGGACATAGCCAGCATGGATTTACCCAAGGGAAGTCTTGCCTCCCAAATCTCCTACATTTTTTTGAAGGGGTGAATAAACATGTAGGCAAAGGTGAACTGGTAGATATGCCATATTTGGATTTTCAGAAGGTATTGGGCAAAGTGTCACATGAGAGGCTTCTAAGAAAACTAAAAAGTCATGGGTTAAGAGGTAATGTCCTTTTGTGGATTGCAAGTTGGTTAACAGACAGGAAACAGTAAGATTAAATGGTCCGTTTTCACAATGGAAAAAGGTAAACAATGGAGTTCCTCAGGGACATGTGCTTTTTAATATATTTATAAATGATCTGTAAAGGGGTTCAATGAGTGATCAAATTTGCGGATGACACAAAATTATGCAGAGTAGTTAAATTTCAAGTGCATTGTGATGAATTGCAGGAAGACCTTGCAAGAATGGAAGATTAGGCTTTCAAATGGCAGATTAAATTTAACATGGACAAGTGCAAAGTGATGCATATAGGGAAAAAATAACCCTTGCCGTATTTACACAATGTTAGGTTCTATCTTAGGAGTTACCACCCAGGAAAGAGATCTAGGCGTTATAGTGGAAAATACATTGAAATCGTCAGCCCAGTGTGCTGTGGCGATCAAAAAAGCAGACTATTAGGAATTATTAAGAAGGGAATGGAAAGTAAAATGGAGGATGTCATAATGCCTCTGTATTGCTCCATAGTGAGACTGCACCTTGAATGCTGTGTGCAGTTCTGGTAACCACATCTCGAAAAGGATAAAGCTGAACTGGAGAAAGTGCAGAGAAGGGCAACCACAATGATAAGGGACATGGAATGGCTACCCTTTCAGGAAAGGCTAAAGAAGTTAGGGCTCTTCAGTTTGGAGGAGAGACGACTGAGTGGAGGGTATGATAGGAGTCTACAAAATCATGAAAGGACTTGAACAAGTTAATGTAAATCAGTTATTTACTCTCAGATAATAGAAGGACCGGGGGCACTCCATGAAGTTAGGAAGTAGCTCATTTAAAACAAATTTTAAAAAAATCTTTTTCACTCAGCACATAGTAAAGCTCTGGAATTCATTGCCAGAGGATGTGGTTACAGCAGTTAGTGTAACTGGGTTTAAAAAAGGTTTGTATAAGTTCCTAGAGGATAAATCCATAAACTGCTATGATGGTAATTAATAAGCAATAGTAGCTTGTGATCTGAGTAATGTTTGGGTACTTGTCAGGTACTTGTGACTAGGATTGGCCGCTGTTGGAAACAGGATACTGGGCTTGATGGACCCTTGGTCTGGTCCAGTATGGCATATCTTATGTTCTTATGTTATGTTCTTGCTCCAATCCCAGAACTATGATTTCCGTCTACCCTTGCTAGCAGTGGTGAAGTGGAGCCTCGCGTTGTGGACAGTTCCTCAACATCTTCTATGAGGTATAAGTCTGGTGTCTCTGTTTGCATTTGGACTACAATGGATGTAAGCATGTCTGGCTGGGGGGCTCATTGCCTGGGGGGCTCATTGCTGGGGGGCTCATTGTGTTACTGAGGTTCCTCTTCAGAGGAAGCAACTTGGTCCATCAACAAGTTGGAAACCAAGGCCATATGGTTGGCTGTTCTTCACTTCCTCTCTTGATATGCGGGAAAGCTGTCTGGGTGCTGATAGACAATGCCACAGTAGTGGCATATGTGAACAGAAAGGGCAACACCAGGAATCAGGGAGTCAGAGGAGATGAATCCTCTTGTGATGAGTGGCATGAGAGTGCTGTGGCATAGTTGTTGGACTCTTCTAGGCGAACGTATGAGGCTTACACCAACAGCTGGAAAATGCACCCTGGTATAGAGCAGACTGGAGCTTCACCTATGCCAGCCACTTCCCCTGCTTTTGGATTCTGGCGGGTGGCAGGAGTTAGGCAGTAGAATGAGCAAGAGTCCAAAGCATGTCGGGGTCAGGATAGGCAGAAGACTGGAGAGATTGAGAACAGGCGGTCAAGGCAGGCAGCAAACAAGTGTAGTCAGTTCCAATGCAAGAGGTCAGATCCAAGAGGTAGGCAAGTGTAATCATGTCCAATCTGAGAGGTCAGATCCAGGAGATCAAGCAAAGGACAGACAAGGACACCAGAAGACACTGGATGAGGCAGACCGGGCAAGGCAAGGCTGGAGTACAGGAACACAAAATCAATCAGGAACTCTGAAACAAACAGGACTGCAGGAGCAGCATGCATTACTACTAAGCAGGAGATCCATTGATGAGGCGAGGTAATGCTGCAGGCCTTCTACTTAAATATCCCAGTCATGCTGATGTCATCAGGAGGTGCAACTCCGTGTTTCTCACCATGGGGCCTATATTTTGTGTGCTCATGCGCGCGCGCATGCACCTAAAGGGAGGCAGCAGCCCAACAGGGAATGTCAGTGGCTGTCTGCAGCATTCAGCAATGGCAGCATTCTGCTGCTACAGGAGGCCACTGGCAGCGTCAGGCAGCAATTGGGGTGAGTGCGGCAGCTCTCAGGCAGTCCTTTGAGCTGCCAAACATTATACTTCTTTTACCCTGGGCAGAAGAGAAACTGCAGCTCATATCAACAGCTCACATTACAGTAGAGGAAAATGTGCAAGCATACTTCCTAAGCAGGAGTTTTCTGGGAGCTCAGTCAAGATGCCTTTCAGTGCATGATTTTCAGGTGAAGTTTGCCTCACATAGATTTGATGGCAACTGGCAAGATCACCAAGGTTCTGCAGTTCTTCAGTCATCACAGGGAGATAGGCTCCTGTGGGATAGATGCATTGGTTCATGTTTGGCTGAAAGGAGAGCTCTTCTTTGTGTTCCTTTTTTGGCCTCTGATTGGCATTAATAATTAATATTAATAATTAATAGTTTGTGTATTGTAGAATTTTCAGTACCTTATCATAAGGATACTGGTTTCTCGCTGTGCTGCACCATCCATAATCTATCAGGCTTGGTAGTGTGTCCGTCAGTGCTCGCGCATGTTCCCCAGCCCGCCGATAGATGGCGCAGGTGGCTCCCTGGCCGCCTTGGTGGCTCAAACATGTCGTACAGCGGCCATGTGACAACACCAGCTACAACAGGTATGAAGGACAGCAGCCATCGCGGGACAGGCAGAATATAGCAGAGGAGACCGTGGCATGCCGCGAAAGCAGCGAAAAGGTGAGAGAAAATGTGTATGTGAGAGAGGGGGGTTGACAGATAGCATGGTTGGTGAGAGGAGGGGTGGGGAGGGTGTGAGAGAGCATGGGAGGTAAGAGAGGGTAGATGGGGGGATGCTTGAGTATGGGTTTCAGAGAGAGCAAGCCTATATGAGGGGAGGGGTATGCCGGTGAGAGAGAATGTGTGTGTGAGAGGAGAAGGGGTGTGGGGGAGTGCGAGAGACAGCTTGGTTGGTAAGAGGGGGAGTGGGCGGGATGCTTGAGTGTGGGTTTCAGAGAGGGAGCCTATATGAGGGGATGTGTGTGTGTCTGCCAGAGAGTGAGGGAGCCTGTATAAGGGTGTGTGTATGTGGAAGGGACACTCTTACAGTGAATTTCTAGGGAAATTCTGCTCAAAACAAGAGTAGATGTGCCAATAAAAAGGCTCGCCGCCTGGGCGTAGAACGGGTAGAGTTGCTAGTTTATACATACTGCTAGTGATGTCACTGGAGAAATCAGTGTGCTGTGGTGTAGCAGGACTAATAGAAAGAAAATTAAGATGTAAAAATTTCTCCGTTATTTTTGTTCTCGAGTCTCCTTAAAAAACAAAAATAATAATAAAGTAAATTGTTTTCTTCAAAAGTGAGTTCTTTTCAGGATGTCAGACAACAATCTGGGGTTCAAAAGATGTCCCTATTGCTTTTCTTAGATGTCTTTCTTGGATCAGCATGACTGATGTTTCTAGTATCTCAGTCCTTCCTGTGACATTCTAGACTGTGTGACCTGTGTATGCATGTCATCAAGGGCATTCAGGTTGGGAGCTTCTACTCTGAAGGATTTATTTATTAAAATCTTCTTCTACCTCAATAGTTAAAGTGAAGCATTCTTTAGCACAGAGGCCATCTCCTAGATCAGAAAAGATACAGTCCTCTCATGATTGGTGCAATGAATCTGAAAAGTCTTGGAACAGAAAAGTCAGTGATGTAAAGTCTAGCACTGAAGTGTGTATGCACTTCATCAGTGGTCTCTTCTCTAAGGCAGAGACAATTCCCTTTAGTGCAATATCTCTTTAGCACCAAATACTTATTCGTACTATGCACAAGCAAAGCCATGGTACCATCTTCTGCACAAGACCTTCTTAGTGCAGAGAATCTATTTTGGCACAGAAAAATCAAAACAGGATCAAAGTTCTCCAATCTCAATTTTGGTTCCTGAGTTGGACGGCTCTTCCACTGTTCTTCCTACAACTGACTAACATTTCATGGAAGAACAGTGGAAGATGTAGCTTGAATTTGTTAAAAAATGATTTCATTGATATGCCGTCACTTCCTCCACCCTTCGAGCAAATGCCTCCCATTTTAGTCAGCTATTCCATATTTACAGACTAGAGAAAACATATCACAGTCTTAAGTCTCATGACTCACCCTCATCTCATGAGAAGACAACAACAGAGAAACCTCCTATAATACTGTGTCATTGACAGGAAAGCCCTGAATCTTATTAAATCATACAAAACTCAGCAAGACTCCTTAACAGCACTCCCACGCGCAATCACATCTCCCCTATACTCATATCTCTTCATTGGCTCCCCATCCCCTACCAAATACAATATAAGCTTGCAATGATCATCCACTCCTCAATCCATAACTTAAACTGCCCATGGGTCTCCTCAACAATAAAAATCTATGCCCCCTCACGACAACTCAGATCGTCCAACCAAATGCTACTAGTTTCTCCATCTACGAAGCTCACCCATGTCGAGGAAACCAGAGAACGTGAATTCTTCTCTGCCGGACCACTCCTGTGGAACAGCCTGCCAAAGACAATAAGATGTCTCCAAGAAAAATCCTTCTTCAAAAAAGCCCTAAAAACTTTCCTCTTTAAGACAGCATTCCCCAACCTAGATGACAACAGACTACCCTCAACTCATCCTCCTTCAGTTGATGCTACCTAGTCTTCTATGCCCCTCTCCTCTGACCCCCTAGCACAATCAAACTCACTCCCTTGGTGCTTATATGCTCTCCCCCCCCCACCTAAGATTTTGTATTGCCCTTCCCCTTCTCTTTTTATATGAATATGTGTTACATTATACCCTGCTTTGAACATCTAAATGTTCTATATTGTACCCCACTCTTAACGTAGGAAGGGCAGGTAATAAGCGCTTTTAAATAAATACATCTTATATTTCTCCACTGTACCACTGAGATAATGAAAACTGTACTGGTCTTCCATCAGATCCCTCTCCAAAACTTCCTAGGAGTATGTCTCCTAAGGATATGGCATATCCTGCTTTTGTCCAAAAGATGGCCAAGGAGATTCCTTTCCTCCTGTTCTAAGAAGTGGCATCCATAGAAGACACATTTGGTTTATTAAAGTTTCTTGATCCTCCAAAACAAGTTGTCGCAGTGCCAATACATAGACTACAACAAGAACTTCAGACAAAGATGTGGATATCAAGTTAAGGTTCAGTCTTGACCAGACTACCTTACCAATCAGTAGTGGCAGAATCAGCTTTAAAAAAAAAAATCTAAAACTCATTCTAATACCCCTTTGGGGAAAGACTCTGCCTTATTGGATACCACAATAAAAAATATTTTCTAGTCAGCTATGTTAAGTTCTAGAACAGCTGTGCATCAGTTATATATGGTGCAGTACATGTATTCTTGCTTACAGAAATGATAAGATATGGCTAAAGCAAATTTCAGAATTTCATATTGGCCCTCTATACAGCTGAAGAATGTAGTAAGCACCTCGGAGGGAACGGAGGATGGCTGTGCAGCTCAGCATGCGCAGGCTGCCGATTTTGCGCAGCCTTGCGCGCACCGACCCTGTATTTTATAACATGCGCGCGGCAGCGCACGCATGTTATAAAATCAGGAGTAGATTTGTTCGCGCTGGGTTGCGCGAACAAATCTACTCCCGCGCACATCTTTTAAAATCTACCCCCTATTGCATTAGGGGATGGATTAGTGCATTTAACCCGCGTCAAGAGTGCGGGTTATACAGTGCGCGCAGCTGAGCGCACTGTATTGCATCAGCCCCAGAGAAAGCAAAGTTGCTCACCTATTACTGGTATTCTCCATAGACAGCAGGACAAATAAAGCACACAATCACACTCTTCTCCCTTTAGAGTTGAAAGGCAGCTTTCTGAAAAGACTGAGGAGGATCACTCAGTGTTGGTTGAGCAGGAATATCTGCATATGCTCACAAAGACCTTCTTTGTCTGTCTAAGCTCTGAGAATGCTATCCGTCTCGGTGCCATTGGATAACATCACCACACTTGTGTGCTGATTTGTTCTGCTGTGTAAAAAGCAGAACTTTTTGCAGCCCTTCAAGACTGGACGTATGCACTCCTGAGCTAATGTTATCAGAACTCATATTTTAAATAGCCTAATTTGGCTTTAGTGATATTAATTAAGACATGGTCCTTGTTTCAGGAGCCTTTGTTTGCTGCCAGAGTGGTTTATGATCTTCTATTCTTTTTCATCGTTATTATCATTGTTCTGAATTTGATCTTTGGAGTCATCATTGACACGTTTGCTGACCTCAGAAGTGAAAAACAGAAGAAAGAGGAAGTGTTAAAGACAACCTGTTTTATCTGTGGTAGGAAAGCATTGTACAAAGAATTATTTTAATAGGCTCTGGATAGAATAAGTAGAAAATGTCTTTATCCAGATTACTATGCAAGAAATGTTAGTTCATTTGTTTGTGTACATATATATATTGGAGACTGTTTCAACGGTTAAAAAAAAATCCCTAGATTATTTTTTTTTTGTTTATCTTCATTATCAGATACATTTTCTATAGGATGCCCAACTGGCAGCATATGTGCATATTTTCAGCCAACACAAAATCAAATAATTTTCCAAAACAAGGTACCTACATGGAATAAATAAAGGGGATCTCTAAGGAAGTATAATACTAAATTAATTGGACAAATGGGTAGACTTGATGGGCTATACGATCTTTTTCTGCCATCATGTTTCTACGTTTGAAGATTGATTTGTGTAGCTAAAAGTTCATGTGGACCCTTACATTATGTTAAAATGATATAACGTATGCATATTAACAACATATCACTTGACAGTGTCTAATATACACTTAGGGGTAGATTTTCAAAGGGTTGCGCGCGTAAAATACGTACGCAACCCCCGAAAACCTACCCCTGCCTCCCCCTACGCACGCCAAGCCTAAGCCCCAGGACGCGCGTAAGTCCCGGGGCTTCAAATAAGGGGCTGTCCGGGGGCGTGACGGTGGACTGGGGGTGTGTCCGGGGGCGTGACAGCGGTCCGTGGGTGGGGCTGGAGGTGTGCCAGAGGCAGGCGTAACTCCACGAAATAAGGTGGGGGGGGGATTTAGTTAGGGCTGGGGGTGGGTTAGATAGGGGAAGGGAGGGAAAGGTGAGGGGAGCAAAAAACAAGTTCC
The DNA here is from genome assembly GCF_901001135.1 of Rhinatrema bivittatum. Taxonomy (NCBI): domain Eukaryota; kingdom Metazoa; phylum Chordata; class Amphibia; order Gymnophiona; family Rhinatrematidae; genus Rhinatrema; species Rhinatrema bivittatum. The sequence continues at coordinate 286,416,461 of NC_042618.1, read as the reverse complement.
CTCCAAGGCCACTCCGATTTTGGAGCGGCCTCGGAGGGAACAGAGGCAGGCTGCTCAGCTTGGTGCACCCCCCATGCGCGCTGACCCTGGATTTTATAACATGCACCCCCCATGCGCGCTGACTCTGGATTTTATAACATGCGCGCGGCAGCGCGCACATGTTATAAAATCGGGCATAGATTTGTTCGCACCGGGTTTGCACGAACAAATCTGCGCCCTCGCGTAAGTTTAAAGATTTGCCCCATAGGGAACGATTTTAAAAAGACTGCACACACGTCCATGCACGGGCAGTTCCTGGGCCGCGCACGTGGACGCACTGATTTTATAACATACGTGCGCCAGCATGTTACAAAATCTATTGGCTGTGCGCACATGTTCAGGTGACGTGCGCTGGGGGGCGAATTTTCAAATATTATACGCAGCTACACAATCGGGCCTCTCCCAGTTCCCTCCCAGTCTATTACAATTTATGAGCGGACTGGGAGGGAACATCCCTACACCCCCCCGTCTAACGTTCCTTCCCTTTCCCCTCTCCTCCTCGATCCCTAACCGCTACCTAGCTACCCAAATACATTTTTATCTTACCACTTACTGCTCCTCTGGAGCAGAAGTAGTTTCCACACTGGCAACCGGCCAGCATGTGCTTCCCCGGAACAGTGACTAATGGCTGCTGTCCCGACTGGCCTCTGTCCCGCCATGCCCAGACCACACCCCCGGCCTGCCACATTTTCAGGGCCCGGCACTTGTGCTCATACCAGGGTTTACACATATGGCCAGGTCCGTTATAGAATGGACACCTCACGAGCAAGGCCCAGCCACATGCATAAACCCCGGTTTTTACATGCGTAGGCCTTTGAAAATTTGGCCGATATCTTTTTAAAATTAAAATTAACATTACCTGTATGTGTACAGCTTCCAATTACACCTCACAAATGCCTCTTGGAACATCTGTCTTCTAAAGGGCCACAAGTATGTGAGTTATGAAAGTATGAAGAGCCACTACAAGGGTATTGGGGACTGTTTGTGAACCTTGAAGCCTTGCAGCTTCCCTCTACCTCTGTGCTCCCCCACATCCCCCTAAGGCTGTCTCCACACACAATTAAGACTTATTCATTTAAAAGATCAGATTTTACATGAAAAAGGACATTCAAAGTACAGTCTTCTGAGGTAAAAATAGTATTTTATTTATTTAAAATGTCTATGCCACATTATCCAAGCTCCTAAGTGATTTACATCAAACCCTTCTTAGAAACAAAAAGACAAACAAAATCACAAATCACAACAACACATTTATTATATTTGAATGCACTACTCTGGTGCTAAAAAAAAATCCTGTAAAAAAGATACTTGGAAACCATATGGTTTTAGGTCTGTTGTAACTACACAGTAATTAATTGAGGGTGTATTGAACACAACTACTTGTGATGCATATATACTAAAATTATAAGTGGTATAAATAAATAAATTTCAGTGAAGAAAAAAATATTTATTATATTTTTTATCAATATATTTCACATAGTCTCCCATATAGAGAAGGAGAGAGGGAGGAAGGATGGTAAGACACACATTATAATGCAGATGATGACTCTTGGTGACCGTTAGCCAATCATTGTATCTCCATGCACCTGCCCTCCATCATTTGTATTTGAATTATGAATTGAAATATTTACCCTATTTATTTTTAATATTTAATGTACCCATAGACACTATTATCTCCTTATCATTAACATTTTTCACTCAATTATATAATCTTAGATTTGCCTGTCCAGTAATTTTAGATGATCCCAACAGATGGTCTTTGTTTTTCGTAAGGCTTCTTCAGGGGCTATTGTCCTTATGATCATAACCAATATATACCTTAGTTATGTCCTCAGGGAGTAGGATTAGCAGTAAAGAGTATTTTTTTGAAATTAAATTCTACCAGTAGTAATACTTATCTCAATTCCTTGATCTCTTCTCTTTTATCTGAAATCCTTATCTCAAACTTCCCATCATAGACTCACTGCAACACAAAAACTACAATAGTTAAAGAACCATTAGCATATATAGTATGTACCAACCCATACTCTGCAAGATCAAATCATATCAAACTTATTATGCTAAAACATTGGCATGTGTTACATGGTCATAATGTTTTTAAGGATCCCCTGATTTTTTTCTGTGAGGAGCTCAAGTAACCTACGGGACCAACCTTTACATTCAGTATTGAGGTTCTTTCCACAGGAGCCTGATGAGATGGATCATAAAGTATGTGAGGGTTGTTCTTCAGGCCCACAAGTATTAAGATGGATGGTTTTCAGTACCCGCAACTTTAGAAACCATATATGATTCCAGGCAGTTTTAACTGCAATTCTTCACAAGTAGTTTGTCATTGTCTGCCCATGTGGCTTAATACATGTTGCGCTGGAGGTGGACACTTGGGCCAAGGTGGGGTTGACGCTACTCATAGGAGGGATCCTATGATCCCCACCATCGGCAGGCAGAGAGGGCTGACGGATGGAGGCTGGCTGGCACTTCACCAATATCAGCCCTCGTTCCCTGCGGGTTGAGCCTTTGGGTGCCGGGGCCAGCTGGACTTAGGTGGCCTCTGTCAGTGGTTGTTGATGGGTGGATCGAAGTTAGCCCAGAGGCAGCAACCAGTGTAGGTAACAGCTGCACTGGATGAGGCGGAGTCCTGGAAACCCGGGCGCCAATAGGAACACAGTCTGACAGAGGGCGCCTGAGCAAGAGCAGGCCGAAGCCTGAAAGAGCCACTTCCACAACAAAGGCTGAAGAGGTGTCTCTAAGCAAGCTGGGTTCAGGACTGCCGGCAGGCTGGAAGTTGTGGCAAGCAAGGCTGAGGTCTGAATGAGGAGAGAGTCAAAGGATGGTCAACCGAAGCAGAAGTCCAGGGCTGGAGAAAAGCAATGGCGTGGTAAGGCGATACAGAGGTCTGGGACTTGGAGAGAGGCAACGGAGTAGTCAGGCAATGCAGAGGCCCGGGGTTGGAGAGAGGCAATGGAGTAGTCAGGCAATTCAGAGGTCAAACCAGGTTAGCAATCCGAAGGAGAGATGAAGGAACAGGAACTCAGGAACAAGGAAACAGGAACGAAGGCGATCAGGAACCAGGAACAGAGGAAGCAACGAGCACTCGACTAGCGAAGGGTCCTGTTGCAAAGGCAATTTGAGAGAGCAGAGCCCGGCCTTATATACCAGAGCTTAGCTGATGTCATCATGCGGGGCCGCGGCAAGGTTCCCACCGCGGGCCCTATTAAAGGATCAGCTGTGCGCATGCCTAGGGAGGGGCACTGCATTGGTCGGGACAGCGTCTCTCCGCGGGTCATGCAGAGAGGCCTGACGCGGAACATCAGGAACTATAGCAGAACCGGAGGCCCTAGGGGCGGCCCGAGGACAGAGCTGGTGGCCAACAGCCACCAGAGACGGGGGACCAGGTTCTGGATCACTTTGAGAGAGGTGAGGGGGCCGAGCCATGGGACTGCTGCGGCCGGTGCGCATAACAGTACCCCCCCCCCCCCTACGCCTCTGCTTGGAGGTCTGGGTTTGCACGGATGGGCACGATGAAACTGCCGGAGGAGTTTCTTATCCAGGATGTTACAGGCTGGCTCCCACGAATTTTCTTCAGGGCCTTAACCCTCCCAGGAAAGGAGGTATTCCCACCGGCGGCCCCTACGGCGGACATCAAGGACTTCGTGGACCTTGTAAGTGGTGTCAGTCTCCCTGTCCAGTGGAGGAGGTGCAGGAGACTTTCGTGAAAGCCAGGATAGGACCACTGGTTTTAGGAGTGATACGTGAAACGTATTGTGGATTCCCAATGTAGGCGGCAGCCGGAGTTGGTAGGTTACTGGTCCAACACGAATGATTGGAAAAGGTCTAATATACCTTGGTACGAATATAATGGGTGCTTAACCAGACTTTCTGGCCAGGAAGGAACTCAGGAGCCGAGCATCGATGGCTGTCAGCAGATCTCTTGGCCCGGGAAGCAGCCTGGCGTAAGCGAAGATTCGTCTGGTTCCAGAGTGCCCTGAGGGCATCAGCAGTGGCTTGCGCAGCAGAAGAAGGCACTGACAATGGTATGGGTAGCGGTGGTCGCAGTTGTTTCCTGTAAACGATGGAAAAGGGTGACGTACCTGTGGCAGCAGCAATGTGGGAGTTGTGGGAGAACTCTGCACAAGGATGATGCTCTGACCAATTGTCCTGACAATCGTTTATATATGTGCGGAGGAAGGACTTCAAGGAGCGGTTTGTACGCTCGGCTTGTCCATTGGCTTGAGGATGATATGCTGTTCTTAAACTGATGTTAATGCCAAACCTTTTACAAAGGGCGCGCCAGTATCTGATGATGAATTGTGGTCCTCTGTCAGAAACACTGTCCTTGGGTAAGCCGTGTAGTCGGAAGATGTGTTGAAGGAACAGGCGTGCCAATTTGGGTGCAGATGGTAGGCCCGGCAGTGGAACAAAATGGGCCATTTTGGAGAATCTGTCAATTGTAGCCCATATGACCGTGTAGTCTTTAGATGGTGGTAAGTCCACGATGAAATCCGTGGAAAGATATGTCCATGGTTCTTCGAGAGCTGGGAGTGGCTGGAGTAAACCCCAGGTTCGCCCAACTGGGGGTTTCTGTTGAGCGCAGGTGCTGCAGGAATCGACATACGCTTTAGCATCAGAGACCATAGTGGGTGACCAGAAGAACCGCTGAAGCAGCGCTAAGGTTCGCACTCGCCCTAGGTAACCAGCAAACTTAGAGTCATGTGCCCACCGGAGGACTCTTTCATGGAGTCGACGGGGCACCACCATTTTCCCTGTAGGAACAGGATGAGTAGCCGAAAGACAAATACAGGCTGGGTCAATAATATGACCGGTTTCATCGAGTTTGTCTTCAGGTTTAAACGAGTGAGACAGGGCATCTGCCCAGAGATTTTTCTCTGCCGGGTGGTAGCGAAGCTCGAAGTTAAATCTGGAAAAGAACAGAGCCCATTGGGCTTGACAGGCATTAAGACGTTGGGCTTGGCTCAAGTGTTCCAGGTTTTTATGATCTGTGAACACTGTAAATTTATGTTGGGCGCCCTCTAGACAAGGGCGCCATTCCTCCAAAGCCAGCTTGATGGCGAGTAACTTGCAGTCTCCAATGCTGTAATTTTGTTCTGCAGCAGAGATTTTGCATGAGTAGAAGGAACACGGATCCAGAAGCAGAGCGTTGGTTCAGGACCGCCCCCACCCCAATCGCGGAGGCATCTACCTCAACCAGGAAAGGACGATTCGGGACCGGATGATGGAGACAGGATCCAGTTAGAAAAGCCTCTTTGAGGTGATGAAAGGTGGAAATAGCCTCCGGGGTCAGGTTTTGGGTGTCCTGATCCTTACGGGTTAGAGCTGTAAGAGGAACCGCCAATGTAGAGTAATGCGGTATAAAGTGGCAGTAGTAATTCGTGAATCCTAGAAAACATTGAAGTGTCTTCAGGCCCACAGGTTGTGGCCAGTCTTGGATTCCCTTAATTTCACAGGAATCCATCAAGAATCCTTGTTGGGAGATTATGTACCCCAGAAAGGGCAAGCTGGATTTTTCAAACAGGCACTTGCCCAATTTCATGAACAGATGGTTCTCCCGAAGACGTTGAAGTACAGTATGAACATCGGTATGGTGCGAAGCCAGGTCCTTGGAGAAGATAAGAACGTCATCCAGGTACGCCACAACTTTGATGTAGAAGAGATCCCTGAAGATTTCATTAATCATTCACTGGAAAACTGCAGGTGCGTTACAAAGGCTGAAGAGCATCACTAAATATTCGTAATGTTCATCTCTGGTGTTGAAAGCCATCTTCCAGATGTCATCAGGGCAGATACGCACAAAGTTATAGGCTCCATGTAAGTCTAACTTAGTGAAGATAGAGGCTCCATGTAGCCAATCAAACAATTCAGATATCAAGGGCAGAGGGTACTTGTCCTTGAGAGTAATCGCATCCAGAACATGGTAGTCAATACGCGGTCTTAAAGATCCGTCCTTCTTCGTAATGAAAAAAAACCCTGCGCCAGCAGGGGAGGTAGAGGGGCGAATGAACCCCTTTGCAAGATTCTCCCGGATGTATTCCATCATGACCTTGGTCTTGGGAAGCGATAGCGGATAGGTACGCCTTCGGGGGGTGTGGTCCCAGGCAGAAGATCAATGGGACAGTCAATTTTCTGAAGAGGAGGTAGGAGGTCCACCTTCTGCTTCGAGAACACATCTTTGAAGTCTGTGTAGGGAGCAGGTATGCCTGAGGAACCACTGGTGGGGCGCCACTTTCTGAAGACAAGTCTGATGACAGGCGGAGCCCCATTCTGTCAGCTGGACAGACCCCAATCGAATTGGGGAGAGTGACGTTGAAGCCAAGATAGTCCCAGAACTACTGGGTAAATGGACTTCTCTAGAACCAACAGTTCAATGTCTTCGGAGTGGAGAGCGCCAGTAAGACGTCGACCTGGCTCTGTGGTTAAGGAGACTCGACCACGTAATGGTTCTCCATAGATTGAAGCAATGTACAAGGAAGTCTCGAGAGGATGGGTTTTGATATCCAAGAGTTGAACCAAGTCTATAAGGATAAAATTACCACCTGCTCCGGAGTCCACCAGAGCAAGGACAGGAAACGATCGAGTATCCCAGACAATAGTAAAAGGCAAGGATTGTTGAGGGGCTGGGGACGTTGCACCCAAGTTCAGGCCCCCAACTGAACTTAGGCTGGGAAGTTTCCCGGGCGGACTGGGCAAGTCTGTAGATGATGGCCAGGTGCTCCATAATACACAGGCCTGTTTGTCTCCGCCGGAGGCACTCTTCTGGGGACAGGCACCCATGACCCAACTGCATGGGTTCATCGGTCTCAGCCACAGCAAAATTCCTACCGGTAGTAGGGTTGGTAGCAGGTGGCAAATGGGAACGGACCAGAGAGGGTTTCTTGGGCATCCGATTCTCCCGGTGATGCTCTTGGAGATGGTGGTCAGTTTGGCCTGTTAGATCGATAAGATCCTAGAGAGAGGAAGGGAACTCTCAAACTGCCAACTCGTCCTTTAGTTGTGGGGAGAGCCCATCCAGGTAGATAGCTCGCAGACAGACCTCCTGCCAAGCGAGTTCAGACGCTAAAGTTCGAAATTCAATGGTGTAGTCGAAAAGGCTTCTTTGCCCTTTCACAGGTGTAGAAGACTAGTACTTGCCACGGCATGCCGCCCAGGATCATCAAAGGTTCAACGAAACACGGTCACGAACCGAGACAATTCCCATAGGAGTGAGTCCGATCGCTCCCACAAGGGAGAAGCCCATGCCAGTGCCTTCCCTTCTAGGCAAGACAAGATGAAGGTAATCTTGTTAATTCATCTTGAAAGATGGAGAGTTGAAGAGCAAACTGCATATAGCACTGATTAATAAACCCTCTACACAGATTGGAGTCACCGTTGAAACGAGATGGGGCTGGCAGGCTCTGGAGGAGGAAGTAGGCGCCTGTGGCGGAGAGGAAGCCGTCGCTGGAACTGATTTGCTGGACATGGCATCTAGCCGTGTATGCAGACGCTTGAGGGAAGAGGCCAGAGCCTCGAGAAACTGTTGCTGTTCTTGTACCTTTAGGGCCAGGCCAGGAATAGCCTGGAGGCCCCTCGGCTGTTGTGCCGGAGGTGGACCCTTGGGCCGAGGTGGGCTTGATGCTACCCATAGGAGGGATTCTACGGGTCCCCACCATTGGCAGACAGAGAGGGCTGACGGATGGAGGCCGGCTGGCACTTCACCAATACCAGCCCTCATTCCCCACGGGTTGAGCCTTTGGGTGCCGGGGCTGGCTGGACTTAGGTGGCCTCCGTCAGTGGTCGTCGATGGGTGGATCGAGGTCAGTCCAGAGGCAGCAACTAGTGTAGGTAACAGTCTGTACTGGATGAGGCGGAGTCCCGGAGACTCAGGCGCCAATAAGAACACAGTCTGACAGAGGGTGCCCGAGCAAGAGCAGGCCGAAGCCTGAAAGAACCACGTCCAGGACAAAGACTGTAGAGGCGTCTTTAAGCAAGCTGGGTTCAGGACTGCCGGCAGGCTGGAAGCAGTGGCAAGCAAGGCTGAGGTCTGGACGAGGAGAGAGTCAAAGGATGGTCAGACGAAGCAGAAGTCCAGGGCTGGAGAGAAGCAATGGCATGGTCAGGAGATGCAGAGGTCCGGGGTTGGAGAGAGGCAACGGAGTAGCCAGGCAATGCAGAGGTCAAACCAGGTTAGCAATCCGAAGGAGAGACGAAGGAACAGGAACTCAGGAACAAGGAAACAGGAACAAAGACAATCAGGATCAGGAACCAGAAACAGAGGAAGTAACGAGCACTCGACTAGTGAGGGGACCTGTTGCAAAGGCAATTTGAGAGAGTGGAGCCCGGCCTTATATACCGGAGCTTACCCGATGTCGTCATCCAGGGCCGCGGCCAGGTTCCCACCGCAGGCCCTATTAAAGGATCAGCTGTGCTTGCATGCGCACGCCTAGGGATGGGCGCGGCGTTGGTCGGGATGGTGTCTCTCTGCGGGCCACGCAGAGAGTCCCGATGCGGAACATCAGGAACTATAGCAGAGCTGGAGGCCCCAGGGGTGGTCCGAGGATGGAGTCGGCGGCCAACAGCCGCCAGAGATGAGGGACCAGGTCCTGGATCACTTTGAGAAAGGTGAGGGTGCCGAACCACGGGTCTGCCACGGCCAGCACACATAAAAATACATATATATAGCGCAATCTAAGAGAACAGTAAAAGTAAGAATCATTGAACATAAAAGCTGTATAAGGATGCAGAAACAGAAAGCTCCATTGGTACAGCATTGGATGATATCACAACATACAATGGAAGAGTTGAGATTTTTGTTATATCAAGTTCACTTTCTTCTGGGAGGTGACATCTCTGGAGCTCTTGTGCAGAAAGAACAGAGATTAATTTTTAAATGGAAGATCTTGAGTACCGGAGGCATGCATTTTGCTAACATTAGAGTCTAATTTTCAGAAATATTTATTTATTTTTATTTATTTAGTGATTTTTATATACATGATACATCACCTCGGTTTACAATAAACATATTAGCAACAGGCTTTACAGACAACAGGCTTAAAAGACAGTATTTTATATATATATATATATATATATATATATATATAAAATAGATATATTGTGTATAACAGCGCTTCTCAACCAGTGTGTCGCCAAACACTGGCAGGTGTGTCATGTCTCCCGGTGTCCCACTGCCCCATTATACTTTCCTTCTCCCTTTTTTTCAGCCCCCGCGGGCCAATTGGAAGCCTCCTTTCTTCCTACACCCACTGCCCAATAGGAAGCCTCCTTCATTCTGCCTGCCCCCACGCAGGCCAATCGGAAGCCTCTTCCCTTCTACCTGCCAGTGGGAGTAGGAAGAAGGGAGGAAGCCTTTGATTGGCCGGTGAGACAGGCATCACATTGCCCGGGAGTGGGGGGGAGGAATGGCAGTGTTGAACCCCGACGAAGCAAGGCTGCCACGGGAGTCCATCCCCATAGCGGCAAAGAGGAAACCCGACCCCGACCAAGGCCACCACGGGAGCCCATCCCTGTGGCAGCGAAAAAAGAAGACCCGCTGGAGTAAAGCCACGGTAGAACAGGAGCCCATCCCTACAGTGAAGGAAGAAGTTGTTTTTGGTGAGAGTTTGTGTGTGTGGGTGTGAATGAGTGCCTGGGTTAGAGCTTGTGTTTGTGGGTGTGAATGGGTGCCTAAGTGAAAGCTTGTGTCTGTGTGTGTGAATGGATGCATGAGTGAGAGCTTGTGTCTGAGGGTGTGAATGGGTGCCTGGTGAGAGATGGTGTGTGAAGGTGTGAATGGGTGCCTGGGTGAGAGATGGTGTATGTGGTTGTGAATGGGTGCCTAGGTGAGAGATGGTGTGGGTGGGTGTGAATGAGTGCCTGGGTGAGAGATGGTGTGTCTGTGTGTGAATAGGTGCCTGGGTGAGAGCTTGCATCTGTGGGTGTGAATGGATGCATGGGTGAGAGCTTGTGTTTGTGGGTATGAATGGGTGCCTGGGTAAGAGCTTGAGTTTGTGGGTGTGAATGGGTGCCTAAATGAGAGCTTGTGTCTGTGAGTGTGAATGGATGCATGGGTGAGAGCTTGTGTTTGTGGGTGTGAATGGATGCATGGGTGAGAGCTTGTGTCTGGGTGTATGAATGGGTGACAGCTTATGCATATGGGTGCCTGGGTGAGAGCTTGTGTGTGGGGGTGTGAATGGTGCCAGGATGAGAGCTGGTGTGAATGGGTGCTTGGGTGAGAGCTTGTGTGTGAGGGCGTGAATAGAAGCCTGGGTGAGAGCTTGTGGTTGTGAATCGGTGCCTGGGTGAGAGTTTGTGGTTGTGAACCGGTGCCTGGGTGAGAACTGGTGTGCATGGGTGCAAGAGCATTTGTGTGTGATTGAGAGCTTGTATATAAGAGAGCATGAGTGTGATTGAGAGAGAGACTGGTCAGGGAGATGATGTTTTCTGTGTGAGAGAGAGAGACTGGTCAGGAAGATGACTAGTGTGCGATTGTGAGAGAGACTGGTCAGGAAGATGAGAGAGACTGAGACTGGTCGTGGGGTCTAATTGTATGTGTGTGTGTGTGAGTGACTGGTTGTGGGTGCTAAGGAAGAGGACTGTGAGGACAGAGCTTCAGCAGCCCTTGCTGCTTCTGGTGAGTACTATTGGCCTGGAAGGGAAAGGAGTAGGAGAGTTGCTGGAGAGGAGAAGTAAAGGTGGCTTTTTAAAGGTATTTTTCTTGATTGACTGCCATTTTAATTATTGGGTATTATACAATGTCTGCTGTTTTGAAATATTTTATTGATATTTGGACATGTTTTAATAAATTTTATGAGTCTTTAATTGTTGGATATTATTCTCTTCAGCAGCTGTTTTGAAACTTTTTTAGTATAGCTTTACAATTATTTCTGTGTGGGGCTCTATAGCAGCTTGACTTATTCTATTTTCCCAATAGGAAATGTATTAGTGTTTAGGGCCTGATTTAATAGTTGTATTTCTTAGATAGGGTTATTACTGTTTAAGTGTGTTCCATAATACAGGTGTAACTTTGTGCAGGTTAGTTTGTGTGCATTATTGCAAATCCTGAGAGTCTGTTAGGTGCTATATTTCTCTTTCCATTTCTCTAGATTCGCACAGCATGTAGAGTGGCTTTTTTGGTTTTCCATCCCAGTTTCTGTCTCCATATTTATAATTTGTGGTTTTTCTGTACTTGGTGAAGGTCAGTTCTGGGTGTGTGACCGAGGTGAGGTAGTTTACTAGCATGTAGGCATTTGTATCAATCTTATTTGTTGTGTTTTCTCAACAGGACATGCATTAGTGTTAAATTACTCTCTTTTCATAAGAGTGGTATTGTGCCTGCAAGTAAAGGGAGTTTGTTTTGCTTTTACTGAGATGTCATCAGAACCAGAATATCTTTTTTGAATGGCGAGTTGTACAGGGTAATGCCCTAGATCTGCTCTGCAGATCTAGGGCATGTTTACATTTAGCTTCATGATGGTCACATGTTCAGTGTGTCACTCATGTGAGAACCATCTGTCAGCTGGAAGTGATGTCATCAAAAAGGGGCAAAAGGGTTGGAGAGAGGCATGGCTATGATGGATGTCAACAGATAGGTGGGGCTTGGGTGCTAAAGGAGTTGGGCTTAACCTGGAAGTATATGCTGATTGGCAGAGAGGGGGTCGATGGGTGGGGCTTAACCCAGAAGTGGGGCATGCCACCTGTCAAAACTACTTACATGGGAAAAATTGACCCTGCAAGGATTCAAATCAATGTAGTACAAGAGGAATTCAAGAAACTAGTGGATGGTCTTAAGCAATTGGCAGGTACAATGGCATTTTCTGAGGTATTACCTATGTATGGAAGGGAGAAGACAGGCAATCTTGCACCAAGACCTATAATGTATGACTAAAGATCTGGTGTAAAAAAGAGAGCTTTGGATTTCTTTGGACTGAAGCTGTATCTGAAGGAATAAATGACTTTACTATAGTGATAGTCTGCATCTGAGATGATCCAAGATCATATCTTGACAAGAGTTTAAACTCATTCGGAGAGTATGGCAGGTAGAAGTTAGTTGATATAGGAAGTTATGCCTAGCAGACAAAGGAGGTACAAACTATTGATTTGCCGAACGGATGGTGAATGCATGGAATAGCCTTCCAGTGGAAGTTGTGAAGACATAAACAGTAAATAGAATTCAAAGCATGGGATAAGGCACAGAGTGTTATTAGTTATGAATAGCTTAATCTCTGATTTGATATTCTGCTTTCCATAATTATGTCAATCCAATGGGAGCACTGAGAGGAGAGGATCACCTGGTGGCTGAAAGGAATCAGTAAGTGTTGCGCTGGAGGTGGATTCTTGGCCTGAGGTGGGGTTGGCTGAGTGATGGAGGCTGACTGGAGCTTCATCAATACCAGCCCACGTTCCCCGCAGGTTAAGCCCTTGGGTGCCAGGGCCGGCTGGTCTTAGGCGGGACTCCATCAGATGACTCCCAGTAGTCGAGGTGATAATCAGCCAGGGACCAGCAGAGGTAATAGGAAGGACGAAGAAGGTCTGGACGAGGCAGGGATCCAGAGACTCAAGTGCTAAAGGGAACCAGAGGTGAAGACAGGTAGCGCCCAAGTAATAATAGGCCAAAGCCTGAAAGGCCAAGTCCAGGAAGATACCAAAAGACATAGTAGACAGCAGGCTGGCATCAGCGCAGGCAGCAGATGTGGAAAGGCGGTCAATGAGTGGGGGTCAAAACCAGAAGTCAGTCTAAGCATGGACAAAGCATAGCAAGGGTCAAAGCCAGAAGTCAGTCCAACATGGCATGGAAGGGACCAGGTACAGATCGGGATCAGGAACTAGGAACGTAGACAGGATCAGGAACGTAGACAGGATTGGGAACCAGGAACATAGATAGGATCAAGAACCAGGAATGAGCAATGAGCACACAAGCATGGAGACCTGTTGCCAAGGCAAGGAACCAGTGGCTGGGTCCTGACTTATATACCAGGGCCCAGTGACGACGTCATCTGGGGCCACAGGTTGGATTCCTGCTGCGGCCCCTTTAAAACCTGGCAAGGTGCACGAGCGCCTAGAGGCACTGGACGGTGGCGTCTCCTTGTGGCACATGTGGGGAGACCCGCTGGGAGATAGAGTGGTCCACAGTGGAGCTGGGTTCGGTAGAGATTTAGGCAGCTGCCCACAGCCGTGAGGGAGGACGAACAAGGACTGGAAGCTGGGCACCGAGGGTAAGTGGGCCTGGACGGGGGCCTGCCACAGACGAAACATGCAACAGTACCCCCCTTTACACTCTCCTCTTAGAGGCCTGGGTTTGCCCAGATGGGCGCGATGGAATTGGAGGAGGAGCCCCTTGTCCAGAATATTATTTTCAGGCTCCCATGAATTTTCATCGGGGCCATAGCCCTCCCACGAGAGAAGATACTCCCAGCGGCGGCCTCTTCTGCGGAAATCAGGGGCTTCTCGAACTTGGTATATAGTATCAGTCTCAGCAGTAATCTGGGAAGGTGCTGGAGTCTTATGAGAAGGCCAGGAGAGTACCACTGATTTAAGTAAGGACACATGAAAGGAATTATGTATACCAAGAGTCGGTGTTAGTAGGAGTTGGTACGTGACTGGTCCAATACGCCGGGTAACAGGAAAAGGACCAATGAATCTTGACGTGAATCTCTGAGAAGGGAGCTTGAGTCGAATATAGCGTGTACTTAGCCAGACCTTTTGACCTGGCTGGAACTTTGGAGCTGGTCAACGAGCATCCATAGCTTTTTTGGCCCGAGCTGCGGCCTGACACAGATGAAGGATGGTTTGGGCCCAAAGCACCTGAAGGGCGACTGCAGTGGCCTGAGCTGCTGGCGAGGGTATCGAGAGTGGGATCAGTAATGGGAGCTGGGTTACCTGCCATATACTATGGAGAATGGTGAGACTCTGGTGGCTGCTGCAATGTGGGAGTTGTGGGAAAACTCCGCTCACAGAAGTAACTCTGCCCAGTTGTCTTGCCGATCATTAATATAGGTGCGAAGAAAGCTCAAGTGAGCGGTTCATCTGCTCGGTCGTTGGCCTGAGGGTGAACGCAGTCGTCAGGCTGATGGTGATGCCAAATTTACTGCACAAGATGCGCCAATAGCAAGCGACAAACTGGGGACCTCTGTCAGAGGCAATATCTGTGGGTAGGCCATGCAGTCGGAACATGTGCAGCAAAAAGAGACATGCTAGCTCCAGGGCCGAAGGTAAGGCAGGCAAGGGAACAAAATGAGCCATTTTAGAGAATTGGTCCACGATGACCATATTCCCTTTAGAAGGTGAAGGTCCACCACAAAGTCTGTGGATACATGGGTCCATGGCTCTTTGGGTGAGGTAATGGCTGAAGAAGGCCCCAGGGTCGACTTATTGGTGGCTTTTGCAGAGCACAAGTTGGACAAGAGTCCACATAGGTGCGAGTGTCTGTAGACATGGCGGGCCACCAATAGTAGCATTGGAGGAGGGAGAGTATTCGGACGCATCCCGGATGACCGGCTAACTTCAAATCATGCGCCCAATGCAAGACCTTCTCTCGGAGCTGGCGAGGTACTACTGTCTTCCCGGCTGGCACTGTGATGATGGCAGACAGACAGATGCAGGTGGGGTTGATGGCATGACTAGGTTCGTCCGGAGTGTCATCTGGTTTAAAGGAGTGAGATAAGGCATCCACTCAGAGGTTCTTCTCCGCTGGACTATAATGAAGCTCAAAGTTAAACCAGGAGAAAAACAGTGCCCAGCGGGCCTGGTGAGCGTTGAGATCCTGGGCGTGTCTAAGGTGATCGAGGTTTATATGGTCGGTGAAAATGGTGAACTTGAACTGAGCACCTTCCAACCAGGGGCGCCACTCTTCGAGGGTGAGTTTAATCACAAGCGACTCCCTATCACCGATGCTGTAATTTTGTTCAGCAGGGGAGAACTTGCAGGAGTAAAATGAACACGGATGGAGAACTCCTTGGGTCGAGTGCTGACTCAGAACTGCCCCAGCCCTTATAGAAGAGGTGGTTCGGGTCTGGGTGGCGCAGGCAAGGGCCTGATAGGAAGGCGTCCTTAAGTCTCTGGAAGGCAGCGAGGGCTTCAGGTGACCATTTCTTGATGTCGCTGCTTTACGGGTCATAACCGTGAGAGGTGCTGCCAGCAAGGAGTAGTTAGCTATAAAGTGGCGGTAATAATTCATGAATCCCAAGAACCTCTGGAGTACCCAAAGGCCCACAGGCCGCGGCCATTGTCAAATGCCTTTTAGTTTACTTGGTCTATCGTGAAACCTCGTTAGGAGATTATATAGCGTAGGAAAGGTAGGCTTGATTGCTCAAAGAGGCACTTGTTGAGTTTAGCAAACAAATGGTTCTCTTGAAGATGTTTGAGCACCATGTCGAAGTCGGCACGGTGTGTAGTCAGGTCTTTGGAGAAGATGAGAATGTCATCTAAATACGTGATGACCTTAGTGTATAAGAGGTCGCAGAATATCTCATTTATCATGCGTTGAAATATCGCAGGGGCATTACAAAGTTCAAAAGGCATGATAAGGTATTCATAGTGGCCATCCCTGGTATTAAATGCTGTCTTCCAGACATCTTCAGGGTGTATGCGGACCAGGTTATAAGTGCCTCGTAGATCCAACTTGGTAAAAATGGTACACCCTGGAGGTAATCAAACAATTCAAAGATCAGCAGCAAGGGATACTTGACTTTGTGGGTTATAGCATTTAAGCCACAGTAATCAATATATGGTCTCAAAGATCCATTCTTCTTTGTGACAAAGAAAAAGCCCATGCCCACAGGCAAGGTTGAAGGGCAGATGAAACCCTTGGCTAGGTTCTCTTGGATATACTCAGTCATGGCATGGGTCTCGGGCACCAAAAGTGGGTATGTCCTACCTCTAGGAGGCGTTGTGTCCGGCAGCAGCATGATGGGGCAATCGAACTTGCATAGAGGCAGAAGGATATCCAGACTATGTAATTCAGTCTTTGTTGATTGTTGTCTGTATATAGATCCACTTTTCTTCATTCCCCCCTGCCGTTGAAGCAGAGAGCTATGCTGGATATGCATTGAAAGTGAAGTATCAGGCTTATTTGGTTTGGGGTAGTAACTTCCGTAACAAGCAAGCTACTCCCCGCTTTTTTGTGAATGCAAATCCTTTTTTCCACATTTCCTCTTGCCGTTGAAGCTTAGAGCAATGTTGGAGTTACATTAATCGTGTGTATGTTTGTTGAATAAGGGTATTATCTCCAGGTAGTAGCCGTCATTCCCGCGAGCCACCCACTCTTCATTCACGTCCTCTAGACTTTATGGATCCACAGTGTTTATCCCACGCTTTTTTGAAGTCCTTCACAGTTCTGGTCTTCACCACTTCCTCCAGAAGGGCATTCCAGGCATCCACTACCCTCTCCGTGAAGAAATACTTCCTGACATTGGTTCTGAGTCTTCCTCCCTGGAGCTTCAAATCGTGACCCCTGGTTTTGCTGATTTTTTTCTGACAGAAAAGGTTTGTCGTTGTCTTTGGATCATTAAAACCTTTCATGTATCTGAAAGTCTGTATCATATCACCTCTGCTCCTCCTTTCCTCCAGGGTATACATATTTAGATTCTTCAATCTCTCATAAGTCATTTGATGAAGACCATCCACCTTTTTGGTCGCCCTTCTCTGGACCACCTCCATCTTGTCTCTGTCTTTTCAGAGATAACTGCAAGGTGGTATCTTGGAAACACCGGGGCAGAATTTTCATGAGAGTTGAAAATGGTGCTGGCATGTGGAAAGGCAGAAACTAAGAAGTGTTTGCGATAGATTTTGTTTTGAGCATGTCATAAACGTATTGGTGTTGGCAGGGTATAAGATGGAGATATTGGGGCTTTGTAACATGGACATAAATATGGTTATGGATCTGATCAGGTCTGTCAAAAATGCAGAGGACTCCCAGCTGGTTCTAAGCCAAACAGTTAGGTCCATTGTCAATAAAGATCAAATGAGGCTTATCAACTGCATAATCTGTAAAAGGGAGCATACCTCATATTTTAAGACAGCTCAATGATGTTCTTGTATCATTTTGCAGAAATGAAAACTGTTGTAAATGTTTGAAGTGGCTTGAGATGTATTTTGAAATAACAATGATACTATGTATCACCATTTTATGTCTCCCACATTCTCTTATCTTGAAGCCCATTTGCAATCTTTGCGTTTACCTTCCAGTTCGTCTTTGTTGCAAGCACAAAAACAGCACACGCAGGACACTCTGATCGGCGACGGATCTCCCGCCTTTTTATTTATTTATTTACTTATTTATTTAGGCATTTTATATACCGTCATTCCATAATAAGATCACAATGGTTTACAACATCAGCATTCATACTCTTGGATGACAATCACATTCTGTGCATCATTCATAATTTGGGTCTAAATCACCGCAATTTTATGTTCTTGTTCATATTTGTACATATTCTTGGTCAGCATGATAGCAGAATTATAGACTTCATATCATACATTTTAAAGATTGGCATTACAGCAAATGCAGATTCTAATTCTACTACCTATACATTTTACATCATTCATTACTTATTGCTCACTTCACTGCCATTGTCTCTTGTACTGACATTGAGGTTATCAGTATATTGGTATTTTGTGTTAAATCGTAAGCTTTTCTAAAGAGCCATGTTTTTAGTTCTTCATTTTCTCTGGTCAGCAAAGATCCATCTGTGAGGTATAACATAAAATGCTTACAAGATTGAGAAAGCCACACTAAAAACTTGTTCTCTTTCTGTCATAACACCCCCAAAAATTAAAAACACACTCTTACCTCTGCTATCATTCCTGAACAATCTTCTTCTTCTAGTTTGTTAAAGTAATCCATCATCTTGGCATCTGCCACTTTGTGGTACAGTTCCTTGTCCGTACAATCTATACCACTTTTGCCTTTGTCTATGTCTGCCGCTGGATCTGCATTTTCTCTATTCTCTTCATTATCATTCATTTCTTGGGAGTTTAACAACTTTGCGCCAATGGCATCTCGTCTATCTCTGCATCGACCGGCCCTTCTTTGGTGACGGTAACACTCTCTAGAGAATCAAGCACAATTCCTATAGCTGGGTTCCCTTCCGACACCACATTAAGGTCTCTAAGAAAATAGTGGGGCTTACACCCTGCCTTGAGAACCAGGAGCTGTCCCCCTCTTTCTATTGCTGTCTTTCAGGGGTTTTGCAGGGGTCCATTTTTTCAACGGGGCTATGAAACAGGAATTTGTCTTATATGGCCGCTGCCGCCTGTCATCTTTTTCTAAACATGCTGTGTGGGCGTGCCTTTTCTTGCCTCACCACTCTCAACCTGGACATGTTCAGACTTGTTGGCCCCATTCCAACACCATAAGAAAAAAAGGTATTCTCAGCCTGTCTAGGATGATTACTTTGTAGTAGTGTTGTCAAAATTTACCCTCTATGCATGTTAACTATTTGTAAAAAAAAAAAGAATTGTTACCGCAGCCCGGGATTGAAGCAGGGTCTTTAGAGTGCAAATCTAATGTTCTTGCCATCTAAGGTACTGCGGTTTTAGAGGCAGGACCTTTATAATCATTGAAATACTTTTCTCTCAACATGTCTCGGGTTTTGGTATGGATCCGTTATTTTTCCCTGGTCACAATACAGCCTTTCAAGTTGGTACTCAATATTGTATTTCTGACAATATCCAGAGAGACAAAAACAAAGTTAAAAGTTTATAACATAGTAATGTCACCGGCCATAATTAAAATGGAAAAAAGTATGCAAGTGCATTGTAGTTTTACTTACAGTATGAAACAGCACTGGCCTGTCTAACCATGTTTTAATTCAATTTTAGCTTTTTTCAATTTTTTCATTTCTTAAAAAAAGAAAACATGTATGTTTGGAAAAAAGGAAGTCTGTAGATTCTTGGTTTGCCTACAATATACTTCTTTCCCTACCCACTGCCCCTTGCTGCATGAGGTCACAGTCATGGAGTAACTACAATAATCTGTATGCAACATTCCTGTACCTGTCTGTAAACATAGGAGACAGACTTTCAGTTTAAATGTCATGTTTTCTAAAATGCAAACTGACCCTTTCATACCATCTCTGCTTTCCAATTGAAACACATTATATTTTTATTATACATGTATTTATATCATTCTTTAGGACAGAAGACATAAATGCTAATCCTTTTTAAATAGTGGACAAAGCACATCTTATTATAGTTTTTTCCCTTAAAATATCCTGTTAAGAACTTCTAGTCTTCTAATTATTATTATTTATTTATTTATTTAAAACCTTTTTCTATACCGTCGTTAAGGTGGGTACCGTCACAACGGTTTACAGTAAAGCACAAAAGTAATGCTATTAACCTCTATCAGTTTACACAGGTGCCATAATGTTCGGTAACATAGTTTTAATCAATGTTAGTTGTTAAATGAGTGTGAACACTATCATGTCCCGGTCGATTCTATAGCAGTTTTGAGTCAAGAACTCATTCTATAAGTAACTTATCCTTTACTGATGAATTTTATTATTATTACCCAACAAAAAATGCATTTTTTTCCTCCTCCTTTCTACTTGCAAAATACATATCTAGGCATGTTTAGGATTTCATGTGACATCACATATCTCCTTTTATTGTTAACAAGTTTGCTCATGTTTGTGTTTAAAAAATAAAATAAAACAAAATTAAAATGGAGGGAGGTGGGAGAGGTGATGTGTAGTTGTGGGGGATGCAGTACTGCTTCTGGCCTCCAGATGGCAAAAAGCCTTGTGGTTTTCCTAAAGCAGAAGGTGTTGTTGTGGGGAGTGCAGTACTGGTTCTGCCCTCTGGATGGTTTCCATGGTAACTACCCAGTACGCATTTCTTTTTCTCAAGATTCCTCGCACATTCCATGATGGCTGTCTGCCCCTGTATGTCCGAGTGCATGGTCTTTCTTTTCTTTTATCATAGTTAATTAAAACATTTCTCTTACTTTGCTTTTGAAAACAATTTATTTTCTCAGAGAGCTTGTGCACCGTATGCTGGTTCCATCTCTTGCTGGCTTGCTTTTACAAAAAAAAAAAAAATCCTGGCTTCTACTCATTTTTTTAAATTATACAACTCAAAAAAAACTATAAATTTGGCTGGGGTCTTACTTTTTTAGTTTTAAACATTTTCAAAAATAAAAAGAGGTGAGGTTCCACCTCTCAGTGCTAAATAAATAAATAAAGCATTTCTCTCTTTTTCTCAAACACTATCTGTGCTATCTGCAGTATAAATGGAGGAAGAGAGGGTGATGTATTTGGGAATAGCTGCTTTTTCTCATTGTCACAGAAAGCAGCAAGGGTGTGGGTGGGTGGAAGTAGTCGCTTTTCTCTCTGCTACAGAAATTCTCAGCTGAGATGAAATTTACAACTGGTGCCTTTTCTTTTTCTCAAACAGCACTGTGTTTAATAAAAAGAGAAAATAAAACACTGGCAAAAAAACAAAAAGATATGCTTTGTGGGAGAAAGAAAACAAAAGGATTTTCTATTTTTAGTTTGACAGAAAAATAGAAGGAGTTTAATGACTGCTATCAACTATCCTTTCAAACCTCCTGCAGCTGCTTACTGAAAATGCTCATTCCTTCTAACATGGCTGCCCTCCATGCTCTCTCTTTATAAACAAAAGAATCTGAGCATGTGCAGGGATGATGTCATGTCCTGTGATGTCATTCCAAGATGGCTGCCTGCAGCATGGTTCACAATGGCACAATTCAAATATGCTATGTTTTGGTTTTACTGAGCATGCATGTCATGATGTCATTTCCGGTCTCCACCACAACAGTCGCCATCTTAGATGTGCATCATTTTCAGTCTCCAGGCGCCTGCCGCTATCTTGAAATCATATTTCAGGTTCCGCTGTGTGCCCTCCACAAGGGCCAGACACGAGGCACGACCGGAAGTGACATCATCATAAAGGGAGAAAAAGTGTGGGCGGGGCTATGATGGATGTCAAGAAAGGTGCGGGTCTAGGGTGGGGAAAGGGCAGGAACACAGATGTGAACGCTGTGGCTGAGAGGGGGTTGGTGGGCTTGGCTTGACCCAGAAATGCACATAGTCACCTGTCAAAACAAAGTTTTAACAAGATATGTACTCCTAAACTACTCCCATAAGCTATGACATCAATCGACTTCCCTTTTTATAGTTCAGCAACACTAAGGCCTAGATTAATCAAATTGCTATAATTATTGGAGAAATAGTGCTCGCGCCAAGAAACAAATGGGCATGGTTAGGCTAATTTCCTGTGTATTGCATCACAGAGGAGATTATCATGTCACAGAGTGCGTCATGCGTCTATTTTACTTGGCATGTGCTGATTTGTGCGTGGTGCATTATTTTTTTTGTTTATATATACCAGCTTCCTGCAGCTGCCTCTTTGAAGGTGTGCCAGGTGAGGGAGAGAGGCGAGGAGAGTTGGTGAGTGGATTAGTTGAAGTAGGAGCTTGTGGATTTCAATTTCATAAGTGTGTTGTCTTGTCCTTTTTTCTCATCTGTTTTCCTTTACCTTAGTTTCTTGTCGTCTTTATGAGAGTGAAGTTTTTTGTCAGTTTGTCCTGTTTGTCTGTGTTTGTGTCAGGAGGAGGAATGGTGAGGTGTGGTGGTTTTGAGTGAAGAGGATCAGGGTAAGAGGCAAGGGAGAGAGGAGAGGAAGGAGGAGAGTAGAAGGAAGGATGAGGGCAGGAGTGCTAGGGAAGGAGGGGGAGTAGGGGCAGGGACAGGAGTAGAGATAGGGAGGGCAAGGGATAGGAAGAGGTGTGAGGGGGAAGGGGATAGGCAGTCAAGCCCTGTGGGAGAAAGACAACAGGCTAGGGATAGACAGAGATGGCAGAGGGAAGGGCAGGTGCAGGGAGGGGAGAGAGGAATGGGAGCGAGAGTGAGGAAAGAGAGGACACCTCTCTGGAAGCGGAAGTGGCATGCTTTTCAATCAACCACTGCATAAAACATGTTCGCTAAGGTAATAGTTAGTGAACAGGTATTATACAGATCCACATGCCAGGCCAATACAGGGGAGGCAGCCAGTTTGTGGAGATCTGCCTCCTCAAGAGCAACAGCAGGCCTCCTAGCTGTCTGCTCTTGGGCTGTGGGGTTTGTAAAACCTACACAACTCCTTCTCTGCTCCTCAGGTGTCGCATAACTGTTTACACGGTTTTAGAGCAACCAACAAGTAGACAGAGGTAATTTTTTATACTTAGCTCTTCCAGCTCTGCTTTACATCCCCTTCAAATGGTAAAAAACGCTGCTGCTCGTATCCTTTCAGGTATAAAACTCTTAGACCACATTACCCCAGTTCTCTACTCCTTACATTGGCTTCCAATCTCTCTACGAATACACTACAAAATTATTTTAATTATTCATAACCTCCTTCATAAGAAATCTACCATCTGGTTATGTACCTCTCTTCAATTGTATCAGCCCTCCAGACATAATCTCTCCATGAATAAAAGTTTTCTTGAAGTCCCTTATGTTTGAACAGCCAGGCTCAACCTCACCAACCTGCTTTTCAGTGGCAGGTTCCACCATAGGCTTCAAATGAACTTAAGAGAATTTAAGAAAAATCTAAAAACGTACTTATGCACCATCGCTTATAAACAGGCAATAGCAGACTAAGCTCCACCTGGTCTCCTTTTGAGATATGTTACTTTTCTGTCTCTACAATGACTGTTATGATATAGTTGTTTTGTCCTGTTTTTGTTTTATGTATGATTTTATATTGTTATGATTTTATTATGAATGTATTTTCTGTGAACCGCTTTGATCTAACCGCATTGTATAATGCCGTATACAACAAATTTTAAATAAATAATGCATAGGTTGTATATAGGACAAGTGAAGCAGGGAAAATCGGCTGCCAAACCTGTCCCCTAAAATCAACAGCAGAGATGTGCTACCACTTCTGTGTATGTACACAAAACATCGAGCTGCATATGGCAGCATCTTGGTTGGCATAACCTGCCAGCGTATACATCTGGCAGAGTAAGGGGAAATAGATCTGGCCTGGTGTGGCAGCCTCTATGTAGAGTATCCAGGATCTGTTCTACAGAGAGCATGGTAGGTAGGCGACGGTCTCGAAAAAGGGAACCTCTAATAGGAGGGCTAGCAGGCCTCAAGTAACTCCCTCCCCCCCCCAAAAAAAACAGCCCCCCCAAACAAAACCCTCTCTGGCAGCTGAAGCTCTGGGAAACATGCACACCCCCAAATAACAGGACAGTTAGGCCCACTTCAGTTACTAGTTGAAAGTGCATTAGAATTTGGAGGGTGGAAGGGGGTACCCTACAAGCAGATATCTACTCATCCAGAAATGTGACAATGCACATCTGAGGTCTGATGCGCTCAAGTTTCAACCCCCTACCCCCCTTACATAAGGAATAAACAATGTGAGCCGTAGATGGAATGGTCTTTGAGTAAGCAGGAGGCCATTTTCTCCCCCATGATACAATTGTATCTCTGAGGCATTCGTTGTAAACACTGGAAGCATAGGATCACTTGTGTCAAAAGACAGTCTGTGCAAAGTGGATGCACACACACTGCCTGCTCTGGGGTATGCATAGCTATGGTATTGGATGGAACAATGAGGCAGACATCACTCACAGACACTGATATAGATTAAAGCTAATACAGCACGTCACTCACCCAGATGCACACAGTCACACATATGCGTTGGCCCTTTTTTGGGGACAGACTACCTCCAGCAGTTTGTGCACATACACATGGCCAATGAAATTGTTCCTGGCATGTCTGTAATCCTACATCATTGATGTCTCTAGCTGCCTGGTCCCTTCGTGATAATAAGGGAATCAGAATCCAAAGTATGCACAGAAGATTAGTCAAATCTGCAAGCAGGAGTCCTCAGCCTGTGTGCTTTAAGGGTGGCCACAGATAGCAAAAGGACTGTAACTGATACTAGATATCACAACAAGCAAACTACTCTGCATATTTTCTAGGTACATGCATACATACAGCAGCACCATGTAACTGGCCCTGAGCTAGACTAGCCCAAGGGCCTTGCAGCACCATGACATCTCCATATCAGATTAGGGCTACCTGTGTTAGGTCAAGTGAGGCAAATAGCTTCTAATACACCTTTGTTTTGGGTTCATTGATGTGATCCATTTCTTAGGAGACATGTGGGTGCTGTTAGAGTCGTTAGAAACTATACTGTGACATTGACATTTCAGAAGTGACTTGCAGATGCAAGTGGAGGCATGACACCATCTGAGTCCCAATCCTGCTTTCACACAGTTTGAACAGCATTCTTGTGTCACCTCCCCAAGAAGCTAACCTAACCCACATGACATCCCAATGGCCAAGGCCCTCACCACCTAGACATGATAGTTGATAATTTGTCTAGATAGGTGTAGCAGGGTACATCTGTGTATGGGTGCATACAACTACAAAGAGGTATGCTAGCTTATAAGGACATGTGAGCATTGTGGGAATACTACAATGTTGCACAGGTGCTTTACCAAAGGCTGTAAGTGAAGGTCTCCTATGTGAGCACTCTGATGTCAGTAGTGGCTCTGAAACAGTTGAGGCAGTGCTGTCAGCAGTGTCTTTGCAGACCCATGCGACAGAAAACATCCCAAGTACGGGTGCATAACTTCACATGCACACGTTGGTCAGTTATGGGATAAGGCTGTAAAATAGGAACTCTGTGATTGATACCTTAGAAGAGGACCAGAAGGCTCATCTGCATACTGTTCCCAGCATCCCCTGGGAAAGGACTCCAGAGGTAACAGCGAGCAATCCAGGCTTCAAAATTCACAACCCTAGATTCCAGAGGCCCCGCATCCTGTTTATTCTTCTATTATAAGGTTAATGTTTACGTTAATGTTCCTACCAATGTTCCTACACCTTGTTCCTTGTAAACCGATATGATATGATCGAGATCATGAATGTCGGTATAGAAAAGAGTTAAATAATAAATAAATCCTTGCAGTAGAAGAAGACCAGAAAGCTCATCTGCATACTGTTCCCAGTATCCCAGAGGAGAAGACTCCAGAAGTCACAGCAAGCGATCCAGGCTTTGAACTTCTTATGGTTTGAGGTATTGGAGTGGATTCTTGGGTTCTGCGGCGATGGCCACTCCCACAGGGAGGAGCCCCGTGAGAAGCCACGGTACTAGGCTAGACTCTATACACGCAGACACAGAAGATTTGTATTTATTATACAGCTTGGTGATACTGCCCAGGAGGTGGCAGCAGTGAGATAACCCAGTAGAAGTAGTCCAGGGGTCTTTGGCAGAGGAGGCCAGTCCCTCACTTAATAGATGGTAGGCAGCGCAAGGTAGAAGAGGAAGACAGCCAGACTTTATCTCCAGGCTGGAATTCAGGAGCCTTGCTACAGTGAGCGTCATATCCTTTCTTAGCTCTTTGTCCTGCTTTTTGGAGCATCTATTTAGTCTCTCTCCAGAGCTGCTGTATATCTTTGGTGGGCGACCAATAGTACTTCTGTAGCTTAGCAGGTATTCTGCGTTGACCAGGATGTCCGGCTAGTTTCGAATCGTGAGCCCATGCTAACAATTTCTTTCTTAGATTGCAGGGTACAGTGGTTTTGCCCGGGGGTACCGGATGTGTAGTTGTTAAAATAACTCTCTTCGGGTCAATGATATGCTGGGGTTCATCAGGTACGTCTTCAGAGAGAAAAGAGCAAGATAATGCGTCTGCTCTGACATTCTTATCACCAGGGCGATATTTCAGCACAAAGTCAAATCTGTTGAAGAACAGGGACCACCTGGCCTGTCTATGGTTAAGGCGTTGAGCGTGACGGAGGTACTCCAGATTTTTGTGATCAGTGAAAACTGTGATCTGATGTTGTGTACCTTCAAGCCAGGGACGCCATTCTTCAAATGCCATTTTTATTGCCAGTAGTTCTTTATCCCCAAGCCGTAGTTCTTCTCTGCTGGCGAGAAGCATCGGGAAAAGAAAGAACAGGGGTGCAGGACTTTAGAATCACTGGTCTGGCTTAGCACGGCCCCTACGCCTACATCCGAGGCATCGATTTCCATGATGATGGGTCATGTAGGGTCCGGATGGCAGAGACATGGTTTGCTCGAGAAGGTGTCTTTTAACTTCTGAAATGCTGTCACAGCTTCCGTAGACTAAGTGGCAATGTTGGCTCCTTTCTTAGTCATCGCAGTTAATGGAACCGTCAATGAAGAATAATCTTTAATGAAGGTCCTATAGTAGTTGGTAAATCCCAGAAATCGTATTAGAGCTTTTAGGCCAGTGGGATGTGTCCATTTTTGAATACTCTCAAGCTTCTGAGGGTCCATCTGGAAACCTTTGTTTGAGACAGTGTACCCTAAGAATGGCACGGATTCCTTGTAGAATTTGCATTTAGTCAACTTGGCGTACAAGCGGTTCTCGCGAAGTCTCTGCAGAACTCTTTTGACACTTCCTGATGGGTTTTCAGGTCCTGGAAAAATATCAAGATGTCATCTAAGTAGACAACGACACATTGGTAGAGTAGATCATGCAGAATGTCGTTCATCATGTTTTCGAAGACAGCCGGGGCGTTGAACAAGTCGATAGGCATCACCAGGTATTCAAAGTGCCCATCCCGGGTATTAAAAGCCGTCTTCCATTCATCGCCAGAGTGGATGCGAACTAAATTATAGGCTCCTTTGAAATCGAGCTTGGAGGATATCTTGGCTCCCTGTAGCCTGTGGAATAGCTCCGAGATGAGTGGTAAGGGATAGCAATCCTTTACAGTGATCTCATTTAGACCTCTGTAATCAATGCATGGACGTAATGTTCCGTCTTTCTTCCCCACAAAAAAGAAGCATGCACCGGCAGGAGACTTGGAATGTCTTATGAAGCCTTTCTGGAGATTTTCCTGGATGTATTCTGACATCGCTTTATTTTCCACTACGGAGAGAGGGTAAACCCTTCCTTTGGGTGGTTCTGTAATCGGCTTCAAGTTGATGGCGCAGTCATATGATCTGTGTGGAGGCAAAACATCAGTGGCTTCTTTGGAGAATACATCTTTAAAAGATGCATATTGAGGCGGCAACGCAGGCAACAACAGGGTAGTTGGCACGCAGGGTATTGGAGAAACCTCCATCAGACATTTGCCATGGCAATCTGGACCCCAACATGAAAGCTCCAAAGTGGCCCAGTTGAATTGTGGCATATGTTTCTGCAGTCACGGTAGCCCAAGTACCAAAGGGTGCATGGCCTTCTCTAGCACAAAGAAGGAAATAGTCTCTGTATGAAGAGCACCGGTACGTAAGCTCACTGGTTCTGTAAGCAGGGTTACTTCACCCGGTAAGAGCTCTCCATGAATAGAGGACAAAAGTAGTGGAGACGTCATTGTAGTGGTGGGGATCGGCAAATGTTCCACTAGACGTTTCAAAATGAAATTTCTCCCTGCCCCAGAATCCACTAATTCAAGGGTTGGTATTCTAAAGGTCCGCGGATTAAAGATACTGGAAGAGAGAGTGGAGGAGAGAGTACAGTTAGACCAAAGAAGAGTCCTCGCACAGGACTTAGGTCTGTCAGTTTCCCAGACATATAGGGCATGTTTGTACAGCATGACCAGCTTGTGCACAATACATGCACAGTCGCAACCTCTTTCGTGTTCTTCTCTCTTTAGAAGTCAAATGACTGTGGCCCAATTGCATTGGTTTTTCTTCCCCAGCAACAGGACCTGGGGGTATAGGCCTGGGTACAGACTTGACTCGAGGCTCTCCTTGAAGTTGTTTTCTGGGACTCTTAACCTCTTGAATCTTGTCACGAAGCCGGCGATCAATCCTTGTTGCCAACTTCATCAGTTCAGCTAAGGTCTCAGGCATCTCTCAAGCCACCAGCTCATCTTTCAACCAGGAGATGCCTGAAGAGAGTCTTCAGGCATCTAGGATCCCAATGTAATTCAGAAGCCAACGTCTTGAATTCAATGGCGAAGTCTGGTAAAGGTTTATTACCTTGTTTAAGATGAACCAACGTGGATCCTGCTGTCGAGTACCGGGCAGGGTCATCGAATACTGATTTGAACAGTTCAAGAAACCCGGCAAGATCATGCAGGATAGGGTCATTGCACTCCTACAGTGGTGAGGCCCAAGCCAGTATTCTTCCGTCCAGATAAGACAGGATATAGGTGGTCTTGGCATATGCTGTAGGGAAATGGTTAGGTTGCAGAGAAAAGTGCATGCAACATTGATTGATAAATCCTCTACATCTCCAAACTTCACCCAAGAAGCGTGTTGGAGCAGATAGAGGCACAGTAGTCTTGACCGTCACTTCTGGCGGTGTAACTTCTTTACCTGCGGTAGTCGGTGTAGTCATATGTGCGTGTAACTGGTTAAAAGCAACAGTCAAGTTATCCAGTGAATTCTGTTGTTCAGAGATTCACTGGGCCAGGCCTGGAATGGCCCCCAAGGTGATGAGCTGAGCCGAATCCATGGAGTTAGCAATCTGTTATGGTTTGAGGTGTTGGAGTGGATTCTTGGGTACTGCGGCGATGGCCACTCCCATGGGGAGGAGCGTCGTGAGGAACCGCAGTACTAAGCTAGACTCTATACACGCAGACACAGAAGATTTGTATTTATTATACAGCTTGGTGATACTGCCCAGGAGGTGGCAGCAGTGAGATAACCCAGTAGAAGTAGTCCAGGGGTCCTCAGTAGAGGAGGCCAGTCCCTCACTTAATAGATGGTAGGCAACGCAAGGTAGAAGAGGAAGTCCCAGATGCAGACTCAAATTCTCATCTAAGCTGTTAAGCCAGTCTTTAAATTCTAAAAGGTCCACAACACTGCCTTCCCATAACAGGAATACATCATCAATATATCGTTTCCATAGCCTGATGTTTTTACTATATTTGTGATTACTGAGATATATTTTTTCAAAATCTGCTACATACAAATTAGCAATAGAATTGTTGGTTAAAGCAGTAATAATTTTTTGTCAAGGCGATGGTGGCTAGTTCTAAAATCAATTGGCTAGGTTCTCGGCAGAAGAGGCCAGTCTCTCACTTAATAGATGATAGGCAACGCGAGGTAGAAGTCCCGGATGCAGACTCCCAGTGCTGAACTGTAGGTGAGATAGACTGACAAGGTTAGATTACTCACTGAAGTAGATAGCTGTAGTGATGGAGATCCTGGCAGGCAGAAGTAGTTGAATTGTAGGCACCAAGACAGGGAGAGCAGGCCCTCGAGGAGCAAGTACCCGGTATCCTAGATAGGTACCTGAAAGAAAGCATAAGGGCCCCCGAAGAGCGGGTACCCAGGTTAGAGATGAATGGCCCCGGAGGGCAGAGAGGGCGTCCAGCGGTAGCAAGGAAGCGGCAGAGTAGCTTAGACCGGAGGCAATCCAATCCTTGCTAACTCAGTTTGTTAGCCAATGAAGGGCAGGCTAAATACCTGGATGGCGTGACGTCACTCGAGGGGACCGCCACAAGGTTCCCGCCATGACATGGATAAAGACGTGGGTGGCGTGCGCACCCTAGGAGGCCCTCGGGAGAAACATGATGAACACCGTCGCCATTGCCGTTCTGGGGATGCCGGAGAGAGCGGCATGAAGACGTGGCAGCAGCCATCTTCCCAGGTCTTGAGGAGAGAGAAGGAAGAAAGGTGAGGCACAGAGGTCAAAGCCATCTGAGACCGACGGATGCAACAGAATTCCACAGCCACAGCTTCTCAAACCTCTCAATCCTTTGAGTGAAGATCAACTTAATGGTGGTTGAAGAGGATTTTGAAGAGGATTGGTAAGTATAGCTTGGGAAATCTTAGGACTTCAGAAAGTTTGGAGAGAGATGAAATAGTGGGATATATTCTTAGAGTTTGTGTGTGCCAGAGGGAGTTAATTCTAGTACCTGTCTTTCCCTCCCACCCACCTCTAGCTCAAATCTTGAATTTTAGGCAAGAGACACTTTCTCATTAAAAATCAGTCAGGCTCTTATCTATTCATACTATTCCACCAGCCCTTAATGAGAGTTTAATCATCCCCTTGTAGGTCACTAGCAGATTAATTAGTGAATACAACTATAAATTTAAAGTACGCTAATTCCAACTCCCTTAGCAACCTAAACTTAACTAGGAACTCAACAAAGGCTCCGGGGAGGAAGACTAAGGAAGACTAAGAACCAATGTCAGGAAGTATTTCTTCACGGAAAGGGTGGTGGATGCCCTAAATGCCCTTCCGGAGGAAGTGGTGAAGTCTAAAACTGTGAAGGACTTCAAAGGGGCGTGGGATAAACACTGTGGATCCATCAAGTCTAGTGGGCGTAAATAAAGTGGAGGCAGCAAAACACTGCACGGAGCGGCAGTAGCCACAGAGGCGTTCACGGAGCGGGATGCCAGTGGCCAGTAGGTGCTCCACCTTCAGGCAGCAAAACACTGCACAGAGCGGCAGTAGCCACAGAGGCATTCACGGAGCGGGATGCCAGTGGCCAGTGGTTGGTGTTCCGCCTTCACGGAGGGCTGTCATCTCCAAAAAAAACTAAAACAAGAAACAAACAAACAAAGCAGGGGTGAGTAGGAGTATGGGGCAGGGGTGTGGCCTGCTTGTTGCGGCGGTTGCTACCCCTGTTTGAGCTGGATGTTCACTGGGATGCGGATACAGCGCTGCTCTCTGCATGGAGGAGGGGTGGAAGGGAGTTGGGGCCGGAGGGTGCTGGAAGCCAATAGGGATGGGTGGGAGGGAGAAAAAGGGTGGGAAAAAAAATAAATAAAGAAATAAATGGATGAACTGCGTGGCTTGCTGGGCAGACTGGATGGGCCGTTTGGTCTTCTTCTGCCGTCATTTCTATGTTTCTATGTAAGATGAAGTCAGTAGTCCAGCAGCAAGAGGCAGGCTTTCCAGTCTTTTGCATAGAGTGTGACTAGTATGATTTTTTACCTGCCAGTGAGAGATTGTATGTGTGCACCCAGTGCAAAGAGCTCCTGGCTTTCTGAGAACAAGTCTGATCTCTGGAGGCTAGAGTGGCAAACCTGGAGTAGCTGAGGCAGACAGAAAGGTACATTGATGAGACCTTCTGGGACATGGTAGCCAAGTCCCAAATCCAGTCTGGCAGCCCCTGTGTTGCCTTGGATGAGAAAGGTCTCCTGGTTGGAGAACATGACCCTGGTGTAGGAGGAAGTGATCCTGTAACAAGGACCTGCTCTCAGCTGATGTGTTGTCCTCTCACACTGAGGGCAACTCTGCCAGGGCTACTGCCCAGGAGCGAAGATCTAGGTCGGCCATCATAGTTCATGAATTGATTATTAGAAATGTACATAGCTGGATGGCTGGATGTGAGAGCCACCTGGTAACTTGCCTGCCTGGTGCGAAGTTGGTGGATCTCCTAGATAGCTGGCTCCTCCCCAGCACTGTCTATCGTGGTACATGTGGGCACCAACGACATAGGAAAATGTAGGAGGGAAGTCCTGGAAGCCAAATTTAGGATTTTAGGTAGAAAGCTGAAATCCAGAACCTCCAGGGTGGCATTCTCTGAAATTCTCCCACATTCAGGTCCCCAAAGGCAGGCAGAGCTCTAGAGTCTCAATATGCGGATGAGATGATGGTGTAGGGAAGAGGGATTCAGTTTTGTAAGGAACTGGACAACCTTTGCGGAAGGGGGAGACTTTTCCAAAAGGAAAGGCTCCACCTTAACTGTTGGCACTATTTAAAAGGGATAGAGCAGCTTTTAAACTAGAACAAGGGGGAAAGCAGACATTCACTCAGCAGTGCATGGTTTGGAAGAATGTATCTTTGAAGGATACTAATGAAACAGGAGAGTTAGGGCATCCCAACAGAGAGGTTCCAATAAAAGCAAAAGTAGTCCATGTGCCTATAAGTAAACAATCACCTCAGATAATGAATTCGAAATTATCCCTATCAACTGAAAAGCAGGTTGTTAATACAAACAAAAAATGCACTTTGAAATGTCTGTTTGCAATGCCAGAAATCTAAGGAGTAAGATGAGTGAGTTATAGTGTACAGCAGTGAATGATGAGATAGACATAATTGGCATCTCAGAGACCTGGTGGAAGGAAGATAACCAAAGTGACAGTGCCATATCAGGGTGCAGTAATAATGGGAGACCTCAATTACCCCAGTATTGACTGGGTAAATGTAACATCAGGACATGCTAGAGACATAAAATTCCTGAATGGAATAAATGACTGCTTCATGGAGCAATTGCTTCAGGAACCAATGAGAGAGGGAGCTGTTTTAGATGTAATTCTTAGTGGAACACACGATTTGGTGAGAGAGGTAATGGTGGTGGGGCCATTTGGCAACAGTGATCATAACATGATCAAATTTGAACTAATGAATGGAAGGGGTACAAAATGTAAATACATAGCTCTAACACTAAATTTTCAAAAGAGAAACTTTGATAAAATGAGGAAAATACTTGGAAAAAAACTGAAAGGTGCAGCTGCAAGTTTAAAAGCATACAACAG
The DNA here is from genome assembly GCF_901001135.1 of Rhinatrema bivittatum. Taxonomy (NCBI): domain Eukaryota; kingdom Metazoa; phylum Chordata; class Amphibia; order Gymnophiona; family Rhinatrematidae; genus Rhinatrema; species Rhinatrema bivittatum. The sequence continues at coordinate 286,384,064 of NC_042618.1, read as the reverse complement.
GCATGGACATTGTTTATAAATACAATCTTGGAAGTGTAGTCCAGATGTATTCCAAAGGTGGAAGGAGCGCAAAACAATTATTGGCATGGTTAAAAGGTGAGGTGAAAGAGTCTATTTTAGCCAAAAAAAAAAGAAATCCTTCAGAAATTGGAAGAAGGATCCATCTGAACAAAACAGGAAAAAGTGTAAGCATTGTCAAGTTAAGTGTAAAACATTAATAAGGCAGGCTGAAGAAGGATCCATCTGAACAAAACAGGAAAAAGTGTAAGCATTGTCAAGTTAAGTGTAAAACATTAATAAGGCAGGCTAGAGAAAATTTAAAATGAAATTGACCATAGAGGCAATATATCTGAAGCAAGAAACCAGTGAGGGAGTCACTTGGATTGTTAGATGACTGAGGGATTCAAGGGGCGCTTAGGGAAGATAAGACCATTTCAGAAAGAGTAAATTAATTCTTTGCTTCTGTGTTTACTAAAGAGGATGTTGGGGAGATACCATTCCAGAGATGGTTTTCAAGGGTGAAGAGTCAGATAAACTGAACCAAATCACTGTGAACCTGGAACATATAGTAGGCCAGACTGACAAACTAAAGAGTAGCAAATCACCTAGACCTTAATGGTATGCACCCCTGGGTTCTGAAGGAACTAAAAATTAAATGTCAGATCTATTAGTTTAAATTTGTAACCTATCATTAAAATCATCCATTGTACCTGAAGACTAAAGGGTGGCCAATAGAGATGTGAATCGTGTGATCGATCGTCTTAACGATCGATTTTGGCTGGGGGGGGAGGGAATCGGATCGTCACGGTTTTGTTTTTTTTTAAATCGTGTAAATTGGGGGAGGGCGGGAAAACCGGCACACTAAAACAACCCTAAAACCCACCCCAACCCTTTAAAATAAATCCCCCACCCTCCCGAACCCCCCCCCCAAAATGTCTTAAATTACCTGGGGTCCAGTGGGGGGGTCCCGGTGTGATCTTCCACTCTCGGGCCAGGGCAAAGGTAGCGCCGGCGCCATTTCTAATAATGCACCCGTGGCCCGAGAGTGGAAGATCACACCGGGACCCCCCCACTGGACCCCAGGTAATTTAAGACATTTGGGGGGGGTTCGGGAGGGTGGGGGATTTATTTTAAAGGGTCGGGGTGGGTTTTAGGGTTGTTTTAGTGTACTGGTTTTCCCGCCCTCCCCCTTCCCCCGATTTACGATTTTTGACGATAAATCGGGGGAATTCCTATTGTATCGCGCCTCTAACGATTTTTGACGATTTAAAATATATCGGACGATATTTTAAATCGTCAAAAAACGATTCACATCCCTAGTGGCCAATGTAATCCCAATATTTAAAAAGGGCTCCAGGGGTGATCCAGGAATCTATAGACCAGTAAGCCTGTCTTCAGTGCCAGGAAAAATAGTGGAAACTATTTTAAAGATCAAAATCACAGAGCATATAGAAAGACATGGTTTAATGGAACCCAGTCAGCATGGCTTTGCCCAACGGACGTCTTGCCTCACAAATCTGCTTCATTTTTTTGAAGGGGTTATTAAACTTGCAGTTACACTACATCTACTGGTTTAGCTTTATTTGGATTGTCAGAAGGCATTTGACAAAGTCTCCCATGAGAGGCTTCTAAGAAAACTAAAAAGTCATGGGATAGGAGGTGATGTGGTTTCATGGATTACAAACTGGTTAAAAGACAGGAAACACAGCAGGATTAAATAATCAGTTTTCTCAATGGAAAAGAGTAAACAGTGGTGTACCTCAGGAATCTGTACTTGGCTTTTCAATATAAATGATCTGGAAAGGAATGCGATGAGTGAGGAAATCAAATTTGCAGATGATACAAAATTATTTAGAGTTGTTAAATCACAAGCGAATTATGATAAATTGCAGGAGGACCTTGAGAGATTGGAAGAGTGGGCATCCAAATGGCAGATGAAATTTAATGTGGACAAGTGCACAATGATGCATGTAGGGAAAAATAACTCATGCTGTTAGGTTCCATATTAGAAGCTGCCACCCAGGAAAAAGATCTAGGTGTCACAGTGGATAATGATTGAAATCTGCGGCTCAGTGTGCTGCGGAATTCAAAAAAGCAAACAATGTTAGGAATTATTAGGAAGAGAATGGTAAATAAAATGGAAATGGTGATAATGCCTCTGTATCGCTCCATGGTTTGACCGCATCTTGAGTACTGTGTACAGTTCTGGCCGCCGCATCTCAAAAAAGATATAGTTGCACTGGAGAAGTTACAGAGAAGGAAGACTAAAGTGATAAAGGGGATGGAACAGCTCCCCTATGAGGAAAGGCTGAAGAGGTTAGGGTTGTTCAGCTTGGAGAAGAGACGGCTGAGGGGGATATGATATTTAAAATCATGAGGTCTAAAACGGGTAAATGTGAATCATTTATTTTCTCTTCTGGATAGTAAAAGGACTAGGGGGCACTCCATGAAGTTAGCAAGTAGTAAATTTAAAACTAATTGTATTTATTTATTTATTTTTTATACCGACATTTGATCTGAGATATCACACCGGTTTACATTCAGGTACTGTAGGTATTTCCCTATCCCTAGAGGGCTTACAATCTAAGTTTGTACCTGAGGCAATGGAGGGTAAAGTGACTTGCCCAAGGTCACAAGGAGCGACGGCAGGACTCAAACCCTGGTCTCCTGGTTCATAGTCCACTGCTCTAACCACTAGGCTATTCCCCCTCCGTTGAGTGAAAATTCTTTTTCACTCAATGCACAATTAGGCCCTAGAATTTGTTGCCAGAGGATGTGGTTAATGCGGTTAGTGTAGCTGGGTTTAAAAAAGGTTTAGATAAGTTCTTGGAGGAGACGTCCATTAACTGCTGTTAATCATGTTGACTTAGGGAAACAGGATGCTGGGCTTGATGAACTGTTGGTCTGACCCAGTATGGCAATTTCTTATGTTCTTATGTTCTTAACTGTCTACTTGTAGCTTTAGGCTGTGCCTTTAAGCTTCTGAGCTACTTGTGATTTATAGGATTTCTAGAGCTGTTGCTTTCCATGTTCAAAGCCCAGCAGGAGTCCCATCACACCTATGCCACTATCTCACCCACATGTGAGGGCTAGGACAGTGTCCTAGGGGGAGGCCCGCCAAGCCAAATACCACAAGCTAGGCCAAGCTGTGTACACTGTGTTGGCAGTCCTACACGAAGTCTCTTGAGACCCATGCCTTTTTTAGACTCATTATCAGTCAGAAAACATTAGACCAGCCACATGTATTTGGTGTTATCTTTAATTTGACTACAATTTGTCAAGTACAGTCTACTGCTCCTTTGACTAGATGAAGCCTAAATAGGCATACATTTTTTCTGTTATACACAGAGGAGCACTAAGTGAAAGAAAGATGATAAAGAAGAGAGCAGCTACAAACACTCTACTGGCCTCCCTTCCATGGAAGGGGAAAGGGTAGTTGAGGCATAACAGGCAAAGTAGTTTTCTATGAGGCTTTGCCGAAGCTGGCTGCTGCTCAGTTTGGTATCCTTGGCTTCTGCGGGTGCACATGGGGGATCCAGCGGTAGATATGGGAGTATCTCCATTGGTATCCCATGGAGTAGAGTGAGATTATGGAATAAACAGCAGAGAAGTATCAGAATTCGCACTTTGGGTGGGGCATACATTAAAGCTCCATCTGTTTTATCCAAACAGCAAAATCTACTTTTGAAAACTCCAAAGGTATGTTCTATGAAACAGCTGGTAGAACATAAGGCTTCATTGTTTCTCGTCTCCACCAGCATGTGGGGAATTAGCAATAGGGTTGAGAAGCGAAGTCCTGCAACTGTATACTGAATCTCCTGCAGCAAAGACAGAATGGGGGCATCAATCACACCACAATCACTTTAAGATGTGGCTGCTAGAGTACAGCATGTTATAAGACAGTAGAAGCTAGCCTGTAGCTTAGCCTCAGCCTTAAAAGCCTATTTCTTTACCCTAAGTACGTGCCACCTTTTTCTGGAACTCCATATGACCAGTATAGTTGAATCTAGGTCACATCTTCCTGACTAATAAACTGTATTTGAAATTTCCACCAAATGTATGACAGCCCCTCACATCCAAGCTAAGGCTACTCATTTGTAGCCATCATCAAACCCTAAAGCAGTATCAGATGTGCCATACCTATCCACCAGAAAAACCTTTACCTCATGGTCTGAATGTGGAAGTCCCTGGTTGCTCTGCCATATATTCTTCAGAGATACAAAATTTTCATCACTGACACAGGGAATATGATAGGCCCTAAAATGCACCGGCTGCTGCTTTTGGTTTACCTTTGTGATGGGCAAGACAAACTATGCCTGACAACCTGGCTGACCCATCACTAACAGCCCACACCTGATCTACAGGTACCAGCAGTGTGGACACTTAAAGGTTGTGATTTACCTGTGAGATTTCAACTGGTCTAAATGGGAGGATTGGAAAAGGCCTCTTTTTACAGTGAACCTGAGAAACAGGTCGATACAGTAAAGTGTGCTCCGTCGGAGCGCACTGTCAGCCTGCTCTGGACGCGTGTTTTCCCTTACCCCTTATTCAGTAAGGGGAGGAAAACACGCGGCCCACCCGCGGCACCTAATAGCGCCCTCAACATGCAAATGCATGTTGACGGCCCTATTAGGTATGCGCGCGCGATTCAGTAAGTAAAATGTGCAGCCAAGCCGCACATTTTACTCTAAGAAATTAGCGCCGACCCAAAGGTCGGCGCTAATTTCTTCCAGCGCCAGGAAAGTGCACAGAAAAGCAGTAAAAACTGCTTTTCTGTGCACCCTCCGACTTAATATCATGGCGATATTAAGTCGGAGGTCCCCAAAAGTAAAAAAAAGTAAAAAAAAAAAATTTGAATTCGGCCCGCGGCTGTCGGGCCGAAAACCGGACGCTCAATTTTGCCGGCGTCCGGTTTCCGAGCCCGTGGCTGTCAGCGGGCTTGAGAACCGACGCCGGCAAAATTGAGCGTCGGCTGTCAAACCCGCTGACAGCCGCCGCTCCAGGCCAAAAGGAGGCGCTAGGGACGCGCTAGTGTCCCTAGCGCCTCCTTTTCCCCGTTTTTCCTGCGTCACCTCATTTAAATACTGAATCGCCCGCACCGGCGAGGGGCCGGTGCGCGCGCCAGGAGAGCGGGCGTTCGTCCGCTCTCCCGCGGTCTTACAGTATCGACCTGAAAGTGTTTAGTGGCTGTTCACACACCAAGCTTTATGGCAAGTAAATTGTTTGGCCTCAGAAGATTAGCTAGCCTATGGAGCATGGGGAGAGAAATCCAGTCCTTGACGCAATGGTGTGCAGACCTAACTTAACAAGCCACGTCTCTTTTCAGCGATACTGTTACATCCCCTACTGCGCCCCCCCCCCCCCCCCCGCATGTACATGCCATTTGCTGTAAACACATAGCCAGAGATAAAATAGAGAAAGAAGCATCTCTCTTACCTACAAACCAGCCGTCATTGTAGAGGTCATTCTCAAAATTTTCATTCAAGCCCGATTTCCTAAGTATAAAGAATCATGCATGGCTTCTGGGTACCTGGCCACCACATCAAGGATGTGCATTTGAGTGTCACAGACCACTTGCTTGTTGATGAAGTGGAAGAGCTTTCTGTTGCAAACGATCTCCTCCCTGTCACCGGATGGGATGACAGCTATGTGAGTGCAGTCGATAGCTCCCAGAACATTGGGAAAGTTAGCAGTGCCATAAAAGCCTCTCTTCAATTCTATCAAGTCCTGCCTGTCCTGAAGAAATGCTATGTAGCAATTCATTCAGTCAGGTACAGCTGTTTTAACTTGGTCCAGACAGCGGGAAAAAGTGGTTTGGGACATTCCTCCCACGACCCATACTGTCTTTTGGAAGGAGCCGCTTACCATGAAATGCAGGATGGCCAATAGTTTGGTGAGGCCCAGCACAGTGTGGTACCTTTCCAAGACCGGATCCAGATCTTTTCTGATTTCTTCATATAAATCCAGGATTGCCCAAGAGTTGAGCTTATAGCTGCTAACCACATAATCCTCTGGCATGCCCAGCAATGAGGCTCATGGAGGAAAGATGTGCTACCTGAATCTCCTCCACCTGCGTACCAAGCGCTGCTGTAGCCCAAGACCCTTTCCCTGCGTGGCTAGTGGCACAGGCTCCAGTGCAGGGACTTCCCTAGGAGGGGTTAGAACTTTCCTTGTCTGTTCTTGTGGTTGTTGTTGTTCCTCTTGTTATCTACAGCAAGCCTCCTGAAGCATCCAGAATCCCCCAACAAGTAAACTTGCCACAAACAATTGGGTTTAGGAAGACAGGTAAGAACAGGTGTTTTTATTGGCCCAGGAGGGCCTGGTAGGTATATCTGATAGAATACCTCTTTTTATTGTACGTGATAATAGCCACAATCCATGATAATGACTCCAGACACATGATAAAAAGTTTTTTCCCCTAGTACCACAAAAAAAAAAAAAGTGTAGTTATTTCTGACATTAAATCCCACATTACTGTGTGTTAATCTATTGTGGAATGTGGTAGGACACCTTCATTTGCATTAACCCCTCCCACATGCATTCTAAAATTAGAATGTGCATGCTAGCTTGCATTATGCTAATTATCATGTGCACGTTCAGACTCTTTCATACTTTGATTTATTTATTTATTTGCTTTTGTATACCGACATTCGTTGGGGTACATCACATCGGTTTACATGTTGGCGTGGAGAAATAGTAGGATGAGCGTGTCTTACTATTTTACATGGAGGAGACAAATCAACAGTTAGTACAATTACGTTTAGCAAATCAACAGTTAGTATAATTACATTTTAGCAGTGGTGAACATTGAAACGGAATTGATTCAAACTGTTCAACAGTTAGTACAATTATAGGGGTAGATTTTATAAAGTTGCGCACATGCGTACTTTTGTTTGCGCACCAGGCGCGAACAAGAGTACGCGGGATTTCAATAGATACGCGCGTAGCCGGGCATATCCATTAAAATCTGGGGTCGACGTGCGCAAGGCTGCCCAAAATTGGCAGCCTGCGCGCGCCGAGCCGCACAGCCTGCCTCCGTTCCCTCTGGCCTCCCCCCACCTTCCCCTCCCTTCCCCTACCTAAACCCCCCCCCCCCGGCCCTATCTACACCCCCCCCTACCTTTGTCGCGAAAGTTACGCCGGGCTGGCTGCCGGTGCGCCATGTTCCGGTCCGGAGCTGCGGCCACGCCCCCGGAACGCCCCCGTGCTGGACCCACGGCCCCGCCCTCGGATGACGCGCCGGCCGCACCACGCCCCCCAACACACCCCCCCCGATGACGTGCCGGTCGCAACACACCCGCCGACACGCCCCCCCCAGGAAAGCCCCGGGACTTACACGCGTCCCGGGGCTTTGCGCGCCCCGGAAGCCTATGCAAGATAGGCTCGTCGCGCACAGGGGGGTTTGGGGTAGGTTTTCAGGGGTTACGCGCTTAACGCTCTGAAAATCTACCCCATATTTTGCAAGTCAACAGTTACTTTTTAGCAGTGGTGATCATTGAAACGGAATTGATTCAAATGGCTTAACAGGGCGATTTGATTCAACAGCTCAGCAGGTCAATAACTATGGTTACATAGGGATGTAGGCATCTCTAGTTATTTACAGAGGGGGGAAGTCTGTACATGGGAGGCAGGGTGGGGCATATTGAGGTATGCAAGCATGTCTAGAGCTTAATTGGGATTGTGACGTTTCTCTTTGTTGTGAGGTTGGGGTGGGTATGAGGAGGGGGGAGTTAGGTTTGAGGGCTGAAAGGCTTTTTGGAATAGCCAGGTTTTTAGATTTTTTTTTTGAAGGACTGGGTGGACGTCTCCAGTCTGAGTTGTTCAGGGAGTGTGTTCCACAGAGATGGGCCGGCTATTGATAATGTCACGTTGATGAATGTCCTTATAAGATTGCAGTTTATATCCCAGTAGGAATTTGATGTTTGTTTATTTATTAGTATTTATAAACCACCTTTTTGAAAATAAACTGACCCCAGATCTGTTCCTCTGATGACAGAGCCCTCTACCAAGGAGTTTACTTCTCTTCTGCAATCCTCTTACAGTACACTTGAGTTTTTCTTTATGGTGGGTCTCTATTACCAGCTCTGCCTCCATATCGGATTGCTCTGTGAGGCTTTCATTTATTGCCAACAGAATAAAGGAGTTGTGGAGCTGAATTGTTTGCGGGTGTGTCTGTGATTCACAGTCCTTACCATACCTGAACCCACCATATCCCATCTGCTTCTTGCATTTTGAGTGCTTTTTAAGAGTGGAGACAGACTTGATGGATTATTGTTATGGGGGGAGTCCCCTTTAATTCTGACCAGTACTATTCTGAACCTAGTCATCTCCATTTTCACTCCAGAAAACCTGAATATAGATAGAGCAACAATGAAGTCTGCTACGCTATAACTGTAATTTCTACTCCTTTTATTTCTGAATATCAGACAAAAACATACATAGGCTGTACCAGATCTGCAAATCAAGAAATGGCCTTTGCTTTGATTGGCTTGTATGTTCAATCTCTTAAATAACCAGTTCACAATATGTTTTACTTTGGTTCAAACCATTAAGAAAGCAGGGATTCTCTTGTCTTACAGGTCTTGAAAGAGATAAGTTTGATAATAAGACGGTTTCTTTTGAGGAGCACATCAAGTGTGAACACAGCATGTGGCACTACTTGTACTTTATAGTTTTGGTCAAAGTTAAAGACCCAACTGAATACACTGGACCTGAAAGTTATGTGGCTCAAATGATTGCAGTAAGTGGTATTTATTCACTTGGTTTTATTTGATATGCTTATTCAAAATACTGTTTTTTTTTCTGTGCATACTGCACTGTACAATATGAATTCCAAAGTTCCGTGGTTGTGTTTGAAAGAGGAACCACAATTTCATGTTGTGTGTTTTCTTATATGAATTCTTGGATGTACTGCTAAGGACTTTACAGAAAGTGACACATGTTAAACCACCATTTTTGGGAGAGGCTCTTTTGTTGGGAGATACTACTTGGGCAGATTCCTTGCTAAAGGATTCTTACAATTTGCCCAAAAAGCTTTACTATTGGTAAAATGTCATCTTACAATATTGGATTAAGGAGGAACCTCCATCTCTCTTTGTGGATAATAAGTATGTCAGAATGGAAAGGCGTTGGAACTTGATGCAAAAATGCTTCATAAGCATCTAAGAAAAGACTATGCCCTGGCTTGGGAAAAGTTTACACTTAATTTGGCTAAATAGATGTCATCTTATGATAGCTTTGTATACCTTCCGTTAGGGATTAGGTATGTTTGTATGCAAGGGTGAGTCTTGTGTTTATATTACTGCTTGATTGCAGCTTTATGGAAATATAAATAAGCAACAGTTCATTATCTTTTCTCATCTCTTCCTGCCACTTCCATCCTTTTCTGCCTCTTCTTTCCACTAGGATCCCCTCTCTTCTCACAACCCTTTCTCTTAGTTTACCTCCCTATCAGCCCCTTCCTTTATGTACAACACAGCTCCTTTCCCCAGATTCTTTTACATGTTTTATTGTTTTCAAATGGCATTTGAATTTTTGTATTGTTATATCTTTCTAATAAAGAGATGTTTCCTAGCGTGTAGACAGATGGACTCAGGACCAGTGGGTTTATGTTCCCCTGCCAGCAGATAGAGATTGAGCAAGCTGATGTTACAGTATATATAGGCCTGCAGTGACCCAAGCCTGCAGTTTTCTCCATCTCCAACAGATGCTGTGTGTGCATTTCCCTATGGGAACTGCTTCAAACTTTTTGGAAGGAGAAATGTGAAATTCTAAATTCAGGAAAAGAAAGCCCCGCTCTCCTGTGGTGATACCTAAAGGTCCCTCCCCAAGTTGAAAATGCTTGAGGTGATTTCCGTGGTCCCTCAGAGGTGTGCCTTGGACCAGTAGCTGGGTTTCCTGGCATGGACTTAGGTGCTAGTTCAGCTGAAAGGCAGCAGGTGTGTGGCAGTTATGGCACTTGGCCTCTCCCCCTCTCCCCCTCCAGCCAGAGACCGTCTCTGTACTCAGCCGGTAAACGCTGAGCTCAGGTAAGATTTTAAAAAAAGAAGAGTTTTATCTTGAATCGGAGACAGTTAGAGGGGTTTCAGGACTTCCTCCAGTCTCCGTGCTCGGCGCACTGTATCGATGTTCGTACCCACTTCTGTTGGGGTTGGGGATGAGCAGCCTGGTGGGTTGAGTGGCCCCTCACTTAGGCTTTTTTCCTGCATGCCGCATAGTAGACTGCAGTGGCCAGTTTCATACTCTCCTGTGCCTGTTCTGTTGCCCTCTACAGGCCGTCAGGGTACGCAATGGGCGGGCATTCTATGCACACAAAACTTTTCACTGTTCCTGCACTTAACATGGCTCACAATTTGTGGGCCGGATTTTAAGATTTAGGCGCGGGTGTAGATTTGTGCGCACAACCCGACGCGCACAAATCTACACCCGATTTTATAATATGAGCGCGCAGCCGTACGCATGTTATAAAATCCGGGGTCGGCGCGCATAAGGGGGTGCAAACGTTTGCACCTTGTGCGCGCCGAGCCGCACAGGCTTCTTCCGTTTCCTCCGCCCCCACCTTCCCCTCCCTTCCCCTACCTAACCCGCCCCCCAACCCTACCTAAACCCCCCCTTACCTTTAACTTAGAAGTTGCGCCTGCCTCTGGGATTGTTTTTATGGTAGGGAGGTTATTGAGACACATAGCGGGACTTGTATAAAAAGAATGTAAATTATATTGAAGAAAAATTGTGTGTATAATAAACTTTTGGCATTATATATTGCCGAGTCCCTCTGCATGATTATATAGCCTGCCTCTGGGCAGGCATAGGTTGTGTGCACCGGCCAATGGCCGGCCCGCAATCCCAGGCACAGCGGCAAAATGCCGCTGTGCCTGGAGGCTCCAGCCCCGCCCTGCCCGCGCCCCGCCCCCTTTTTCAAGCCCCGGAACATATGCGCGTCCCAGGGCTTGCGCGCATCGCCGGGCCTATGCAAAATAGGCTCGGCGCGCACAGGAGGGGTTTTAAAGGGTTATCCGCCTATATTACGCACGTAACTTTTAAAATCCGCCCCTGTGCATGCACCTTGCCACTCTTTGTTCTAGGCGCTTATTTTTTGTGTGCATTCCCCTTTTAAGCATGAGCCATTCAGACACTTGTTTACCACCACTATAATGCCAGTAAGCAAGAAGCCTAAGCGTCTTCCTATTTGCGTTGCCTATCATATTAGGACTTCTAAGCCTGACCTGGCTTCTAACCTGTGTCAGCGCTGCTCAGACGCTCAGGGATAATTGTCTTCCTTGGATTTTGCTAAGCCTGGCTCTTTCTATTTTGATGATGGGTTGGTCACGGCCTTGACTGGGGGGACACAGATCTTGGTTCTCCCTTGACTGGTTCCTTTGCTGTTGAGGGCAGTTCTGTGTTTAAAATAAATTAAAAGTGATAATACAAAATACATATAGAGGGTAAATAAAAATGCAAATAATAATCACATAAATACTAAAAAATTCAAAATAGACAAACAACCTGTGTGTATGCTTAAACATGTAGATAGAGTTGACAGGAGGCACATAAAAATAAATTAAAAATTAAATGCCTGTGTTGGCAATATAACTGCCATATGGATTAATGTGGGTTTGAACAAACATCTGGCGGTATCCTTAAAATATAAAAATTGCATAGATATGTGAGTAGGGATTGAAGAGTCACATGATTATATTAAGAAAGGAATCTATTTTTATTACCTGGACCACTCGTGTAAAGCTTGCTGATGAGGTCTCTCTCAATTTATTCTTAAATCTATGGTAAATATAAAATATTTTTAATCATAGCAACAATTATATGATTAAATGTTCTTCTTCATAAAAATGGGAAAAAAAACATTGAGATCAAATTGGACAAACAACAATAAAGTAGAGACACAAACATAAAAAGATTGCGCTGACAGTACCATTTAGTCATACAAACCAAATTGTTATTAAGGGAAGATTTTTGATAGATTTTTTATAGATTCGTGTAACACAAATATACTTTCAACATAAAACTTAAGAGTCCCAAGGAATCAATAAAAACGTGCTATAAAGTGCCATAAAATCGATATAATGAACAATATCATTCAATAGCATTAACCTTCTTGAATACTAATTCATCAGATGAAATGTATACAATATTGCCAAATATATTTGAAAAGATAGTTAATTATAATATTTGAACAGAGAGTGAAACATGCCGGACACCAGTGCACTACTGCAACAAAGCCGCAGAGAAAATTGTTTCCTAATGAGATTATTTTTTTAAAAAACCACTTACAGGGGAGTCTGGCTAAGAGATGAAATATTTTTTAAGACAATTTGCTGATCATCAATAATAATACTTACATTTGAAAGTAAACAATTTAAAAATATGTGCTCCTGACGAACATAATATATGTAAGGAATAGGATACTTGGCGTCAGGTCTTTAAATAATTCCGTTGCATTGAAAAATGAAGGCGCGCATAGACAGCGATTTAAAATGTTGAAATTGGCACCAAAGGGTAAATCAATCATCCTGAATGGGTGGGGTTAACGAGACCCGTCTTTCTAATTGGCAATCATCTTGATTGAGTGGAGTAAGCTGTTCTTAATTCTTAATTCCATGAATTGTATACAAAACACCATCTCAACCGTAAGCAACTCTCAAAAATTACTTATCAAAGTTGAGTACTTCACCATTCCTACACAAAACTGTAACCACAATCTATCTAATTATTTTGTGCAACGGCACAATTACCTTTAAATAACACATATATTTTTTTATTATTAAATTAAGCAATCGAGGGAAATCCTTTCCAATTGCTTTGTGCAGCCTTACGTAGACTTAAAGCACCTATCTATTAATCGAACTATATCTTAGGGTCTCTATTCGATTATAAACAGCAATGCTATGCTAACCATAGAAATAATAATCATACTATTAAGGGACTGGCTACTACACTGTGAATTCTATACCAAAATTAATAATTTCCTAGCGTGTGGCAGTGGACTCAAAACAAATGGGTATAGTGTGCTCGTGCTAGCAGTTGGAAACGGATCTGACGTCAGCACGGGGTACATATAACCCCGCAGGAAGTGCAGCAACTCAGTAATTTCTGTCTCCAAAACAGTTTGGAGCTACCTCACGCTCGCTGAGCGTTTTTCCAAATTCTATCGACTAAATTCATAGAAGAATCCTACCTGAAGACGAGCCCCGCACTCCTGCGGTGATACCATTTGGTCCCTCCCCCAGTTGAGTTTCCCGAGGTGATTTCCGTGGTCCCTCGGAGGTAAGAGCCTCGGTCCGGTGGCCAATTCGCGGCAGGGACCTAGCCCCCGAGTGAGAAGGGCTCGGGCGCGGCACAGAGGCAGCCTCGGTCCCGGTGCGGACTTGGCCCCCGAGCGAGACGAGTTTGGGCACGGCCTAGAGCCAGCGGGTACACTTCCTCGAGCGCACCGCCTAGAGATAACAGACAAGATGGAGCATAGGAGAGCCCATGCCTCCGCAGAGCTGGCACCTCCAGAATCAGGCATAACAGCTCTAGGCCTCTGCTCAGCATGCAATCTCAGAGCCACACAGAGCGAGGAAGCAGACTCCCTATATGCCCAATGTGAGGAGGCCCTGGGAGTTCCAGGACAGGGCCAGTCCCAGCCCAGCGTACTTGCCAGTTCCTCAGGGAACACCCCGGACCTAGCAGGCAGCGGTGAGCAGCCAGGGAACCTGAGACACCTGGTGCCCCTAAGACTAGAACCTGCTTCGCTCTCCTGGGTGGAATTATTCAAGGGGATTCATGCTTTTGTCAAGATGCAGTCTGATCCCCGAACAGACCCATACGTACCGGAGGACCCCGCCCCTGGACCCTCAAGACCTAGGCATGGCCACTCGCCACCCGGAAGCCCCACTTATGGGTATTCAGATGGTTCTGAGGAAGAGGGCGAGCCCCCCGAGGAGGGAGAGCTTCCCTCGGGGATAGAACCCTATCGAACCATGAGACGCTTCTTTCTTAAAGAGGATCTCCCAGACCTGGTCTCTCAATGCCTGTCGGAGCTGGCTATCCTGGGCCAAGGCACCCCAGGGGAACCTAGAATGAACCCTCTCCTAGAGGGCCTGCGCCAATCGGCTCACCATTTTCCCCTCCTACAAGCAGCACAACAGCTAATCGATCTGGAATGGAATGCGCCGGAGGCCTCATTTAAAGGGGGTCGGACCTTGTCTGGCATGTACCCCCTGGACCCGGCAATTGTGAGGGTGGGGGCGGCCCTCAAGGATGCACATGACCGGCGAATGGACGCCATTCTGAAACAAGCCTTTGAGGTGGCAGCCATGTCCCTACGAATTGCGACCTGCTGCACCGTGGTGACGCGTTCCTGTTTATCACAAGCTAGGAACAACACCCAGAGAAGAAATGGAATCAGCACTCTCGTTCCTCACTGACGCAGCCTCCGACCTAGTGTCATCCTCAGTGGCAGCCAGGAGACAGCTCTGGCTACGAAATTGGTCGGCTGACTCCTCCTCCAAGACACGCCTCACAAGAATGCCCTTTAACGGATCCCTCCTGTTCAGCAGCGACCTCGAGAAACTGGCTAATAAATGGGGCGCCTCTCCATTACCCCGTCTACCAGAAGACAGGTCAAGGAGGAGCCAGCGCCATTTTCCTAGGCCATCCAGATGTAGAAGCTCTCAGCGCTTCAACCCTTACAGGACTCGCTACCAAGCACCTCGTTCTCAGACCAGGAACCAGTCCTTTCGGACCAAGCACAACAAGAGGAGAATCGGCTCGGGTTCGGGTCCCGGCCGCACCCCACAATGAGAATCAGCCGACCCATCTGGGGGAAGAAGCCATAGGGGGCAGGCTAACCCTGTTCTACCGCAGGTGGGTCGAGATTACCTCCGACCAGTGGGTCCTCGCCATCATCCGAGAAGGGTATTACCTGGACTTTCTTTGGCTCCCTCCGGACAAGTTTGTGGAATCTCCTTGTCCACCCCTCAAGAGGGTGGCACTGGAAGCTACCTTGCGGAGGCTCCTGTCCCTAAACGCCATAATCCCAGTGCCTGCATGGGAGATAAATTCTGGGCATTATTCCATTTATTTCATAGTACCCAAGAAAGAGGGCACTTTCAGGCCCGTCCTGGACCTCAAGTCAGTCAACCGACACCTACGGGTCCCCAGCTTTCGCATGGAAACTCTGCGGTCAGTCAAAAGTGCAATACAGCCAGGGGAGTTTCTCACATCCCTGGACCTGTCCGAAGCCTACTTGCATATCCCAATCCATCGGGATTACCAGCACTATTTACGCTTCAAAGTCCTGAGCCAACACTTCCAGTTCCGAGCTTTACCCTTCGGGTTAGCCACCGCGCCGCGGACCATTACCAAGGTCATGGTAGTAGTGGCAGCATCACTCAGGAAGGAAGGAATTCTCGTCCATCCCTACCGGGACGATTGGCTGATCAGGGCAAAGTCACCGGAGGAGAGCCACCAGGCAACCAACAGAGTTATATCTCTTCTGGAAAGCCTAGGATGGGTAGTCAACACAAACAAGAGTTCCCTACAGCCTTCCCAGTCGCTGGAATACCTAGGGGTCCAATTCGACACCCAGGAAGACAAGGTCAGCCTGACCTCCAAGAGGAGATCAAAACTCCGGAATCGTCTGCAGGCCCTGCTGAGTGCCACCCGGCCCACAGTTTGCGATTACCTACAAGTCCTCGGCCTCATGGCATCCACTCTGGAGGTGTTACCATGGGCGCGAGCTCATATGAAACCATTACAACGCGCCCTCCTATCTCGGTGGAGCCCACGATCACAGAACTACACCATACACCTATCTCTACCAGCCAGAGTGCGGAATCAGCTACGGTGGTGGTTGCAGCCCGGCCACACGAGCCAGGGGTCAAAATTGTCCTCCCCAACCTGGACCCTGCTCACTACAGATGCCAGCTTGAACGGATGGGGAGCACACAGCGAAGAACTAACCGCCCAAGGGCGGTGGAACAAAGAAGAGTCGGGGTAGAACATCAACCGACTAGAAGCACGGGCAGTCAGGCTAGCCTGCCTGCGATTTGCCCACAGACTTCGAAACAGGGCGATCAGAGTGACGTCGGACAACGTCACCACGGTGGCATATATCAACCGACAGGGCAGAACCAGAAGCCGACAGGTATCCTTGGAAATAAATCCCTGATGGCTTGGGCGGAGGCGAATCTCCAGGACATCTCCGCGGTCCACATCACCGGGAAGGACAACACCACGGCAGACTTCCTCAGCAGAGAAAGCTTAAATCCGGGGGAATGGCAGCTGTCGCCCACAGCTTTCCAGATGATTGTGGATCAGTGGGGGACTCCGGGCATGGACCTACTAGCGGACAGGTCCAACGCTCAAGTACCCAGATACTTCAGTCGCAGACGAGATCCTCTCTCCCACGGGATCGACGCTCTGGTACAGCCATGGCCTCAGGGGATCCTGCTATATGCTTTTCCTCCATGGCCCCTGCTGGGCGCCATTATACACTAGATTCAGCGGCACAGAGGCCTAGTTCTTCTAGTGGCCCTGGACTGGCCAAGAAGACCCTGGTACACGGACATGAGAAGACTGCTGGCAGGGAATTCACTACCCTTGCCTCCACACAGGGACCTGCTGCGGCAAGGTCCCATCCTCCACGAGGATCCAGCTCAATTCTCTCTTACGGTCTGGCCATTGAGAGGACTAGACTGAAGAAAAGGGGATACTCGGGGCCGGTAATAGATACACTCCTCCAAGCATGCAAGTTCTCCACATCACTAACATATATAAGGATCTGGAGAGTATTTGAAGCCTGGTGCGACACTCACAGCACCAATCCACATGCCGCTAAAATCCCTATCATTTTGGATTTCCTGCAAGATGGACTTCAGAAGGGTCTGTCCCTCAATTCCATCAAGGTTCAGGTGGCAGCGCTATCCTGCTACGGTCCCAGGAGTGACGGCAACAGCATTGCCACACACCCAGATGTTTCACGTTTCCTGAAAGAAGTCAAACACACTCGCCCGCCACTGAAGTGGCCAGTGCCCCTGTGGAACCTCAACCTAGTTTTGGAATTTCTAGCGGGACCTGCCTTCAGACCCCTTCAAGGCCTGTCCCTCTGTTTGTTGACCTTGAAGATGGTGTTCCTGCTGGCCGTATGCTCAGCACGCCGCATCTCAGAGCTACAAGTGCTGTCCTGCCGTGATCCGTTTCTCAGAATCACTCCAGAGGCTATCCATCTTCGCACGGTTCCTTCCTTCTTACCCAAAGTAGTCTCACACTTCCACCTCAACCAAACCATATCCTTGCCAACCACGGAAGGTTTGAAGAAGTCGGAAGAAGGTCGAATACTGCGCCATCTCGACATCGGCAGGCTGCTGTCCAGATACCTGGAAATGTCAGAAGCAGTGCGAAAGACGGACCACCTGTTCGTCCTTCACAGCGGGAAGAAGCAAGGGAAAGTGGCCTCACGGGCAACCATCGCCCGCTGGATCAAAGAAGTTATCAAGGCAGCCTGCGTAGAAGCGGGAAAACCACCACCTCTACGGGTCAAGGCTCACTCTACCAGAGCGCAGGCGGCCTCCTGGGCAGAAACTAGGATGCTGTCGCCGGCAGAGATATGTAAAGCGGCAGCGTGGTCCTCCCTCCATACCTTCTCCAGATTCTACCGTCTGGACGTCCAGGCCAGGGAGGTCACAGCATTTGCGAGGGCAATCCTAAACGGATCTCGGGCAGCCTCCCACCCAGTCCGGGAGTAGCTTTTGTACATCCCATTTGTTTTGAGTCCATCTGCTACACGCTAGGAAATGTAGAGATTACTTACCTGATAATCTCATTTTCCTTAGTGTATGCAGATGGACTCAGCATCCCGCCCGGCTGCCGGTATACATGGGGATTCACCGACTCACAGTAAGCCATGTTTTCTTATATAGGGCATCCACCCTGCCGGGTGTCGACGCCTTCCGGTTGAGAACACTGGCGGTCTCCAGCTACTATCAATCGGTCAGAGTAATCCTGTTCATTTAATCGATCGGTCAGTCACACCTATATCCATAAAGCTTTGCAAGGAAGATTACTGAGTTGCTGCACTTCCTGCGGGGGTATATGTACCCCGTGCTGACGTCAGATCCGTCTCCAACTGCTAGCACGAGCACACTATACCCATTTGTTTTGAGTCCATCTGCATACACTAAGGAAAACAAGATTATCAGGTAAGTAATCTCTACATTTTGTGGGTCACATTGGAACCACAATATAATAGAATATATCGAATCTATATTGCTTCTTAAATAATAACTCACGTTAATCATAATACCTTGAATGCAATCTTTGGCAAAATTACCTAATATGATTTAGTAAAACCAAAATGTATTTTTAATAAATTATACATAAAAGCATACTTAATTAAAAATACATATATCTTATTGATTGGGCAGAGTTAACTAATCAAGCACTTCATGTAACTCGAATTAAATATAGAATAATTATATTTGAAAAAACTAAGAAAAGGGGATAATAAAAGTTAAAAATACATATATCTTATTGATTGGGCACAGTCAACTAATTATGCACCTAATTTAAATTGAATTGAGAGTATGATACATGTATTTAAGATAAAAAAAATTTTGAAGGGGATAAAAAAATTATATTAAATGGATATTAGCCCTAATTAAAAAATAAATTATTTCAAAGTTGCAATTAAATAGCAAATTTGTGAATAGAATGCATTTGTAGTAGCCAGTGTAGTAGCCTGTCCCTTAATAGTATGATTATTATTTCTATGGTTATCATAGCATTGCTGTTTATAATCGAATAGAGACCCTAAGATATAGTTTCGATTGTTAGGCACTTTAAGTCTAAGTGAGAGGTCACGTGATGTGATGTGAGCAACAAGACATGTCTTGCTTCACTCCGGGGCCCCACTCCTCTATACCACCCAAATTGCTCAATACAACGTGGCTCTGTGTTGTTTACTGGGAGAGAAACGTTCCTACTCCGTGCCTGATACTGACTTGTGCTTTGAGCGGCATTTTTGAACTGTGGATGGCCGCAAATCCAGCCCGCAAGGACAAGGGCCGCCTGCCTTCCAAGATGGCATTGGGCGCCAGTAATCCTCCCTCCCCGGCAACTAGCAATGGAGACCCCAGCGACGTGACTGGTACGATTCTCCGAGCTTTGGTTGAAAAAATTGGCAAGATTCATGAACGCTTCGACACTCTACAGTCTTTGCTTGCAAAGAACACCACCAGGCTAGGGGAAGTCGAAACCCATCTGACCAACGAGCGGATGCAGACCTTAGAACGAGCCCTGGACACTGCAGCAACATCATTGGCAAGGGTCACCGACTGGCTCGAGGACCTGGAAAATCGATTGCGTCGGAGCAATTTATGATTCATTGGGCTGCCGGAATCCATCGCGAACTAGATCTGCCTACCCGGTTGGGACTGGTAGTTGTTGAGCGTGCACACAGATTAGGTTGGAGACCCCCTAATTCAGGCCGACCTCGGCCAGTAATCGCAAAATTCTTTAATTTTGTGCACAAGGACGAAATACTACGTAGCTACCGCAAGCAGGGGAGCCTAAAGTATGAAAATAACTCGATTCTGTTGTTTGCTGACTATTCAGCTGCTGTTGCCGTCAAGCAAAGGGAATATGCCTCGGTCTGCTCGCTGCTCGTGAACACCATATCCGGTTCACATTGCAGTTCCAAGCAAAACTAAGGGCGGCTTTTCAAAGTGTGTCTCACACTTTTGAAACTGCTGTGGAGGCCCAGGCGTTTTTTGCCCCTCTACTGCGAGACTCTGGCCCATCTACAGACGTCGAGGACGTATTTTTCCCCAGAAGTCTTGGAATAGATGCCTATAGGAAACCTACTGCCTGCACTGGAGACATACATATGGAATACGGTCTCTGCTTGCCTATTTCAACCTTTGTTGTCCTATCATATCAGTGTGATTGCTGCCTCTATGATTACTCATGTGGGGAGTGGGACCACGACACATAGCTCTCATGACCTTTCTAGCTTCTAGCTAGCATGTGTTTCAAGGGAAACAGTATGAATGTTATTTTTGTTGTTGTTTATATTTGGGATTGGGGTGGGATGTTGGAGGGGGGAGGGTCTTTTTTCTCTGATAAGACCCTGGAAGGCCTGTGGGATTTTTTTGGGATCCCAGAGTTCTTAATGTTCCAAATGGTGCTGGGCCCGGAACCAATATGCTCATTTATGTTATTCATTCACTTATCTCTTCCTCTATTTCTGGCTATGACGTACCCTGTAATTCGGTGTGTGTTATTAAACGTTATAAATGTCTCCAAGCCTTGCATCGTTGGGATGCACAGGTGGCTATGTTAAGGAGACACACTAGATGCCCAAGAACATGCTAAATTGAGGAAATAGTGGGTGGGAGCGGGGTATTCTGCACAGTTGGACACCCGTAAAGCAAGGGTTGCTATATTAATTGGGAAACAGATAACCTTCAGTAAAATTAGAACGATCGCTGACCCTGCGGGGCATTATCTAATAGTAGAGGGCACAATATTTGGTCACACTATAGTGTTCTGTAATGTATATGCTCCAAATGTTTATGACATTGCTTTTTTTGCCCATCTTGCTACCTTGCCGCTGTCCTATACAGACATTCCACTGATAATAGATGGAGACTTTAATTATGTCCATGATAGACACCTTGACCACTCCTCTGTCAGTGGTGGCCCAGCGATGAAGTCTGGTAGGGGTATTGATTATCTCTGTAAAAACCTAGCACTTGTTGACATTTGGCGAGGGCTGCACCCCAGAGATCGGGAATATCATGAGCGCACCACTCATATTCCCGAATTGACTACCTTCTGATTAGTGTCAGCTTGGTCACCCAGACCCAGAATGTGCAAACTGGATCACGCTCCTGTGTGAGTCGAATTGATGGGCTTTAAACCTGTAGAAGGGGATCGGCTCTGGCGGTTTCCCAAACATCTATACTCTGATCTGGGCTTCCGGGCTTATCTCCAAAAATGATGGGAATTATTTTTAGATTCCAATGCGCTGTACCAAGACTCTCCCATTTTGTTCTTGGAGACCGCCAAAGTCATACTATGGGGAGATATCTCATATGTTGCTGATCATAAGAGGGCTCTAACTATGTCGATAATTGCACTTGAGAAACAACTTTACACTGCCAAACACAAAATGGAAGCAGATCCTACCCCAGAACACACAGCTGCTTTTCTATCAATCCGGGATTCACTTAACAAACTTCTACACCAGAGGGCAAAAAAGGGGACCATGTATTATAAATTTAAATTATATCAATTTGGCAACAAAGTGGGGAAACCATTGGTAAATTTGGTGAAACAATGGTCAGGACACAAATTCATCCCAGTTGTTAAAGATCCTCAGGGGAAGCTTGTCACCTGAAGCAAGGAGGTCTGCCACGTATTTAGGGACTACTACCAGGCTTTATACACAGCCCAGCCCACAGATGAATCACAAATTCAAACTTATTTGCAGCCCATTTCCCTCCCCAAAGTCTCTCCTGAGCGATTGGCCCATCTGAACAAACCAATACAGCTGCAGGAAATACTAGATGCCATTAAAGCCACTAAGTTATCTAAGATGCCAGGACCCGATGGCTTTCCCTCCGAATTTTATAAAGTTCTGGCCCCACAAGTAGTTTTGCCGCTGGGAGAGATGTTTAAACAGCTGATTGACTTAGGGAACTTTCCGCTCGCGCCGAATCGAGCAATGATTACAGTATTGCCCAAGGTGGGTAGGGACCCACAACATCCTACTTCCTGTCGCCCAATATCTGTTCAAAATTTTGATATTAAACTCTTGGCCAAGATTTTGGCCACTCGGCTAGCTAGTATTATCGCTACCCTTATTGGGTCAGACCAAATAGGATTTGTCCCTGGACGCTATAGTGTAACCAATATCCGTCGACTACTGGTGTCTATGGAATGGAGTCGACAGCATCAAATGCAGTCTCTTATATTGAGCCTGGATGCAGAGAATGCCTTTGATAGATTGGAATGGCCGTTTCTGTTTTACACTTTATAGGCTTTTGGTATCTAAGGTATTTTTGCCAGTGCGATCCGCACCCTTTATAATAATCCTACAGCTGTTCTTTATGTGAATGGTCACCTCTCTGATAAGATTCTTTTGGCACGAGGTACACGGCAGGGCTGTCCTTTGTCCCCTCTACTCTATATAATGGCCTTAGAGCCATTGTTATGCCGAATACAGTGTAACAGGGCTATACGGGGAATAAAAGTAGCAACGAGAGGGGGTCCTGCTCCAGAATTTAAACTTGCAGTCTTTGCAGATGATATCCTTGCGCATCTAGCTAGCTCAGTATGCTCGCTAATGGAGTTACTTAAATAAATTTCTAGCTATGGCTCTTAAGTTTGGCTAAAATTAAACCTAGACAAATCTGAAACGCTACCGCTCTCCCAGGATACGCAACGTCTATGGGGGGCAGATTTCCCTATGCACTGGGTCACTGGACCCCTGAAATATCTGGAGGTTCTCCTGCATGCTGACCCTAGTCGAATCTATCAGATTAATATCAAAAAGCTGCTACATACTACAAGCTCTCCTCTGCACAATTGGCAAGACTTCCCATTATCAATTGCAGGATGAATAGCCCTTTTCCAAATGTTCATCATACCAAAATGGCTTTGTTTTTTTCAAACCTTTCCTTGCACGTTGACAGCTTGAGATATTCGAATGTTTTATAAAGTGCTCAGATCCTACCTTTGGTGAGGAAGAAAACCTCGAATTGCATTATCTAAGTTAATGGGTAAATGGGATGCTGGTGGGATGGGGCTTGCTGATATGAAGTCATATAACCTAGCCACTAACCTACGCCTAGTAGGTGACTGGCTGCTCAACACTGACTATTTATATCCCTTTGTCTCTGGAGCACAGCTATTTAGGGATTCTTAACCTGGGAGTGGTATTGCACTCGACTCGGCAAGTCCTTCCTGACTCTCTGACGCATAGTGTATTGATACATCCTCTTATGCATGCGTTGCGCCAACTATGCTCACTCTTGCGACTTTGATATTCCATCTCAGTTTCTGCCTCTTACTGGGAACTTAAATTTCCACCTGGCCTTCAATCCCAGCCATTTTTGTCATGGGCCTCCCAGGGCTTCAAAGTGATCGCTCACTTTTTGGACGAGACAGGACACAAAACTTTTTTCTGACTTACAGTATGAGTTCTCTTTGGATAATAAACATCACTTTCGCTATCTGCAGGTTCATCACTATATACACTCCCTAGGTGACCAAGACTGGTCACATGAACACCGAGAAATTTTATCAAACTTATTTGGTTATGAAGACCCAACTAGGCTTACTATTTCCTCCCTTTATCGACAGATTAGGGGGTGTAAACCTCAGATCACCTATGAGTCAATAATACAGAGATGGGACACTGAGCTGGGGACTCAACTCACTGGGGATCTCTACCTGCAGTATCTCTATAGGACTCATTCCATTACCAGCAGAATGGACCTAAAAGAGACACAATATAAGTTTCTGATGCGGTATTATTTTTCTCAGAAGTTGGCACAGAAGTTTCACTTGACCAACACGGCTCTGTGCCTCAAATGTAGCCAAACTGAAGGCAGCCTGGGTCATTGTTTTTGGTCTTGTCCTTACATCACAGCCTTTTGAGAAGCTGTAGTGCATTACATCTATAGCATAACGAGTGTCAAACTACTCCTTTGCCCAAAAGCAGTGGGTAGGTCCTATGTGAAATTGTGAATTCGCAACATGCTTCTGTTGGGGCAAAAGGCTATCTTACAAAACTGGGTGGTGACGGATCCTCCCACGCCTGCCCAGCAGCAAAATTTAATAAATAATATGTTTCTCTTTGAGAAGTACGTTGAACAAGTGGACACTAGACACAAGAAGACAAAAATCTTTCTTCGGATTTGGGAACCGTATAGCCAGTTGCCACCTCAAAAGAAGCAGAGTATGCTTTTGAGTGACTTTACTGGGACAGTCCCATTGGACCTCACCAAAGGACTTCATGAACAGCTTTCCGGGGGTGGGGGGGGGGGTGTTGCTGTGGGAAGTTGGGGATTGGTTGGGGCACTGGTCAGGGTAACCCAGTGCTCTTGAATTGTTGTATTATCGCTGTATATTTGGAAAACCAATAAAACAGATTTAAATATAAGAGCTGCTTATTCTGCCCAATCAAGTTGATTGACATATCTCTTGGCGCCAATTTGAAAGACCTGTCTCGTTAACCCCGTCCATTCAGGATGATTGATTTACCCTTTGGCGTCAATTTCAGCGTTTTAAATTGCTGTCAGTGTGCCTTCATTTTTCACTGCAACGGAATGATTTATAGACCTGACTCCAAGTATCCTATTCCTTACATATATTATGTTCGTCGGGAGCACATATTTTTAAATTGCTCACTTTCAAATGTACCATATTTTTCGCTCCATAAGACGCACTTTTTTTACCCAAAAGTGGGGGGGGGGGGGGAAATGTCTGTGCGTCTTATGGAGCGAATATTAAAAAAAAAAAACAACTTAACTACAACCAATGACACATGGTAAGAGCAATGTCACAGTGGCCAACTAATAGCACAGGTAGCCCCTGTGACATAGTAAGGGCAAAGGCTAGCGGCGCCATTTGGAATACTGGTGCCATTTTGAATACTGGCAGCCGACGACCCAAGTGCAGGAGATCACGCCAGATCCCCGCTGGACCACCAGGGACTTTTGGCAAGTCTTGGGGGGGGGGGGGTCAGGAGGGGGGGTTGTAGTTAATTAAATTTAAAGGGTTGGGATGGGGAATGGGGACAAAAAAAAACATTTTGTGCCCTTACCTAATTTGCTCCATAAGATGCACAGACGCACGGGAACAGAGTCGGTTTAGCACACCATTTTTTTTTTTTTAAATTTTCCCCCTCTGAATCCTAGGTGCGTCTTATGGAGTGAAAAATATGTTAAGTATTATTATTGATGAACAGCAAATTGTTTTAAAAAATATTTCATCTCTTAGCTGGACTCCCCTGTAAGCGTTTGGTTTTTTTTTTAAAGTCTCATTAGGAAACAGTTTTCTCTGCGGCTTTGTTGCAGTAGTGCACCGGTGTCCGGCATGTTTCACTCTCTGATCAAATATTAAAATTAACTATCTTTTCAAATATATTTGGCACTATTGTATACATTTCATCTGATGAATTAGTGTTCAAGAAGGTTAATGCTATTTAATGATGATATTCACTATATCGATTTTATGGCACCTCATAGCACGTTTTTATTGATTCCTTGGGACTCTTAAGGTTTATGTTGAAAGTATATTTGTGTTACACGAATCTATCAAAAATCTTCCCTTAATAACAATTTTTGTTTGTATGACTAAATGGTACTGTCAGCGCAATCTTTTTACGTTTGTGTATACTTATGAGACAGCACTAGCACCTCTACTTTGTTGTTATTTGTCCAATTTGATCTCAATATTTTTTCTTGCCATTTTTAAGAAGAACATTTAATCATATAATTTTTGCTATGATTAAAAATATTTTATATTTACCATAGATTTAACAATAAATTGAGAGAGACCACATCAGCAAGCTTTACGTGAGTGGTACAGGTAATAAAAATAGATTCCTTTCTTAATATAATCATGTGACTCTTCAATCCCTATTCACATATCCATGCAATTTTTATTATTTTAAGGATACCGCCAGATGTTTGTTCAAACCCACATTAATCCATATGAAATATTGCCAACACAGATATTTAATTTTTAATTCATTTTTAAGTGCCTTCTGTTTATACTGATGCCTGTCAACACTATCTACATGTTTAAGTATACACACAGGATGTTTGTCTATTTTGAATTTTTTAGTATTTATGTGATTATTTGCATTTTTATTTACCCTCTATATGTATTTTGTATCGCGATTCCCCACGAATATAACAAATCTTCGCCAAATGATTCAGCTGTCTAAAGGAGCCAATTTAAACAAACCCCCCACCCTCCTGACCCCCCCCAAGACATACCAAAACTCCCTGGTGGTCCAGCGGTGGGTCCGGGAGCGACCTCCTGCACTCGGACCGTTGGCTGCCAGTATTCAAAATGGCGCTGATAGCCTTTGCCCTTACTATGTCACAGGCGCTACCAGTGCCATTGGTCAGCCCCTGTCACATGGTCTTGTGGGGCTCAGGAGGGTCCCCCAAGACTTGCCAAAAGCCCCTGGTGGTCCAGCGGGGGTCCGGGAGCGATCTCCTTCACTCGGGCCATCGGCTGCCAATAATCAAAATGGCACCGATAGCCTTTGCCCTTACTATGTGACATAGTAGGTCAAAGACTATCGGCGCCATTTTGAAACCAGCAGCCGAGGGTGTGAGTGCAGGAGATGGCTCCCGGACTCCCCGCTGGACCACCAGGGAGTTTTGGTAAGTCTGGGGGGGCTCAGGAGGGTAGGGAGGGGTTGTAGTTAATTTAATTTTAGCCGGGACGAATAAGAATTAACATATAAACGTATCGGGGGCCCCCCTTGCCGAATGCAACGTATGGCATCCCTCTGCACATCCCTAGTAACAAACCCTTAGCGGCCCAGAGGGCAAAAACCCGGGAATGCAACCCTGGTGTAAAAGCAACATTACCCCGTATAGGCAACAAGTAAGCACATTGACGAGGGATCCACATCCTCTTGGTTAAGCGGGCCCTAGTCTGGCGTATCAGTTCCAGCAACACGTGATGTTGTAAGGATTCTGGAAGACCTCTGGTAGAGGTCTTTAAGACATACCGCAAGTCCAATGGGGCTACTAGTGCCTGTTCCGCCGAAATGTTAACATATGTGGACCTGCCCACTATCTATCCCCTTATAAGCTACTAGAGATGTGAATCGTGTGATCGATCGTCTTAACGATCGATTTCGGCTGGGAGGGGGAGGGAATCGGATCGTCGCCGTTTGGGTTTATTAAATATCGTGAAAATCGTGAAAATCGAAAACCGGCACACTAAAACATCCCTAAAACCCACCCCGACCCTTTAAAATAAATCCCCCACCCTCCCGAACCCCCCCCCAAAATGCCTTAAATTACCTGGGGTCCAGTGGGGGGGAGGGCGGGAAAACCGGCACACTAAAACAACCCTAAAACCCACCCCGACCCTTTAAAATAAATCACCCACCCTCCCGAACCCCCCCAAAATGCCTTAAATTACCTGGGGTCCAGAGGAAGGGTCCCAGTGTGATCTTTTACTCTTGGACCTCCGGTGCTTGTAGAAATGGCGCCGGCGCTACCTTTGCCTTGTCATATGACAGGTCAAAGGTAGCGCCGGCGCCATTTTGTTTTTGTCACCCGAGGTCAGGAGCGTAGGAGATCGCTCCCGGACCCGCGCTGGACCCCCAGGGACTTTTGGCCAGCTTGGGGGGGGCCTCCTGACCCCCACAAGATTTGCCATAAGTCCAGCAGGGGTCCGGAACGACCTCCTGCAGTCGAATCGTGTTGTCTACGGCCTGCGCCATTTTGCGCAAAATGGCGCAAAATGGTGCCGGCCATTCGGCGTATGGCCGGCGCCATTTTCCGTACGGAAAAACGATTTGCGGCAGGAGATCGCTTCTGGACCCCCGCTGGACCCCCAGGGACTTTTGGCCAGCTTGGGGGGGGGGCCTCCTGACCCCCACAAGACTTGCCAAAAGTCCAGCGGGGGTCCGGAACGACCTCCTGCAGTCGAATCGTGTTGTCTACAGCCGGCGCCATTTTGCGCCGCCATTTTGCGCAAAATGGCGCCGGCCGTAGACAACACGATTCGACTGCAGGAGGTCGTTCCGGACCCCCGCTGGACTTTTGGCAAGTCTTGTGGGGGGTCAGGAGGCCCCCCCCAAGCTGGCCAAAGTCCCTGGGGGTCCAGCGGGGGTCCGGGAGCGATCTCCTACGCTCCTGACCTCGGGGGACAAAAAACAAATGGCGCCGGCGCTACCTTTGACCTGTCATATGACAAGGCAAAGGTAGCGCCGGCGCCATTTCTACCAGCACCGGAGGTCCGAGAGTAAAAGATCACACCGGGACCCTTCCTCTGGACCCCAGGTAATTTAAGGCATTTTGGGGGGGTTCGGGAGGGTGGGGGATTTATTTTAAAGGGTCGGGGTGGGTTTTAGGGTTGTTTTAGTGTGCCGGTTTTCCCCCCCTCCCCCCTCCCCCTTCCCCCGATTTACGATTTTTTGACGATAAATCGGGGGAATTGTTATTGTATCGCGGCTCTAACGATTTTTGACGATTTAAAATATATCGGACGATATTTTAAATCGTCAAAAAACGATTCACATCCCTATAAGCTACAAGTTCCCCGCCAGGTTGTAGGAGGCCAAGTCAGGGACACCCAAACCTCCTCACCCCAATGCTCTTTCAGCCAAGCCAAAGGTATACGGGCTTTCTTGCCTCGCTAAATAAAGGAGCGTAAAGCTCTATCAAGAGTCAGCAGGTCCCAATACTTCAGCTGCAGCGGCAGATTTTGAATAACGTAGAGCCATTTGGGGAGGAGGATCATTTTGAAAAGATTAATTTGACCCCCTAACGAAAGGGGTAAATCTCACCAAGTCTGTAACTTGCCCAGCGTATGCTGTAACACTCTTGGGATATTTAACCTGTAAAGTTGATCTAGGCACGGGGAGATATAATCCCAAGATAGTGTATAGAGTCATTGGCCCACTGCAGCAGAAAATTGGGACCCCAATCTTGTTTCAATCCTTCAGGAAAGGCTAAAGCCTCCGACTTATCCCAATTCAGTCTAAGGCCCAAGACTGCCCCAAATTCTCAAAACAGTGGTAGCAAGGGTGGTAAAGAACACAAGGGCGGCTGTGCTGGACTTAATAGACCTGCCTGGTAAGCTGAGAATTGATCGTGCAGCGTCGCTGTTTGCTTGAACGCTGCCCTCCCGCGGATCCAGAGCTCCACCTCCGAGACCCCTGACGTCAGAGGAAGGGCGAGGGCCCATAAAACCGGCCCTAGTGTGGGACACAGTGCGGCTGTGCTGGACTTAATAGACCTGCCTGGTAAGCTGAGAATTGATCGTGCAGCGTCGCTGTTTGCTTGAACGCTGCCCTCCCGCGGATCCAGAGCTCCACCTCCGAGACCCCTGACGTCAGAGGAAGGGCGAGGGCCCATAAAACCGGCCCTAGTGTGGGACACAGTGCGGCTGTGCTGGACTTAATAGACCTGCCTGGTAAGCTGAGAATTGATCGTGCAGCGTCGCTGTTTGCTTGAACGCTGCCCTCCCGCGGATCCAGAGCTCCACCTCCGAGACCCCTGACGTCAGAGGAAGGGCGAGGGCCCATAAAACCGGCCCTAGTGTGGGACACAGTGCGGCTGTGCTGGACTTAATAGACCTGCCTGGTAAGCTGAGAATTGATCGTGCAGCGTCGCTGTTTGCTTGAACGCTGCCCTCCCGCGGATCCAGAGCTCCACCTCCGAGACCCCTGACGTCAGAGGAAGGGCGAGGGCCCATAAAACCGGCCCTAGTGTGGGACACAGTGCGGCTGTGCTGGACTTAATAGACCTGCCTGGTAAGCTGAGAATTGATCGTGCAGCGTCGCTGTTTGCTTGAACGCTGCCCTCCCGCGGATCCAGAGCTCCACCTCCGAGACCCCTGACGTCAGAGGAAGGGCGAGGGCCCATAAAACCGGCCCTAGTGTGGGACACAGTGCGGCTGTGCTGGACTTAATAGACCTGCCTGGTAAGCTGAGAATTGATCGTGCAGCGTCGCTGTTTGCTTGAACGCTGCCCTCCCGCGGATCCAGAGCTCCACCTCCGAGACCCCTGACGTCAGAGGAAGGGCGAGGGCCCATAAAACCGGCCCTAGTGCGGCGCCCCGTCGACGCCGGCGTGCCGCCAAGCCGCGCGCACACAAGGGGCGCGCCGACTTGGTCCGGCTTAGTCCGGATTGGGACGGAGGAACGGAGGGGAAGGTCTAAAAAACCAGCACATTCCGTCAGGAGGAGAAGGGAAAGCTGGAAGACAGTGAGTAAAAAAGCTGAAAAGTAAATATTTCTGATAAGAATGCCTTCAAAAAGAAAGGGCAAGGTTCGGATTCACCCCTCTGAACCTACCCCGATGTTGAGTCAGCGTTTAATTACATCATATGCTCCTGTCTTTGAGACTGCAACGGAGGAGTTTAGCCCTGTTACGGTGGGAGAGGAAGGAGCTCTGTCACCGGCTGGGGAAGTGACTCTGTCTCCTCCAGATCTCCGACGCCCAATAATGGAGTCCCCTATCGACTCTCCCGCGCTATCCAGTGACCAAAAAGCCGAAGGGGCTTCAGAGACACTGGATGGAGTGAAGCTCGGGATTGAGTTTCCTAAATTGCCAGACTCTCCTGAAGGAGCTGTGGGAGGAGCTATAGGTGTCGGTGCCACAGCAGGTATTCTATCTTCGACCCCTGAACAGGGGACAGGAGGAAGTAAAGGCAACTTAGTGACGACAGGAGGAAAGCTGGTAGAAAAAATGGGTAAAGTTACCCAGTATGTAACACCAAACAAACCAGCGAATGTAACCTTAGACTCCTTATGGGACTTAGTGGCGGGCCTGAGTAAAGCTCTATTTGAGACAAATGCAAATGTTGATAGTTTGGATAATAAGGTGGTGACAATAGAAGAAAAAATAGAACAAAGTGACTCTAGATTAAAGAAAATTGAAGTTGCTATAGAAAATAATTCTAGTATTCAATTAAAATTAGTTAAAGATGTTACGGCAGCCTCACGGAAAATTGAATTCCTGGAAAATTATTCCAAACATCTCAATCTTAGATTTATAAATTTCCCAAGGGTAGTGGGTCAAACAACAGAAATGACTCTTAAAAAATATTTTATTGAAAATCTAAAGTTTGATGAACAAGGTTTACCTTGTATCATAAAACATAGTTTTTTGAAATCCCCACAAAAAATTAATATTCCAGCTCAAAATCAGGTTGAGATTATGGAAAATTTAACGGGATATCTGGAGGATTCCTTAATAGAATTATGTGATAGAGCAACTCTTCTTGTTACCTTTTCTAATGTGCGAGAAATGGGCATTGTTATGAAAAATTTCTTTAAAAACATCTCTATTCCTTTTTATGGAGCAGGGGTGAGAATCTACCCGGACCTTGCGCGATTATCGCAGCAAAGGAGAAGGGAATTTTTGTTGCTGAGAGCACAGGTTAAGAACTTAGGTTTTTCTTTTGTATTAAGATATCCCAGCAAATGCATAGTGAAGCGAAAAGAGGAGTGTTTTGTGTTTTTATATCCAGAGCAACTCAAGTCTTTTGTTAATGCTAGGGTGATATCGGTCATATCCCCTAGTGAGCACTAAGAGAGATCTAGAATATAGATATCAGTCTCTATAGATGCCAGCTGATAATTGTTAGATGATAGAATTTTCTGTTTAAATTACTCCTAGAAATTTATCTCCTCAGTTTCTTCATTAAGATTAAGCCATGAGAATGTTTGATGTACATGTACATGTATATGATCACTAAATGGCTGTATCTCTTTTCTATATGTAAGGTTTTGTCTTACTAAAATAAGTGAAAATCACAATAAAGATATAAATAAAGAACACAAGGGTTCCATGAGAAAAACCAAAATATCATCAGCAAATGCTGCATATTTGAAAATAGTCTCATTAAATTTAATCCCTCTGATCACTTTGGTGGCCTGAATTGATAGAAGAAGAGGCTCTAGGGAAAGAATAAAAAGCAGTGGCGATAGAGGGCATCCCTGTCTGGTCCCCCAATAAATCAAAAAGGGTTCCGACCTCTGACCATTCACAATAATGGAGGCCATTGGTCCCGTGTATAGTAAGGCTACTGCCTTGTAAAACAACTCGTCAAATCCCATATCTTGCAGGCATTGGAACAGGTACTTCCATTCACCCCTGTCGAATGCCTTTTCAGCATTGAAACTGACCACCAAATAGAGTGCTGCCACCCGGTTGCTAAGAGCCATTGCATTTAAGACTAGCTTAATATTAGCTAAAGCGTAACGCTGTCGCACAAAACCCACTTGCCCTGGAGCAATCAAAAGAGGCATAATAGCGGCCAAAGGATCTGCCATTATTTTGGCCAGCAACTTTTGGTCTAAATTCAATAATGATATAGGCCGGTAGGAAGCAGGGAAAAGAGGATCTTTACCGGGCTTGAGAATGAGGGTTATATGAGCCAAATTGGTATGTGGAGGATATGAACCCCCCTGAATCAGATCATTAAAGGACCGCGCTAACGGTACGCTAAGGAGGTCAGACAGGGTTTTGTAAAATTCTGCTGTATAGCTATCGGGGCCTGGGGCTTTTAGGCATGGTGCACTGCGAATTGCTCTCCGAACCTCTTCAACAGAGATGGGTACATTTAAATGAGTCCGCTGTGCAGCGGAGAGCTGCAGGGGGTGAGCCCGTGCTTGAAAACTACCGATGTCCGCCTGATGTCCCCCCTCCGACGTATACAGCGCCGCATAATAGCGCTGAAATGTGGCCACAATTGTTGGAGTATCATTGATAATTCACCCCGAGGAATCACAGAGGGCTGTAACATGTCTGGAGCCACGCGCAGACTTGACCAAATTCGCCAGCAGTTTCCCGGCCTTATTGCCATACTGGAAAAGCTTGAATTGGTAAAAAAAACAGACTTTTTTTTAGTCCTTTGATGTATTAAAGTGTTCAAGGCAATTTGGATCGACATATATCTTTTCCTGTTTGTTTTGGTGTGGGCGATCAGAAGTTCTCGCTTCACCTTTTGAACCTGGGAACTAAGCGCTAATAGGCATTTATCCAACATCTTACATCTATGTGTCAAAAGGGAAATAATATCACCACATAAGACCGCTTTGGCCGCATACCAAAACAGGATGGGCAAGTCAGCGGACTCACTATTGAACGACACATAATCGTTCCACTTATTCCACAGATGCTCTTGAAATTGAGGATCATCGGCCACAGGGCGGACGTACCGAAGAGGCATGTGTGTCTGCCAGTTCCACCCAAACTGGTGCGTGGTCAGAAATAATAATATCCTCCACCCCTGCGGCGGTAAGGGAGGAAAAAGCACTGACCAGTAGATAGTCCAGTTGGGCATGTGAAGCGTGAGCATGGGAGATGTGTGTAAAGGTGCTATCAGTGGGATTTAGAGTTCTCCACAATTCCACCAAATGAAGGGGACCGCTCAAGAAACTGAAGCCCCTGCTCAGCTTCCGCCTATGGAAAGAGACTGGGAGACATCTAATAAAGGGTCCCTAATCTCATTAAAGTCGCCCCCTATCACTGCTGATATACGGTAACAATATACCATAAAGATTTTTTTTTTTTTTTATTATGCATTTCAAAATACAAGACAGCAATACCGCATGTCACAGATTGGGTACTAATAATATTATAGGCAATTTCCATTCGTATACTATTACTATACTCTGTTTAAACAAAGGAAATATATGTAATACAAACTTTTCCCAAAGAGATAATAAAGTTTAGAACAGAACAGAAACTAACTCCCGTTATAAAGTAATGGGAGATCCAAGATGTAATTTGAGCAAATACAAAGCATTTTATACTAAAACATTTAGCAGGTAAGCAGTGTATTTAAACTATTCCCTATAACTGATCTCAGCAAGCTCTAGGTAATTTAGCATCAATAAACTTTCGTAATTCAAGCGGTTCTAAAAACACAAACCTCTCACTTTGGAATTTCACCACACATTTACTGGGGTAATAAATCATAAACTGAGCACCAAGAGTTTTCACTTCTTGGCCCATTGAAAGAAATTTTTTTCTGCGTGTTTGTGTGGTTTTTGTTATGTCAGGGTATGTCCAAACTTTCTGACCCAGAAATCTTTTGTCTCTATTCTTAAGAGATAATCTCAATATTTTATCTCTATCCGCTATGTTTGCAAATTTCACACATAACGTTCCCCGTTGTTCTATTTGGTCAGTCATACTCTGTTCAAGAAATGCAGTGATGTTTTCCATTTCTTGCTGTTGTGATCCATTTTTTTCTTTTTCCCCCTCTTGATCTTTCTTTTCCATTTTTCTTTGGCTTATGAAGCAAATCTTCTCTATTATTGGTATTTCTCCTGGGGTTAGCATCAGGACTTCTAATATGTATTTTTTATACATCTCATAGGTGGATATCAGTCTAATACTAGGAAAGTTTAGTATCCTGAGATTTTTGTATCTGGCTTGGTTTTCCAGTGTCTCAATTTTCCTAGAATTTGCATTGTCTCCACATATCAGCCCAACCTGGGCTTTCTCTACGATTTCCACCCGATTTTCAAGGGCTTGGAACTTTTCTTTATGCGCAGATAGTATCGGATCAATCTGGGTAACGCGATTTTGCATTTCTATCAGCGTTTTATTTGTTATTTCAATAGATGACTTTAATTCAACAAGGACTGCCCACACATTTTCCAAAGTAATACTAGACGTTTGTGGAATGCTTGAAAATAACTTTTGACTCACTGTTCTCACCGTGCAGTCTCCATACCTCTCTCCGGAGGCCTCTGCACGTCCTTTGCCTTCCTCCGGTGTTGAAGTTAGAGGGCGTCCATCCCCTCCATTCTTTGGGCTCGCCTCCTCTCTCATTGGACTTCCCTCGAAGGAGTCTGGTAAGTCTGGCAACATCGGCCTGACTCCCGTTCCCAAATCCGAAGCCGTGGCGAGTCCTGGAGGCAAAGGTTTAGGGGGAGCCCCGGGGCTCAGCGAGATGTTTGGGCCTAGGGGCGTCGGCGTTTGCTCACCGTCAGCGCTCACAGCAGCCACATCTCCCGGGGTATTAACACCGCTTGGCAAAAAGAAGTTCCCAATTGAGAGCTGAGATAAAGTGGGAGTCTGGGCCGTTGGGGTCTCTACCCTGACTCTCGCTTTTCTTTTAGTATGTGGCATTATTTTTTGCAGAAAATCTATTCAGCTCGGGAGCTCACCTCTTGCACGTCCTGCTAGCAAGGCGCCATCTTGGATCCTACCATAAAGATTTTTAAAGAAGGAAAGGTCATAGGTGTTAGGTGCATACAAATTACAGTATACAACCAGGACCCTATCTCGATCCGCTATCAACACAATATAGCAACCCGAAGGATCCTTTATTTCTTTCTGAACCATAAAGGACAGGTTTTTATGAACCAGGACCGCCACTCCTGAGGACCTAGAGGTTGCTGAGGTGAAATGAACCGCTCCCACCCAGCTTTGGCTTAATTTTTTATGCTCCAGGTCTGTGAGATGTGTTTCCTGTAGCTAAAATCTTAGCCCTCTTAATGGGAGAGTGAATGCCGCCAACGTTCCAAGAGACTATTTGAGTTCCATTCCGATTCATCTATTCGCCTGAGACCCCAAAGACATCAGCAAAAAAAGAAAGGTCATGGAGGAGGGGGCCCTTCCAGCTGAGGCCTGCCCTGCAATCAGGCGAAGAAATGAGTGTTGGAATCCCGACCACAAAAAATACACTTGAAGGCCACTCAACTTAACAGAGCACACAAGAGCATTGCCCTCCCCACTCTACTGTATCCCCTTTACCCATTCTCAAGTTCCCCATAATACCCCAAGGGGTATTTGAGATCACCACCTGACATGCTGGGTACTGATCCAATCCCCAGCCCCATCATTGCAGCATATATCTAGCACTGCCTCCAACGTGAGGGCAGATGATTGTACCACCCATTTTACCCCTCTAAAAGGGGAGATTGAAAACAACAAACAGTGCTCACTGTACAAAATTGGGACAGCGAGAACAAAAAGCTGAAAAAAGACTCTGTAAGCGAGACACAGGGAGCATTATCCATCCCAATAACTATAAGAATGAAAAACCTAGGGTATCAAACTAAACAGTCCAAAATCCCAGCAGGAAAATACCAGGAATCGGTGGTACCTGGAACATTTAAGGCCCGCACTGTACTGAAGTTCTCCGCTGGGTGATGGGAAGGCGGCTATAGCCCGCTGTCAGGCCTTCTGTTCAACTTTGGATTAGGCTCCCATGCATCAAACTGCATCAAGGAAAAGCACCCACTCAGACAAACACAGAGGTTGGGATAGAAAAAAAAACCTCCCATTCCTCTATGGAGATTTTCTCAATGTCTCAGCTGCGCAGGAGGAGTTGTTTTCCTGTTCTGACACAAAGCGCTGCAAACTTTCAAGGCTAGTGAACCAGCGCACGCCCCCGGGGATCTGTACCCTCGCCTTAGCCCGCATCCCTAAATTAAAAGGTTTGCCACAGAAGGGTGTGAGGGCACGCCGCTGGGCCACCAGCACGGCGGAAAAATCGTTGAAAACAAGTATTTTCTTGTTGTTGTGAACCAAAGACTTCCCAGAGCAGACAGCTCGAAGAATTTCTGCTTTATGGGAGAAGTTGAGAATTTTTGCTATTACCACTCTAGGTTTGTCAGCCTGTGCTCTGCTGGGCCCCAGCTGGTGCACCCTCTCCACATGGAGAGCGCCATGTTTCAAGGAAAGACTTAGCTCTCTGGTCAGCCAGTTCTCCAGGAATTTGGCGAGGTCCCGCTCAACCAAGCCTTCTGGCAAGCCAATAAAACATAGGTTTGACAGGCGTTAGCAATTTTCAATATCATCGAGCCACTGCTCTTGCTTCTGCAGTGATGCTTTCAGCTGGTCTATTTCGGCTCGGGCCACGACGAGGCCATCTTGGGCGTCCGACACCCGCTGCTCCATATCTCCGAAGTGCTTTTCGTACCCGGCTAAAGTCCCTGCAAGCTTGAGTAGCTGTGTTGAAATCTTCTGCAGCTCGGGGGTAAGCGCATCCACTATGGCTTTTTAAATTTCACGCGTCACCAGCACCGATGCTGCTTCCAGGAGGCCGCCATCTTCTTCCAGCGCAGGCTCTACAAGACGGTCCCTGTTGCGTTCTCTGTCTTTTTTAGCTTGCCACGCTGCCATGCGAGCCCCAAAAGTAGACAGTGTGATGTACTCACTTTCACGGAGGAGCCCAATACCGGCAAAAGAAGTGGATGACCAACTTAGATGGGGCTGGCTGCATTGAGCAGGATCCAAGATGGGAAACTACATCTGTTCCCCTCAGTGCATCACGTGATCTCCTCTGTTGCCATCATATTACATTTAAAGGGCCCGGAATCCCTCCCCCAAAAAAGTGCCATGGCTGAAAGAAAAGGTTGAGCGGGGGTCAAGGCTGACCCACAGGTCAACCCAGGGCCGCCATTCAAGGTGGCCCCGACTACTCCATATAAAAAACATGTATAAAATTCACGTGTGGTGACAGCCCCCCCCCCAATCCCCCCACAGTTTAATTCTAAAGTCTTTGGGGGTTCAGGGGTACCCACCCCAATAGACAAGTAAAGTCAGTGTATTGTGTCCCTCCCTCTCCCCCCAAAGGTGTAAAGTTAAATTGGTGGTTTAGGGCCACCTCCCACATACCCACAGGCACCCCTCCAGCCCCCCTCCTGCATTCCCGAAACCTTTGAAAATAGTTGAAGTTCCCTCGTTGTGGCTGGGGTGCCTCCTAGCACCCTGCTCATTCAACACCAATTTTCAATATAGCGCCGACCTGATCTTCCCACATCACGTGACATCATACCTGTGAGGGGGTGGGGATAATGGGGGTAGAACGCTACACACCAATGACTTTGTGTCTTACTCCAAGATTCTTTTCCTGTGTGGATACTTTTTAATGAAGAACCCAACATTGTGCACCTATATATGGTATTACTTTTCCAGATGTGCTTCTATTTGCACTTGTCCATATTAAATTTCATCTGCCATTTAGATGGCCAGTTCTCCCAGTCTTGCAAGGCCCTTCTATAGTTCCTCACAGTCTGCTTGCATTTTAATTATTTTTGTGTTTGAAATGTTATCACTTCACTCATTGCTCCTTTTTCCAGATTTTTTTTTTAAACTAATGTTTAGCATGCGCAATTCCAAGTACTTGGCAGGTAACAAAACCATACAAATTCATCACATGAATTAAAAACAAATATAAAACAGATATGAAAAACTAAAATTACATAATCAAACTAAAAATGATAAATATAACTGAAAAGAAATCAGAAAAAACATTAACATCACTGAGAACAGACTTCTTGAAAATAATCATCATGTGCTCTAGCCTACGTTGAGATCAAATGCTTGAATAAAATAAAAAGCTTTTACTTGCTTTCTGAATGTGGGATAACATTCAGTTGTTTAATAAGTTAAACTATTATACTGATCTACTATTTATCTTTCTCCATTGGAAAAACTATTTAGTCCTGTTCTTTGTTTCTTATTTTTTAACTAGTTACCATTCCATAGTGCGTCCACCTCCTATCCCATGACTTTTTAATTTTCCAGGGAGTCTCTTATAAGAAACTTTGTCAAATGCCTTCTGAAAATCCAGATAAAATATGGGGTAGATTTTCAGTCATACGCGCAGATGTACATGTGCGTGCACTACCCGGCTCGCACACATATATGCCCAATTTTATAACATGCGCATGCATGTTATAAAATCGGGGGTCAGCGCACCCAAGGGGTGCACAGTGGTGCACCTTGCACGCGCCGACGCCTGCGGCCTTCCCCCATTCCCTTCCCCCTATTCTAACCTTCCCACCCCCTCCCCCTGACTTATATCTTACCTTTTGCGCCTGCCTCTGGGCAGGCGCGAGTTGCGTGCGCCAGCAGCCTGCTGGCATGAGATCCTCCGACACAGCGGCAAATGGCCGCTGTGCCGGAGGCCTCTGGTACCACCCCCGCACCACCTCCAGATCGCCCCTTTTGTAAAGCCCCGGGACTAACTGGGAGAGGCAAGATTCACTTTCCATTTACCTCCCGTTCCCCCACCCCCCCTTCTCCTTGCTTCACCAAAAACGACAAACATCTTTTATTTGGTCAAATAAAGGCCGCAGTTTATTTACACCATACCCGAGCCCCAAAACTTTACAACAAAGCTCAAACATGCCCCCTCCCCCCCCCTTGTAACATCATTCTTAACCTGCCCCCCACCTCGTCCGAGTGGTAGAGCTCCGCCGGTATTCTCCAGACCTCTTACCCCACCTCGTCCGAGCGTGATAAGTGATATCGCCTCTGAGCATCGGCCCCTTTATTGCTCATTGGCTATCTCATGCAGCAGCCCCCCGTGCTACACAAGATCCCCCCCCCCCCCCCCCCCCCCCCCCCCCCCCTTTGCATACCTTTTAACAATACAATAAATCAACATTTGGGCTCGGGTTTACCGCCATAGAACAATGACAACGCCACATTGTCACTGTTTCCCCCCCCCCCCCCCCATTGCGGCCTCTATTTCTGGTAATAACATGCTCTAATCCCTCCTGCCATGCATTATTGAATAGATCAATTCCAACATCGGACAAATGGACACCATCAGACCTAAATAAACCTGGAATCACCTCCCAAGCCCACTCATGCTGCACCCAAAACCCACCCTGTCTCTCCAACCACTTCCCTATTTGTTTATTCAGCTTTCTAACTCCTTTGTACCAGAATGGTGACTCCAAAAATTTAAACCTCACAATTATGTCGGACCACCCCAACATACTGTTAGGCATCCCATTCAAAAGTGTACCAAAATCTTTCCTGATTTTAAACACCATTTCCTTGCACGACCACTCACCAATATTGTTTTTCCCCCAAATGAATTAACAAAATTTGTGGCATTTGATGTTCAATAATACAGTTGTGCAAAAAGGATAACAATCCATCCCACTTCATCCCCCGACGACTCAACCATTTGATGTTCCAATTCAGCGCTTCCAACTCGAGATGTGTTCCATACAGCTTCTGTTCTGCTCTCTGCTGCGCCCAATGCACAAAAGAATGGCCCACAACCCAGGCACATTCTTGCACCCCCCGACGTACACTCCATTCTGCAAGAAAGACATAACTGTCAATACCTCTCTCTGATGCTTCCCTTCCCCACCCTTGTATGTTTTCCTTTTTTTTTTTTTTTTTTTTACAAGCCCTGTCTCACATATGGTAAAAAGGCTTTCGACTTCTACCGCCCTATGGATTGTATTGCCCCGCTAGGGCAACCACTTTCCGCTGCTGATGTCGCCGCTCCGATCCTAAACGAATGTGAGGTATAACACTGCAAATTCCATCCCAAGATCCCCAAGACTCTTTTCAACACCTGCACAAACTGATAAACCGTCAACGGCGATCCATCCTGATGCACTAAAAATGAACCCCCTACTCTAGGTCTCACCTCCGCAAAATTCTGAGTATTGCGTACTGGACACACCAACCTATCTACCGCTGGCACCAGAGTTACAAATTGCCCCTTTCCCTGTTG
Organism: Rhinatrema bivittatum; assembly: GCF_901001135.1. NCBI lineage: Eukaryota > Metazoa > Chordata > Amphibia > Gymnophiona > Rhinatrematidae > Rhinatrema > Rhinatrema bivittatum. Next base: position 286,343,843 of record NC_042618.1, on the reverse strand, counting down.
ATCTACCTTGGAATGATGAATACAAATTGTCACCGCCCTACTGCAAACCCACACATTTTTTAACATTATTCCTGTCCCCGCTGTGTTTACTTTTGAAGTTGCAACTAACTCCTTCACTCTCATTGCACCAAAAAATGCCAGCACAAATGCTGTCCGGAACAGCAACACCTCATACCCTGACCAGCATACCTCCCATAAACGCTCCACTATTACTAAGAGGTCCTCATACCGAATGGGAAGCCTGTGTGCATCCTTTCTCCCTGTTCCAGCCTCCCAAGACCCTTTTTACCAAAAAACTCGTAACCGGATTTCCCTATCCCTTCAACTTTTGGAAAAGGAAAATCCCGCAAGGTGCAAATGCACCGATGTCAAAGAATATCCCCCATTCCTTGCCCACAATATGAAGTTTACCAGATATTCATCCTTCACTGGACCTCCCTTCCAGCCCCTTGTACCCATATACTGTGTTACCACCCTATAACCCCTCAAATAGGAATCCCATGTTGCCGGAGCCACCGACTTCCTGATCAACGTCCATGCTTCAACCGACCCAGTTGCCAAAGATGTTCCGGAAACGGATCGCCCGTCATATTTGCTCCCAGCGCTAGTTCTCTGAATTCCTGCCACTTAAAACGAGAGAGTGCATCCGCTATTAAATTTTGTTCTCCTGGCACATGTCTCGCTCTAATATTGACATTACATTTTAGACACAGGAAGACTAACTCCCTTAACAACTCTGACACTCTAGGACATTTCGCTGACTGCCTGTTAATAACTTGAACTATTCCCAAATTATCACACCAAAACAAAACTCTCCTATTTGCCAACTGCCTTCCCCATATATTCAACGCTACCACTATCGGGAATAGCTCCAAGAAATTAATATTCTTGAGCAACCCTTCCTCCTTCCATTCTTTCGGCCACCGTTCAGCACACCAATTTCCTTGAACGTAAGCTCCAAACCCGTACCCACCCGCTGCATCAGTGAAAAACTCTATATCACAATTTGATACTTCCGTGCACTGCATAATGCATACCCCGTTAAAAGATTCCAAGAAAACCTCCCACATGCCCAACTCATCTTTTACCCTACGGGTCACTCTGATATAGTGATGACTGGCCTGCACCCCTACCATGGTGCTCGATAACCTCCTAATAAACACCCTTCCCATAGGAATTACCCTGCACGCAAAATTCAATGCACCAATCAAAGACTGCATTTGCCTTAACGTGACCTTAGAAGCCCTGCCTATACTCTGTACCAACCCTTTTAATCTCAGCACTTTCTCCACCGGTAATCGTGACTCCAAGGCTACCGAATCGAGCTTGATCCCCAAAAATATGAGCCTAGATACCGGGCCCTCCGTTTTGTTGGTCGCTACCGGTACACCCAATGCTGATGCTACCTGCAAAAACCCTTCCAACTGCCTTTGACATAAATTTGACTTAGCTGGACCCACGAACAAAAAATCATCAAGGTAATGCATAATACCCGCGCATCCCCAACTTTGCTCTACCACCCACTGCAAAAATGTGCTAAAATCTTCGAAGAAAGCACACGATACCGCGCAACCCATCGGTAAACACCTATCTATATAATACTGACCCTCAAAACAGAATCCCAGCAAAGAAAAGAAACTCGGATGAATAGGCATTAACCTGAAGGCAGATTCAATGTCTGCTTTTGCCAATAATGCCCCTTTTCCTGCTTGTTTAACTAAACTGCCTCATCAAAGGAAGCATAACGCACGGAACAAAACTCTCTAGGTATATAATCATTCACTGACTTACCCTTAGGGTATGATAAGTTTAAAATCATGCGAAACTTACCCTGCTCCTTTTTTGGAATCACTGCCACTGGAGACAAATGCATATTTACATATGGCTGCAATCCAAACGGCCCTGCTACCCTTCTTAACTTAACTTCTGCCCTTATTTACTCCCTAGCCACAGCTGCATGTGTGCTTGCCGACCTTGAATTCTTACCCCCTGTCCCTTTACCCGGTCCCACATAAGGAATAACAAAACCTTCACTGAACCCTTCGTATAAAAAACTAGCAACCTTCCTATTAGGATTTTGACCTAACCAGTAACCCATTGCATGTAATGAAACCGGGGAATCGGCTTTGCAACTCAAATCATTACACTTTGCTTCCCCCACCCTGTGCTCCGCTAACTCCCTTTGCGCATTTGATAGCTGAATGAGCTCCTCCGCATGTGGAACATGCATGTCGGAACTTGCAGTCAGGGTTATTCCCTGACTGCAAGTCAGGGAATAACCATTACACTCCATGTAATGGAGTGTAATGGTTATTACACTCCATAACAAATGGTAGCTTTGTTAAACCGCCAACAAACATCATTCCCTCCTGCTGTCGCCTTTTTCCCGGAACTGGCTTTACTACCCTGTCCTCCGGCACGAAAGGAACTCACCCTCCAGCCGTTCCCTCCTGACCCTGCCCCGCCTACAAAACTACCGCTCCCTTGTCCCACCACCTTTAAACCCCTCGACCCTTTATACGTCATTTGGGTTAGCCACAAGTTAATATCCTGTGAACCCCAAGACATGCCTCTACTACCCTCCATCTTGTCCTGGAAATTTTCATCGTAGTTGAGCCATGCCCAACCCTCATAATCCTGGAACGCTCCCAGTAGGCTGTCCGCATAAGACAGCAATGCTCCGTATTGCAATGAATCATAATGCCCAACCACACTAGCCAGGCGTAAAAAACCCTCACCCAATTCACTATGTTCTTCCCTACTTTCGGACCACCTGCCTTCTTATTCTTCTTCTTATCTTTCTTCTTACTCTTCTTAGCTCCTCTCCTCCCTTCCAATAGCCTAAAAATATTCACATACTTTCTCTTACGTATGCGCCTATGGAGTTTTCTCGGTACTCCTTCCCATAATTCCGCTAAAGTTGCATTTGCCGAGTGACCAACCCCATGCTGAGGCCCTTCCCCTAACACTTCCTTGTACTTGGGACCCGTATCGGAGGAATCCTCCGATGAATCTGATGAACTGGACGACGAACTAGATGATGATCCCTCCCTTTTTCTTTTCGCCTTCCCTTTCTTACGCTTCCCCTCCTTTTCTTTCTCACCTGGGCCTGCTGTCACATCCCTCTCTCGACTGATTTCATCGTGCCATCCTCCCTTCCTGGAACTGCTGCAATCACGACCTGTTTCCTCACGCATGAACTCCCTCTCTCTCCAGGCTTCTTGCCTTGAAGTCCCTGGCCTGGCCTCCTCCTCCGGCTCTGAAAAAAATGATAACCCCCCTACCCTTCTGTCCCTCTGGGCCCCTTCAATAGAACATTTATTAAACCCTCTGATCTTCTGCACTCCTAAACTCCTTTCCTGTAAACCCCCCTTCTTCACTAAACTCGCTGCGAGCCCGGCTGGACCTGCGCTGGGCACCATCCCACTAATCATAAACTCCCTATCCTTCCATTCCGGCCATCCACCAAAACTCTCCGTGGCACCCAAGATGATATTGTCCCTCTTACCTATATGTTGCAAACAGTTCCCCCCATCCCTTCCCCTAACTCAGACCCAAGCGTATCCTGTCTCCCCCTGAAAAGCCCTCCCTGGCGCCTCTGACTCATAATTAATGCGCTATTTCTTGGCAATAGCTTGCCTCCCTCCCACCCGTGGTGAACAGGAGAGAGTGTCCTAGCTACTAAACCTGCAGCCCGTGCACGAAGAATTCCCCTTCCTTTGCCTGTTACTTCCCTAGTACTACCCTTCCTACCCAGACTACCTTGAGAAACAACCTGCCCCTGATTCTCCTTTCCTACCTCACCCATCAACCGAACAGCACACCTCCCCGCTGACCCAGCCTGCTTCCTTGCCTTTCCTCTGGAACTAGCGCCTCGCTGCCCCGGTTTTTTGTACCCCCTCTCCTTGTAAGCCGCTGCTCGACTGGCTGGGAGGCTCGCTGCCCCCCCCCCCCCCCCCCCGACCTCATGCACTTACAAATCGCTCGTCGCGGGGGGGGGGGGGCCCGTCCGACAGGAAACTAAATTCCATGGCAGATGCATTTAGGGAAATACCATCCGCCGCTTCAGAGGGGGGTGCCCAGCCCGGCTCCTCTAAGTCAGTAGAGATAATCTCTACGTCGGCAGACTCGGGGCCACTGTTTCCCGAATCTGCCGCCATAATTGCCTGCGGCTCTAATACCTTGGGTGGGGGTAACGGGACACGCTGGGACACCGGGTTAGCAGTATCGCTGAGGCAGGCCGAAAGAACAGCCCGCGGCCCCGCTCCGGCACGCAAGCTGGCCGGGAGCAGCCTCGGCAGCAAGCAAGGCATGCAATGCGGTGGGTGGGCCTACCTCCTCTCTGTTCAACTCCTGCCCTCGCAGCGGGTCACCACCAAGCTCCTTCGCTCTCCTAGACATGACAGGAGAACGCCGAGGTAAACCTACCTAACGCTAGTCCTAACAATTCCAACCAGGTGGTCAGAGTATCCTGCCTGATTGAATCTATTAGTTCACTTACTATTATTTTTTCTGAAATAACTTAACTAAATATCTATCTTTACCCTAATCGAATCTCCACAGCAAAGCTTCTTGCCTGCTGCCTCGGCCGTTTCCCCACCAACTGAGGCACAGCAACGGTTGCTCCCTATGACTCCCCTTAATCACCCAATCCCTGATCCACGTTTGAAATTCCTTTTCCCATTGGCTCCCTACCTCGCTCCCCTCCCCCCCCCCCTCTAACTCCTGCCCCTTTGTTTTTCTTCCTCACTGAGGCCTCGCTCTCTTGCCACCCGTTATTTTCGCAAGGTGACACAAGCTCACCCTGCTTTAACTTAGATGTGTCTCAGGATTTTACGCGCGTCACCGGGCCTTTATAAAATAAGCCTGGCGTGCGTAGGACTTTTAAAATCAGGCCCTGTATCAATTAGCTCACCTTTATCGAGATGATTATTCTCACCTTCAAAGAATTCTAATCATACCTATAAGGGAGCCCGGACCGACGTGCCGCAAATGCGCAGTAGAGAGCAGCTCTACCGCGCATGCGAGCACGTCGGCCAGAGCAGAGCGTGCCCCCCCCCCCCAAAAAAAAAAAATGGTGCCTGCTCCTTAGGAGCAAGAGCGGCAGCGGCGGCAGGAGCAGGAGCGGCGGCCGGGAGGAGCGGGAGCGGCGGCGGCGGCAGCAGGAGCAGGATCGGTAGTCGGGAGGAGCGGCGGCGGCGCGCGAGGGAGGGAGGGAGGAGCAGTAGCGGCGGTGCGCGCGCGAGGGAGGGACAGTTGTGGATCAGCTGAAAGGGGAGGGAGGAGAGAGTGAGGAGAGGGAGAATAGAGGGGGGAAGGGAGTGAAGAGGAGAATAGAGGGGGAGAGGTGGAGGGGAGGAGAGAGGGAGGAGAGGGAGAATAGAGGGGGGAGGTGGAGGGAGGCGAGGGGGGGAGAGGATAGAGGGGGAGGAGGGAGGAGATTGGAGACGAATAGAGGGGGAAGGGGTGAGGACGAGGGCGAATAGTAGGGGGGAGGTGCGAGTGAGGTGAGGGAGGAGAGGGAGAATTAGAGGGGGAGGTGATGAGGGAGGAGAGAGGGTGGGGGGAGGAAGTATGAAGGAAATAGACCGAAAATTTTTTTTTAAATGTAGCCCGTTGTTACGGGCTTAACGGCTAGTAAATTTATAAAGTATGAACCTTCCTTTTTTTTATATCCCATACTGGCTCTTTCCCATTAAGCGGTGTTTATCCATATGACCATTAATTTCATTCTTAACAGTAGTTTCTACCATTTTACCTGGCACTGATGTCAGCTCACCAGTGCTGTAGTTTACTACTTCGGTCACTCCTGGTGCTCTTTTTGAAAACTGATGTAATATTTGCTACCTTCCAGTCATTAGGTATAGAGGTAGTTATGAATGATAGCTTAGAACCTTTTTTTTTAAATACTAAAACATCTAAGGAGCCACATTTGCATATAATGATTTATATAGCATGTATCTTTTTACAATTTTTTCATGTCAGGATGCTCTATGTACTGCACAGCAGATAAACAAAATTAGTATACCACATACCACACATGAAACATTGAATAATGATGAACTTCTGAACATAAAAGTATGCACTTTTAATATTTTTCAATCGTAAATGATTTTGCAAAAAAATGTGATACACAGATGGAATAATCAGACTAGTTTGAATATAATCTAGCCTTCTATCTCTACAGTCAATCCTTTTCAGATCTAGACATTACTCTCCTGTTTTTAGTGTTGAATGGGGGGAAAGGTTTATTAAAAATCAGAAATGTTAACTCTTGGTCACCCCAAGTAAACATCAGAATTAGGTCACAGTTAACGCATATCTACTAAGATTTTTATTTTCAAATGATTCACAAAATATATGAACCAAGTTGGAATTCAAGTTAGATTGCATCTCTCTCACTCATTCTTTATTCTCAATTACATTATGTACAGCTCTGGACTATCCCAGTGGTTCACAACTAGTTCTGTGTGCTGCCATCAAGGAGGCCTATGTTCAAACACCAGACCCAGCTCCTACTCCAAGGCAAGAGACACTGTAAAGGCAGAGTTCACAGTCCCTGGGAGGGAGGGCTTTCCAGCCATCTTACAACTGTGATACTTACTAGCTAGTAGAGCACACTTGTGTTGGGATTTATAAGGAACTGCAGTCCAATACTCTTGGCTGGAATCCTGTAGCTGCAATGAACAGGCTGGACAGGAAGAGGCGTAAAATATAGAAATATCCCCTTCCCTTTTCTTGAAAGCTGTGAATTAAGGTTTGTGGTTCCTTAGCCCAGTTAGGGCAGGTTCTGATTGCTCTGGGATCCTAAAGGAGCAGGAGAAAGTTTCCAGATCTCACAACCCTGCTCCACCCTCCCTTCCATACCTCAAAAAAGAAACAAATAGAAACACATGAAAGTTTCGTCTTTTGAAGCTTTGAATTAATCACTCAAACTATAAATCGCTTTAACTATAAATTGTATTTATTTTTAGGAGAAGAATCTGGACTGGTTTCCTCGAATGCGGGCTATGTCCCTTGTCAGCAGTGAAGGGGAAAATGAGCAAAACGAAATCAGAAACCTACAGGAAAAGTTGGAGTCAACAATGAGCCTTGTAAAGCAACTGTCAAGTCAGCTAGCTGAACTCAAAGAACAGGCAAGTGCACAAACACTGTGTCATGGCTATGCATTATAAGATTGATTTTCAAAAGGATTTAAGCACATAAAACCTGGTTTACACATGTAAATCACCTTTTGAAAATCAGCTGAGAGCCAGTGAATGTAAAAGTATGTTCATAACTTGATTTTGCACATACTTTTTCCCACACTGCAAGTAGACATTCCAGGGTGGGGAAAAGATTTATGCATATATTTTTCCTTTTTTTTTTTCTGTTCAAGGTTGTCCCACAGACCACTTCACTCCTTATTGTGGTTTTACAAGTGATTGTAGTGGATTCAAGTTTTTTGTTTTTTCTTTGCTATGCTTATATTTCCTTCTGTAATTGGTATAAGTTACACTGCAATGGCTATTATTAATGTGAAGCTTATGTTGCTTGTATATATTATTTGAAATGTAATAAATAAAGAGTTAAAACATAAGGGAGCATAATTCTAGAACACTGCGCATAGTGGTAAAATTTGTGCATACCGGGGCGGATTTTAAGAGCCCTGCTCGCCGGTGCGCCTATTTTACATAGGCCTACCGGCGCGCGCAGAGCCCCGGGACTCGCGTAAGTCCCGGGGTTTTCCGAGGGGGGCGTGTCGGGGGCGGGCCCGATCCGCGCAGCGTTTTCGGGGCGGGACGTAGCGTTTCGGGGGTGGGCCCGGGGGCGTGGTTATGGCCCGGGGCGGTCCAGGGGCATGGCCGCGCCTTCCGGACCCGCCCCCAGGTCGCGTCCCGGCGCGCGGGGATATACGTCTCCCTCCGGGAGGCGTAAATCCCCCGACAAAGGTAAGGGGGGGTTTAGACAGGGCCGGGGGGGTGGGTTAGGGAGGGGAAGGGAGGGGAGGGAAGGGCAAAAGAAAGTTCCCCTCCGAGGCCGCTCCGATTTCGGAGCGGCCTCGGAGGGAACGGAGGTAGGCTGCGCGGCTCGGCGCGCGCCAGCTATACGGAATCGGTAGCCTTGCACGCGCCGATCCAGGATTTTAGTGGATATGCGCGTATCTACTAAAATCCAGCGTACTTTTGTTTGCGCCTGATGCGCCAACAAAAGTACGCCAAATCGCGCTTTTTGAAAATCTACCCCACCCTGTTTAAGTGCTGATTTTACCACTAATTTGGAAAGCTATCACAAATCTGCTTCACTTTTTTGAAGGAGTTAATAAACATGTGGATAAAGGTGAACCGGTAGATATAGTATACTTGGATTTTCAGAAGGCGTTTGACAAAGTTCCTCATGAGAGGCTTCTAGGAAAAGTAAAAAGTCATGGGATAGGTGGCGATGTCCTTTCGTGGATTGCAAACTGGCTAAAAGACAGGAAACAGAGAGTAGGATTAAATGGGCAATTTTCTCAGTGGAAGGGAGTGGACAGTGGAGTGCCTCAGGGATCTGTATTGGGACCCTTACTGTTCAATATATTTATAAATGATCTGGAAAGAAATACGACGAGTGAGATAATCAAATTTGCAGATGACACAAAATTATTCAGAGTAGTTAAATCACAAGCAGATTGTGATAAATTGCAGGAAGACCTTGTGAGACTGGAAAATTGGGCATCCAAATGGCAGATGAAATTTAATGTGGATAAGTGCAAGGTGATGCATATAGGGAAAAATAACCCATGCTATAATTACACGATGTTGGGTTCCATATTAGGTGCTACAACCCAAGAAAGAGATCTAGGTGTCATAGTGGATAACACATTGAAATCGTCGGTTCAGTGTGCTGCGGCAGTCAAAAAAGCAAACAGAATGTTGGGAATTATTAGAAAAGGAATGATGAATAAAACGGAAAATGTCATAATGCCTCTGTATCGCTCCATGGTGAGACCGCACCTTGAATACTGTGTACAATTCTGGTCGCCGCATCTCAAAAAAGATATAATTGCGATGGAGAAAGTACAGAGAAGGGCTATCAAAATGATAAGGGGAATGGAACAACTCCCCTATGAGGAAAGACTAAAGAGGTTAGGACTTTTCAGCTTGGAGAAGAGACGACTGAGGGGGGGGATATGATAGAGGTGTTTAAAATCATGAGAGGTCTAGAACGGGTAGATGTGAATCGGTTATTTACTCTTTCGGATAGTAGAAAGACTAGGGGACACTCCATGAAGTTAGCATGGGGCACATTTAAAACTAATCGGAGAAAGTTCTTTTTTACTCAACGCACAATTAAACTCTGGAATTTGTTGCCAGAGAATGTGGTTCGTGCAGTTAGTATAGCTGTGTTTAAAAAAGGATTGGATAAGTTCTTGGAGGAGAAGTCCATTACCTGCTATTAAGTTCACTTAGAGAATAGCCACTGCCATTAGCAATGGTTACATGGAATAGACTTAGTTTTTGGGTACTTGCCAGGTTCTTATGGCCTGGATTGGCCACTGTTGTAAACAGGATGCTGGGCTTGATGGACCCTTGGTCTGACCCAGTATGGCATTTTCTTATGTTCTTATGTTCTTATGTTCTATTTTATCTGCATTAAAAATTGATTTGAAAATGCTGGGGTGAAGTCCTCTAATGCATGCACAAGTTACATGTAGCAAGTTATACCTGCTGCTAGCAGTACGTAACTTCTACTTGTAAATTTATGCACAAACTTTTGAAAAGACAAATCTGTACATAAGTCCTACCCTTGTGCCACCTCAGACCCTTAGAATGTCTACCAAGACTGTATAAAATTACACATGTAATCAAGTTGCATGTGTATTTGTACATGCATACCCACTGGGGATACACATTGGAGTCAAAATCTCATGATTTCTGTGGTGTAAGATGCTGACTCCAGTGTGCAGCACTGCTGATGAGTGCATTTTAAGCTGCAGCAGGCTCTAACTTATTTTAATGACATACTCTAATACAATAAAATCTTGGGATATCCGCTTTCATGTCTAGTGTTTTCACCTAAAGATTGTCTTCAGAATATAGCAAAGTCCCCACAAGTGTTTCTCATGCCTTCTGAAGAGAATACAGGACAGAAAACTGGATTCATAATCAACAATTGTTCTGGGATATTCTTTGGGATCACCTCCAGTTTTATCTTCTCAAGATTTCTATGAACACTGAGCTAAGTCAACATTACCATTTTTAATTTCCTCTAAAGCAGGCATTTGATACTGAAATATGGCCAAGCTGGGACTTCAGATTTACCTTTGAACCAATTCTTTATATTTTATTTTGTGACTTTTTGACATTTGTCTATTTGAGTTTAGCTTTATTTAATACATGATTTATTTATTTTATGTCTTCTATAAGTATTCAATAATTTTTGGAACATGTGCTAACACTGCTATTCATATAGATGGTAATTGTAAACAAGTGCATGTGTGCACATATGCGTGTATATGAGGGCATGCAGCCACATATGCATGAATCTTATATTATGCTCGCAAGTACACACGTGTTGTATAAAATATGCCTAGTGCACATATGTGTGCTCTTACTTTTAAGCATTTATGGGTAGATTTTAAAAGACGCGTGGACTGGGAGGGAACTTCCCTAACCCCCTACCTACTTTGCCTCCCTTTTCCCCTCTCCTCACCTCCCGACCCCTAAAACACCTCTTCCTACCTTTTTTTCTTTTGTTTTGGAACTTACTTCATCTGAAGAAATGAAGTAAGATCCATGCGCCAGCCAGCTGCCAGCACACACTTCCCCAAGACAGCACCTAATGGTGCTGTCCTGGCCGGCCCCTGCTCCCAACCCCCAGCCCGCCCCTTTCACAAAGCCTGGTACTTCTGTGCTTACCTGGAGATATGCACGTGGCCATACCATTTTCAGACTGCGCTCGGCACGCACTCTGCCTAATCACACGCATATCTCACAGTTTTTGCTTGCACTGGGTTCTTAAATTTTACCCTTTACTCATGCAACTGCTATTTGCTTGGTTTCCTTGGAAATTGTCTGGTTTTTACATGTGCAAGTGAGTTCATTTTATTACATGTGCACACGAAAGAAATGACCAGTTTTATCTGTTACATCAATTTGAACAGTCTGTCTCTAGGTTCATCAAGACCCCCCCTGGTTCTTTAGCCTGCCCTCCCCCCAGTTTACCCAGACCCCTCATGCAGTACATAATTTGTCTTTAGTTTTATGTGTACTTACACCTGATAAAAAGCAGAAGTAAATATGCCCAAATAGAGGATGTGATGTCACCAACTGAAATGGCAGCATAAGACCAGAGCTCTGATTCCTGTTCAATTTCATCCTGCTGAAATCATCCACATTCTCTTCTATTTTGGCCATCCAAGGGCAACAACAGCAACGAACAGTCTTACCTATAAAGATGTAATCAAGGAAGAAGGCCCAGGATTTAAGCAATTTTCCTATGTAAAAACCAGTGCGAAGTCAGAGGTGCTAGATGAAGGCAGCCATGCGCGTACCATCACCAGAGAAAGAGAGAGAGCCAGGGCCTGCATTTGTAACTACGGAGGGTAGTTCAGTCTCAGCTCGTGACAAATTTCGGAAATGGTTTTGCGATCTTCGGAAAGCAATGTCGGAGATCATCCATCAGGTGGATGATTGTGATGTGCTTTTGGAAGCCCAGGCAAAAAACCATTTAGAACTTCCAGGCTCATTGTACTAAAATTGGAAACTGAAAATTTGGAGATGGCTGAGAAAGTCAAAGATATAGAAAATAGAGCGTGGTGATGTAATTTTAGATTTTAAGGGATTCCAGAAACAGAAGACTATAATGATTGCACTGTGGTGATTCAGAGAACATGTAAGTTTTGGCTGAGACAAGATAGCCAAGAGGAGGCTCTAATGCCTCTCGCAACAATGGAAATAGAGCAAGCTCACAGATCTTTGGGTCCTAAAATAGCAAACAAGCCCAGAGATATAGTGGTTTGTTTTTATAGCTACTCCATAAAAGAGCAAGTTTTTGCAGTTGCTAGAAAGCAATTTACTTGGATTTCGAATCCCATAATATTTCAATATTTTTCTGACCTGTCACCAGTTACCATTCGAAAATGGATGGAATTTAGAGAAATAACATCTATGCTTTGCAAGAAAAGAATCAGGTACAGTTAGTTTTATCCCTTTGGGCTTGAGATGACAATCCATGGATTCACTTCAAGAATGAAGACACTGCAGGAGGCAGTGGCCATTTTGGGTGCAGACGGAATTTCTGTGACAAATGTATCCCAGCACTCTGCATCTTCATCGGCTTCTAAAGCTGAGTTTCCATGCTGCCAAAGAGCAGGATAAGGAGGCCGGATGCTGAGAAGAAACTCAGGGAATTCTAACTCTCCTAAAGACACTGCAGGCTGAAAGAGAGACATAGACTACAAAGAAATACTGATATCCTGGGATGCTGTGCAATATTTTTTTTTTCTTTTTCTTTTCCTTTGCTGGATAAGATGTGGAATACATTTTTAAATCAGTGTTTTTAGTTTGCATGGACTGTTCAGGGGATCATCAAGCTGCTATAAGGTTATGCTCATACCTCCAACTGCTAGGGCAGTTCTGCTATGGAGTAATAGCAGAGGGGTTTCATTGCGATGGGGTTGGGAGATGACAAATACAAAACAGGGATTTAATGCTCTTAGGATATTGACTAAATCGTTGGTTAGAGTAATTGATGTTTTTGGGAACAAGCTTTACAAGTGTATTGCTATCTTGCTCATCATACTGTTGTGGGAGGGGGTGGTATTGGTAACATTGGTAATGATGTGGATTGGGAATGATGGCTAAGTTTAGTCGATTAATGTTAAAGGTTTAAACAACCCGAAAAAGCGACAAATGCTTAGGGAGTAAATTAAAAATTCTCATGCATCAAGGATCATCACTCTCTGCATTGCTTTTCAATATCTATCTTTTACCACTGTGTCGCCTCTTAGCTGGCCTTAACCTAAGTTTCAAAATTTACGCAGATGATATCCAGTTCACTATTCCTTTCTCCGAATCTTGGTCAAAAACCTTTGCTTTACTTCAACTCTACCTAACAACAATAAAAACCTGGCTATCTCATAACAGACTAAAATTGAATGTTTCAAAAACAGAACTAATTTTCTTATCCACAGTACTGGACTTAATTCATCAACCACCACAAAATATCATATTTGAAGGACAAACTATACCTCTAAAACCATATGCAAAAGACATAGGTATGATGATTGATTCCAGATTAGCAATGACCAAAAACATATCAGCCATAGTAAAAAAAAAATCCTTTTTTAAACTACATATGTTAAAAAAAAACCTAAAACCCCTGTTATTTCCTTCAGATTTCCGCTCGGACACACAAGCTTTAATTTTAACAAACTTAGACTACTGTAATTCTTTATACTTAGGGCTACCCACATCTTCGATCCATCCCTTGCAACTTGTCCAAAACGCTACAGCTCGGATTCTGTTTAACTTACCTCATAGAGAACACATCACACCTGTTCTGCAGCAGCTTCATTGGTTACCGGTATCTTATCGCATCACCTACAAAATTCTGACAATCATCCATAACCTACTATACAACTCTAACTCTGTCTGGCATTGCTCCCTACTAAGAATATACAAACCTACTAGACAGCTTCATTCTATGGATAAATGTATACTAGAAGTACCATCTGTAAAAATTGCGTTTGGCATTGACTCGAAAGCGGGCCTTCTTCGTCACAGGTCCGATTCTGTGGAACTCCATTCCTGAAAAAATCCGCCTAATTGCAAATACCAAAGAATTTAAGAAATCTCTGAAAACCCTCCTCTACACTGCCGCTTACAGTATATATTAATCATTAAAATCTATCTCCAACAGGAAGTTGTTCACTATACTAGTCCCAAATAGCTATATACATATATGGTCGAATTACAATGTATTGCAAATGTGACGTATTTTATGATTACTTGGTTTGCCTTTTAACTATGAATGTTTTATTGTAAACCACTTAGACGGTCAGGCTACTGTCCTATTTGCGGTATATAAAAAACTTTAAAACTTTAAAATAAATAAAATAGATAAATCACATTAGTGATGCTGCGGCAGTCAAAAAAGCAAACAGAATGTTGGGAATTATTAGAAAGGGAATGGTGAATAAAACGGAAAATGTCATAATGCCTCTGTATCGCTCCATGGTGAGACCGCACCTTGAATATTGTGTACAATTCTGGTCGCCGCATCTCAAAAAAGATATAATTGCGATGGAGAAGGTACAGAGAAGGGTTACCAAAATGATAAGGGGAATGGAACAACTCCCCTATGAGGAAAGACTAAAGAGGTTAGGACTTTTCAGCTTGGAGAAGAGACGACTGAGGGGGGATATGATAGAGGTGTTTAAAATCATGAGAGGTCTAGAACGGGTAGATGTGAATCGGTTATTTACTCTTTCGGATAGTAGAAAGACTAGGGGGTACTCCATGAAGTTAGCATGGGGCACATTTAAAACTAATCGGAAAAAGTTCTTTTTCACTCAACGCACAATTAAACTCTGGAATTTGTTGCCAGAGGATGTGGTTAGTGCAGTTAGTATAGCTGTGTTTAAAAAAGGATTGGATAAGTTCTTGGAGGAGAAGTCCATTACCTGCTATTAAGTTCACTTAGAGAATAGCCACTGCCATTAGCAATGGTTACATGGAATAGACTTAGTTTTTGGTTACTTGCCAGGTTCTTATGGCCTGGATTGGCCACTGTTGTAAACAGGATGCTGGGCTTGCTGGACCCTTGGTCTGACCCAGTATGGCATTTTCTTATGTTCTTAAGAAACTCATTTAAAGTGTAGATACGAATATTTACTGAAATGGAAAAAAATGTCATATACATTTTTTGCCGCTGCCAATAAACGTGAAAAGTTACACAGGGGTTGGTGTATTATTTGATAACAATTTTATGTGGGATCCTAGAGGGAGGTTTTTACTAGTTCAGTTTGAAGTGCATACCACCGTGTACACTCTGGTCAATATTTATGCACCATGCTCCTATTATGTTGGGTGCGTAAATAGAGCAGGTGTTTTTGGGGTTTGTTTTGTTTTTGCGCTGATAGATGAGTTGCTTCTTGCTAAAGGAGAGGGTCAATATAGTAGTAGCAGGGGATTTTAATATGGCCTGTTCTCCCAAGCTCGATAACTCGGTTGGTATGGATTTCTGATTGTTTAAACATAGATCTGAATTCTCATCATTGATGGAAAAATGGAATCTCCTAAATATTTGGAGATCTTGTTTTCCCTCAGCCCGGAATTACACTTTCTATTAATACCGTTACAACTCTTAAGTTCATAGTGGAAAGGGCTTTGGTTAATTTAGTTGTGAATGGAGAGATAGGTTTGATCACATGGTTAGCCATGCTCCTATTATGTTGGATCTTCAATTGAAAGAAATAGACAAAGGATGTAGATTCTGTAAGCTCAATGATACTTTACTAACAGATGAAGGTTTTTGCCTCCAGTTGTCCAATGACATTAAGGAATATGTTGCGTTTAATTCTGTTGCTGATGTAAATCCTCCACTTCTATGGGTGGGCTTGAAAGCTGTTGTTAGGGGTCACTTAATTTCTAGAGCTGCCTATAAAAAAAAAAGGAGAAAATGATGGTAAGAGAAAAACTGTGATGTAAATTTACAGGGTTAGAATAATTACATAAATTGACATCCCCTGCTATATTTACTAAGTTAGTAAGGACTAGGGATGAGTTGCATGTATTTAAATATGATTAAACAGGAGCATTTTAAATGGTATAATAAATCTGGCAGATTGTTGGCCCGCAAGTTGAAAATGCAAATGCATCAAAACCAGATTACCAAGATTAAAATTGTGAGGGCTCTATGTCAATCTCTTCTGCTAACATTAGATAAGTTTTTCTCAATTTTATGGTGAGTTATATAGTAGAGGCATCCATTCAGAACTTAGAGATCAATACCTTCTTAGATTCCATTGCTGTCACCAGGATATCAGAAGTAGAGAAGGAATTTTTTTTAAAAGAAATTTCTATTTTTGAAATTCAGCAAGTTATTAAGGATCTTAAAGTAATAAAGCTCCTGGACTTGATGGCTTTTCTGCTAGGTTCTACAAACGATTTTCCAATGAAATACTGCATCCTTTATTAACCATGTCTAATTCTCTAAGAGATGGTACCCAATTGTTTCTGGAAGCCAGATTGGCAGGTATTTCTGTTCTTGTTAAGCTGGAGCAGGATTCTACCTTGTGGGTCTCTTACAGGCCTATCTCTTTAATTAATGTAGATCTGAAGATTCTAGGCAAAGTACTTGCCAACCACCTATGTAGAATGATGACAAAATTAATTCACTCTGCTCAGGCTGGTTTCATCCCGGGCAGGATGGCAGTGGACAACATAAGCAAAATTGTTAATCTAATTCAATGGCTGACCAGTTATAAGATACTGTGATAGGGTTTATATGCTGGCCCAGAGAGGAAGGTTACAACCTCAGGAACTAAAAAACCCCAGAACCAAAAACCCCAAGGAAGTTGTAAAAGGGGGAAGAAAAACCAGGAGCCAAAGAGCTAGGGAGTCATGCTGGTTCCTTCCCCCAGTAATAGAGAGACATGAGACACAGGTGTGGGAAGAAGAGGGTGGAGAACCGGGAACTACTAGGGGAGGAGCCTCCACCCTATAAAAACAAGCCTCAGCCAGAGTAGCCTCAGTCTCCTTCTGGGGACTGAAGAGGCTGGATCCCGGACTGTGATGTCTGTCTTGGAAAGGACTCTGTTTCCAGCAAGCTGCCTACGCCAGAGAAAGTGAGGGAAGAACTACAACCGTGGTGTCAAGAACCGTGAGCCTGGGAACACAGAGACTTCTATTTTGTTTTGGATTGGTTTCTTTTCTGCTGGTGAACTATTTCTGGAAAACTGCCATGTGGGTGGAGTTATCTCTGGGAGGAGTGGTAAATGCCCAGAGATATGTGGGAGGTGGCAGATAGGCCAACTGGGCCTAACTTGGATTTTTGTTTGACTGTTTTTGGACATTGTTTCATTGGGACTTGTTTTTTTTGTACAAAAAGAGGACTATGATGTAAAGGCTGGGACTTAGTCACAAAGCCAAGCTCAGCTGGGGAGTTTCCGCCTCCCAGACAGCCAGACATTGAGGGTCAGAGGTTCAAACCCCGCCCGAGGAACTGGAGGACGAATTTACAAGTGACTTCCCTTGGAAATTTTCAGTACACGGGATTGCTCCTACCAAATACCGGACCCCGAAAAACCCGTCTGAAGTCCATCAACCAGGTAACGGCTGACAAGTGGTGTTAGAAGTAAGATCTTGACAATCTTTAGGACAAGAGCCAGAAGTGACCCCACCATCCAGCTCACGGTATGATACAGTGGCCCCAGGAGGTAAGAGTACCTGAAAGGGGGCACTGGTGGATTAAACAGGGCTGGAAAGTGAAAACTCCGGGGAAGGGTGAGGCGAGAAAAAAAAAAAGATATCGCACTTGGGTCTGTTTTGTTTCCTTTGCAAACATCATGGCAGCCGAGGAATTGGTGAAGTGTGTGGTCGATAAGATGCAGTCGCAGCAGGCAGCCACAGCCCAGCTCGTGCAACACATGCTGAACCAACAAACCAGACAACAGCAGGCAATGCTGCAGATGGTAGATGGACTTGCCCAAGGAGAAAAGGAAAGTTTACCTAAGGAGAGACAAGAACCTCTTGCAGAATGGCAGGACGGGGAAATTCATGGACTAGGCCTTGCAAAATTGGGACCATATGATGCCCCCAAAGCCTTCTTAGTCACGTTAGAACGAGTGGCCGAAGCCGCGGGCCGGCCAAGAACTCAGTGGGCCATTCGGCTCGTACCTTATCTAACGGGGGAAGCACAGGCTGCTTACAGGAGCTTGGACAGAACCCAAGCTCTGGACTATGGAGAAGTAAAGGCAGCTATCCAGGACAGATTGGGGCTTTCCCCCGAGGCCTATCGACGCCTGTTCCGAGGCCGGACATTTCAAAAGACTGACCGACTTATCAGTTGTGTGACTGGGCCTCCCAGTGGCTTCTTCCCTCGGAGCATAACCCCGATCAGATAGTGAAGATGATAGTGTTAAAACAATTCATTGAGATCCAACCCCAACCCCTAAAGCAATGGATATCCCGAAGGCCTGGCCAACTTAACTGAAGCCATTAATATGGCATAAAAGTATAAGGAGGCCGAGGAGGGATGGGGTGATAGAAGGGGGTGGATAACATCTGGGAAGGAAGCGGGAGGACAGAAGGAAGGGGACCCCTGCTTGAGAGCTTTTACCGACTAGGTCAGGAAGGGGAATAGGGAATCCGCCAATCCCCGATAGGGAAAAGAGGAAACCCACATAGGAGACCAAAACCCCTTTTCGCTGTTTTAAATGTGGGGAGATTGGACATTTTAAACGGGAATGTCCCCTCATGGAGTGTAATCTCTGTGGAGTAGGAGTCACCAATCCAGAAGTAGGGATTGGGGAAAAGCCCCTGGTAAAGAAAGCAGTCAAGATTCAGGGGGAAGTCCTTATGGCGATCATTGACACAGGAAGTAATCAATCCCTTATGGCAGGGGCATTGGCCAGGGCACTTAAGGTATCAAACCAAAGAAATAGGTTTGCGGGACGAGTGGGGTTGCGATGTATGCATGGAGATAGTAGGCAACAACCTACGTATTGGATCCCTATTAGTGCCGATGGGGAGGGATTGGTTGTTTCTCCAGGAGCCCACAGGGAAAGAGGTATAGGTATCCACTTGGGCTAGAAACTATTCAGAGAGTGAGGAAGAGCAAGTACAATTGGACAAACTGTTTCCTTTTGAGGACCAGGATAACGTGGGAGAACCGGGAAAAACTAGAAAGAGCAAAGAGTTCAGAGGGCCGAAAAGTGGAGAGGAATCCTTCCCCAAGGGGAGGCAGTGGAACCCCTGGGGGAAGTAGTTATACAACAGTTCCCTCAGTTCCAACAACACCAACAACCAGACCCCACCTTGACTAAATTGTGGGAACAAGCAAGGGGAGGGGATCCCACGCAAGGCCCTAGCTTTGTGGTGAAGGAAGATGATCAGTTATTGTATAGGAAGGATTACCAACCCAAGGGAGGGGAGAGGTGGCAAGTAATAATTCCCCAAACCTTTAGCAAGCTTTGTTTAAACTTATCCCATGCCCATCCATTGGCAGGGACACATGGGGGAGGTGAGCACAGGGGCTCGGCTCCTGCAAAGTTTTTTTTGGCCAGGAGTGTATCAAAATGTCCGAGAATTTTGTAGGTCCTGTCCACAGTGCCAAGTGGTACCTCAGTGGCTGCCGCCAAAAGGCCCATTGATTCCGTTACCAATAGTATATCAACTCTTAGATAGACTAGCCATGGATATTGTAGGACCACAAGATCGTACATCGAGAGGAAATCAATACATTCTAGTGGCCATAGATTACGAGACCCATTTTCCCTAGGCGGGTCCCATTAAAAACTCCCACCATGCAGATAATCGCAAGGGAACTTCACATCTGTTTTGTATGGTAGGATTACCTAGGGAGGTATTGACCGATAGGGGATCTAACTTTACAAGTAATCTAATGAAGGAACTGTAGCAAATGCTAGAGGTACGGCATTAAAAACAGCGGCCTACCACCCACAAACTGATGGGCTGGTAGAGCAGTTTAACCAAACTCTAAAAATGATGTGTTACGAAAATGCCTCAGTGCAGGGATGAAGGATTGGGACACATTAATCCCACTTCTTCTGTTTGCGGTCAGGGAGGGTTCCGCAGGCGTCCTTAGGGTTTTCAGCCCTTTGAATTAATGTTTGGGCAACAACCCCAAAACATGTTGACCGTAGTCCACGAGGCGTGGGTCAGAACGAGGGATCAAGCCACTTCTGTCATGGACTATGTTCACAGTTAAATCAGAAGATGAGAACTGTAGCCCGTTTAGCTCGGGAAAAGCTGATGAAGCAGGCGCAAAACAAACAAAAGGAGTAGTTACGATAAGGTGCCAGGCTCAGGACCTTCCAAGGAAACGAGAAGGTATTAGTGTTGCTTCCCTCCCTCCTCTAATAAGTTGCTGGCCAAGTGGAAAGGGCCTTTACAATAAGAAGGGATAGGCGAGTTGACCTATGAGGTTGCGTTGAGAGGGAGAAAACACCAAACTCTATAATGTTAACTTACTGAGGCCGTGGATAGAGCGGGAGGCTTTAATAGCAGAAGGTACCCCAGCGGCCGAAGAGTTGGGCCTTAGTGTCCAGGGTTGTAGGACTGGGGGGAGAGATGTCCAAATAGGAGAAGGGTTAACCCCCAGCAAAATCAAGACATTCTGTATTTTCTACATAGTTTGGGGATGTGTTTTCAGCACTTCCCGGGAGAACCCAGGTGGGCTACCATAAGATTGTCACAGAACCCAGGAAGGTGGTTACACAGAAGCCCTACCATCTCCCTGAAGCTAAGAGGGCCCTGGTGAATGAAGAGGGTGGAGGAGATGTTGAAGGTAGGGGTCATAGAGAAGTCCTATAGTGAGTGGGCCAGCCCCATAGTTCTGATCCCCAAAACCAGACAGTTCAACGAGATCTGCATTGACTCCCCGACAGGTCAATGCAGTATCCCAGTTTAATGTGTACCCAATGCCCATGGATAGACGAGATAATAGAGAGTTGGGCAGGGCTAAATATCTATCCACCTTAGATCTCACCAAGGGCTACTGGCAGATCTCTTTAGATCGGGAGTCCAAAAAGAAAACTGCTTCATAACTCCCCAGGGCTTATACCAGTTTAATGTTCTCCCGTTTGGACTTCATGGGGCCCCAGCGATCTTCCAGTGCCTCATTAATCAGGTCTTGGAGCCCCATCAAACGTACGCGACGGCCTGTTTAAATGAAGTAGTGATTTTTTCGCCAAATTGGGATAGTCATTTAAAACACTTGAACGCCATCTGTATAACATTAGACATTGCAGGCCTCACAGCCAATCCAAAAAAATGTGTTCTGGCTAGCACAGAGGTGTAGTACCTGGGACACATAGTGGGGAATGGGCTCGTGAAGCCAGGTACCATCAAAAGCAGAGGCTGTGCTAAACTGTTCAATGCCAAAACAAAGAACAAGACAACTCATGACATTTTTGGGATTGGTAGGGTACTACTGCAATTTATTACCAACTTTGCGGAGTAGTCAGTTCATTGACGGAACAGTTGAAAAAGAGCCACCCTAACCCAGTATTGTGAGAACTAGAACAAGAAATGGCCTTCCAGGAATTGAAATCTGTGCTTTGCCGGCAGCCTGCCTGCTAAGAAATGTAGGTTTTGCAGCTCCTTTTATCCTACAGACCCGATGCTTTGGGGGTGGGGTCGGAGCGGTCTTGAGTTAGAGAGAGGGACTGGATGACACATCCGGTTACTGTTATCTTAGCAGGAAATTATCGAAGGCTAAACAGAACTACTCCACAGTAGAAAAGGAGTGTTTGGCCGTAAAGTAGGCCATGGAAACGTTACAATACTATTTGTTGGGCCGCCATTTCACTTTAATTACGGATCACGCCCCACTTAAGTGGCTAAATGTGATGAAAATACAAATGCGCGGCTCATGTGCTGGTTATGTGGCCCTAAATGTGTTCGACTTACTGTAGTAACATAGAACAGGGAAAGAACATTAAATGCTGATTTTCTGTCCAGGGAAGGGGTAGGAGTCTCCCCAGAAGGCGAGACTCCTGGAAAATGGGGAGGTGTGTGATAGGGTTTATATGCCAGCCCGGGGAGGAAGGTTACAACCTGAGGAACTAAAAACCCTGGAACCAAAAACCCCAGGGAAGTTGTAAAAGGGGGAAGAAAAACCAGGAGCCAAAGAGCTAGGAAGTCACGCTGGTTCCTTCCCCCAGTAATAGAGAGACATGAGACACATGTGTGAGAGGAAGAGGGTAGAGAACTGGGAACCAATCCCTAGCAACTAGGGGGAGGAGCCTCCACCCTATAAAAACAAACCTCAGCTAGAGCAGCTTCAGTCTCCTTCTGGGGACTGAAGAGGCTGGATCCTGGACCGTGATGTCTGTCTTCAAAAGGACTCTGTTTCCAGGAAGCTGCCTACGCTGAAGAGAGTGAGGGAAGGACTACAACCGTGGTGCCAAGAACGGTGACCCTGGGAACACAGAGACTTCTATTTTGTTTTGGTTGGTTTGTTTTCTGCTTGTGAACTATTTCTCGAAAACTGCTGTGTGGGTGGAATTATCTCTGGAAGGAGTGGTAAAGGCCCAGAGATACATGGGAGGTGGCAGATAGGCCAACAGGGCCTAACTTGGATTTTTGTTTGACTGTTTTTGGACATTGTTTCATTGGGATTTGTTTTTTTTTTGTACAAAAAGAGGACTATGATGTAAAGGCTGGGACTTAGTCACAAAGCCAAGCTCAGCTGGGGAGCTTCCACCTCCCAGCCAGCCAGGCATTGAGGGTTGGAGGGCGGAACCCTGCCTGGGGAAGTGGAGGACGAATTTACAAGTGACTTCCCTTGGGGTTTTTCAGTGCACAGGCATGCTCCTACCAGACCCCGAAAAGCCCGTCCAGAGTCCATCAGCCGGGTAACTGCTGACTGATACTTTCAATAGATTCTGAAAAAGCCTTCAGTATGGTGCATTGGACCTTTTTATTTTGAGTCTTGGAGAGAATGAACTTTGGGCCTCACTTTTTAAGTTAGCTTCTGCAATTATACAATGGCATGTGTGAAGGTTAATGGTGGTTATTCTGCCCCATTTTAATTCAAAAAGGCTAAAGACAGGGGTGTTCCCTTTCACCTTTGTTGTTTGCATTATTTTTAGAGCCTATGGCAATCAGTATACATCATTCTGGAGCTGTCACATATAAATTAACACTCTTTCCTGATGACATCTTGTTTATGCTTATTGACCTGTCACAATCTCTGCAAGGGGCGGTTGAGGAGATGAGTCATTTTAGTAGAATGTCGGGATTTTAGTTGAATTTAGACAAATCTGAGCTCTTGAATCTATCCATTTTGGATACTCAGATTCCCCCTTTGAAGAGGAAATTCCCATTTAAATGGGCTATAAAGAAAGCTAAATATCTAGATATTCATATAAGTAACAAATTTGTCAAGCTTTTGAATTAAATTATGCACCATTACTTAACTCTATTTTTTGGGACTTAGAGGAGTGAATAGCTTATCCCTCCTCCTGGCTGGGGTACATCGCCATAATAAAGATGAACTTCCTTCTGAGATTATGTTAACTTTTCCAAACTCTACCAATACATCTTTCAAATGCACTGCTTAAGAGGTGGCAAAAGAGAATGGGGTAGATTTTTTAAAAATACTCACGTGCGTCCATATGCACGCACTACCTGGTGTTCACACATGGATGCGCGATTTTATAACATGCGTACGCCGGTGCTCGCATGTTAGAAAATCGGGGATGGCGCGTTCAAGGGGGGGGTTCATTTTTGCTATATTCGCGAGGCCTTGCATCCTTCCCCAGTTCCCTTCCAGTCCAGGGAGGGAACTTTCCTACACTCTACCCTAACCTCCCTTCCCCTTCCCCTCTCCTCCCCACCCCACCTTCTTAAAAACTCAATTTTAAATCGTTTTACCTTTTTTTTTAACAAGTTACTTCAGAACCTGACCTGAAGTAACTTGCGCATGCCAGCAGCTGGCTGGCACGCGAGGCTCAAGGACAGCGAACCATGGTTCTGTCCTGAGGAATCAACAATATTTTTACAGTTCCTCTATTAATCATAATTCCCATTTCAAATTGGGAATGGATGCCCACTTTTCATGGGGATGGATGGATAAGCGGATTTCTATACTAGGTAATTAGTAAGTAGATGGTAGTGTCATATCTTTTCAGGCACTTTGTGACAAGTTATGAGCTGCACAAGACACAATATTTTTATATTTATGACTTAGACACTTATAAAATCTAGTGTAGTCTGGAAAGATCTGCTATTGGGTTTTAAACTCAATTCGCACAGTGGTGTACACTCCAGGTAGAAAGTGATATCTAATCTATATAGCTATCTTAATAAGGAATCTCTTAGCAAGCCCTCTTCAAGAGGGCTTGGGAGCAGGATCTTGGATTTGAGGTGTCAGATTCTGACTGGGACTTAGTCTTTGTTAATACTAAGAAAAGCTCAATATCTGCGATGATAATTGAAAACAGCTATAAGGTTCTGTTAGAGTGGTATTTTATGCCTGAATGATGACAAAGCTTTTTCTGATTGTGGGGCTCTATATTAAGAGGTTGTAAAGAAAAGGGCACTTTTTTCATATGTGGTGGGACTGTCCCTATATAAAGATATTCTGGATGGAGGTTTTTGTGCTTGTTAACGAGATTTTGGGGCTGAATATAGAAGTTTCTCCTAAGAATGTCTTATTGAATTTCCCCTTTGACTCAGATATTGCTCATCTATGACCCTTGGTTCATCAAATTTTAATTGCAGCCAAATGTGAAATAGCTTATGTATGGAGATCTGCAGAACCCCCAATGCAGAGTGCTATCGTGCAAAGGCTTGAGAAACTGCTTTTCTTGAACAAATTCACAGCCTTAAACAATTGCACTTTTTAAAAATTTGAACCTGAGGTGGCATCAAGCTAATTTGTAGTTAAACTGGTCTCTTATAGGGATAGTGGGGGGCTTTCAATGGTATGTCTTGCTTAAGTTTTGCTTGTGATAGTCTTGCATTACGGGGAAAGAGAGAGCACACCTCTGTATAGTCAGTCTGACACTCTCTATATATGTACCACTATAGAGGGAGAATTTGAATCTGGGTGGGTTTCAGAAGGAGGGGTGTTGTAACAGAAACATTCTGAGGTTTTCATAGTAATATTGAGTTCACTAAACATTTGTAGTCATTATAATGGATGGAAAGTATAACAAGAGGAGTGGATTTGTACAATATTAACTAAACTAGAGATCAGTCAATCTTAATAACCACACTTAAAATCGAACTAGATAAACGACGCTTGACCGACGTGCCGCAAATGCGCAGTAGAGAGCAGCTCTACTGCGCATGTGCAGGCGAGCACGTCGGTCTTAGGCAGCGTCAAAAAAAAACAAAAACATGGCGGCGGCGGCGGTACCGGCAGCGGGCGGCGGCGGCCAGTAGCGAGGGAGGGAGGCGAGAGAGAGAGGGAGGGACGGACTGAGAGGGAGGGACGGACTGACAGGGAGGGACGGACTGAGTGGGAGGGAGGGAGTGGGAGGGACGGAGAGAGAGAGTGGGAGGGAGTGACTGAGTGAGAGGGAGGGACTGAGTGGGGAGGGACTGAGTGGGAGGAGGGATTGAGTGAGGGGGAGGGACTGGGAGGGAGGGACTGAGTGGGGGGAAGGGACTGGGAGGGAGGGATTGAGTGAGAGGGAGGGAGGAGTGGGTGAGTGTGTGAGAGAGAGGTAGGGGGTGGGGAAGAGTGAGGGGAGAGTGAGATGAGGGAGAGGTGAGAGTCAGGGATGTGAGTAAGTGGAAGGGGGAGAGAGGGAGAATGAGGGAGAGGTGAGAGACAGGGCCGCAGCGGCGGCGGCAAAGACAGGCGGCAGCAGTGAGGAGGAGAGAGAGACGGGAGGGACTGAGTGAGAGGGGAGGAGAGAGAGAGGGAGTGGGGACTGAGTGAGAGGGAGAGGGGGAACTGAGTGAGGGGGGAGGGAGTGAGTGGGACTGAGGGAGGGAGTGGGACTGAGAGAGAGGGAGGGAGGGAGTGGGACTGAGGGAGAGGAGGGAGGGAGTGGGACTGAGTGAGAGTGAGTGGGACTGAATGTGAGTGAGAGGGAGGGAGAGAGGGGGGAGGGACTGTGAGTGAGACTGAGGGGAGGGAGGGAATGAGTGAGAGGAGAGGGGGGGTGGGGAGGAGTGGGTGAGTGTGAGGGCGGGAGGTAGGGGTGGTGAAGGAGTGAGGGAGAGAGAATGAGGGGGAGGTGAGAGACAGAGGGATGTAGCCCGTTTTAACGGGCTTAAAGGCTTGTACAGAAATAAATGAAAGTCTCAACAAAATCATTTGAAGCAGCACATTTAGGGCAACTTTAAGTGGTAGATTTCATAGATGGTTTAATTTAGTGCTAGTGAAATGCATTAAAGGTGGCCAGGAATAACCAGGCCTTTATTTGCTTCCTGAAATGGGAAGTAGTCATGTATTTGGCAGACCTCTTTTGGGATAGAGTTCCATAGGGTATGTGCTGCCCAAGAAGGATCGTCAGCCAAGGATATGTTCTTTTGATTTATTTTGTTTTATAGAGGTTTTTTGGAGGCCCCAAGTGAGGATTTCATTAGTGGTCTGAAGGGCATGTATAAGGCCAGCCTCTCTATCAGATGAGTTTGGCTTGTCTTAGAGCCCTGAAAATGAGTGTCTGTTTCTTAAATTTGCTCTGTAGGGAACTGGGAGCCAGTGTAGTTTATGTAGGACAGGTGCAGTAAGTCATTTGTCATGCATTCATCTATTACTCATACATTAGAGTTTTGAATTATCTGGAATTTGTGGATCTTTTAGGCCCTTCTACAATGTATTACAGTAATCCAGCCATGAAGATACCATAGCATGGGTCACCGTTATTAAGTTCATGTTGTCAATGAGAGGGCATAGCCTTCGTAAGTTACGTAATTGAAAATGGTAGCTCTTTACTGTTGCCTGGATTTATGGAAGCATGGAGAATTCTGAGGCTAGTAGGATTCTGAGGCTTTTTACCTGTGTTTTTATAAGACCATAGCATTGCTGATTTCTGATGAGGTGAACAACAGACTTTTTCTGACTCACCATATAAAGGTAAATTTTAAAACCCGTGCACAGGCGTCCATGTGCGCACATGCACACACCAATTTTATAATATGTGCGCGTTGATGCACGCATGTTATAAAATCTGCTACCTGGGCGCACATGAGCACCTGATTTTATATCTCGCGTGCATAAGGGGGGGAAATTTTGTAAGATGCACGCGGCGATGCAATAGGCCCTTTCCTCAGTTCCCTCCCAGTCCACTCCAATAAAGGAGTGGACTGGGAGGGAACTTCCTAAACCCCTAGGTAACCTGCCTCCCTTTTCCCCTATCTGCCCCGACCCTTAAACCCCAATAAATTAGTTTTGTTTGTTTTAATATTTACCTGCCCTCCAGAGCAGTAGCAGGTTGTGCGGGCTGGCCAGCTGCCAGTATGCGCTTCAGCTGGACAGTGCTTAATGTCGCTGTCCTGGCCTGCCCATGCCCCACCCATACCCCATCCTAGCCTGCCCCTTTTTCTCTAACCCATTCTTCGGTGCATACTGGGAGATACATGCGTGGCTGCAGGCCTTTGAAAATCTCTGCAGCGTGAGCGGCCCAGCCACGTGTGTATCTCCTATTTTTAACACTCGCCGGGTTTTTTAAATTGGGCCTATAACAAATAGACAAAATAACAATAAATTGTGGCAGACCTTCCACTCTGGACACTAGATGACACTCTCCTGTCCTTAGAACACACTTAGTAGGAGCCATCCATCCCTTCCGGCTCTCCCACCAGGAGACTTTGGATTGGATCACTCAGTGTTATTTAGTCCAGACATTTTAACACTGGGAGTTCAGTGAGAGAGAGCAGCTGTAGAGTAAAGATGTATTTTTTCCACACTCTGGTAGGGCCTCCCGGCCTTGCCCTAAGGAGTTTTCTTTCAGAGGGGATACCCTCACCATACATTCTGCCAGAGGATCCGTCTCACTTTAAGTTACAGAAGAGATAGATTGTAGAACCTCATACCCTTAGGGGCAAAAGGGCTCTCACCAGGGGACCAAAGACCTGTGAACCTTCTCTAAACCCTAGGTAGGCAAGCACCAGTGATGGATTCTGCTGTGAGAGAAAGTGAAGGCTGAAGGAATCCTATTTTTAGAAGAAACTGATTTCACCCTGCTTTCTTGGGGAAAGACATCCTCGCTAGCCTTACTCAAAGGACAGGGGATGAAGACCATTGAGCCCATTCACAACCTGAATGTGGCAAGCACCTCTGATAATATGAACACCAGTTTAGGAAGATGTATGAGGTATTTTGGACTTTGAGTTAGTGGGGAAGTTTTGGATACCCCTTCCTCACTGGGATTTCAGTGCTGAGGAAAGGCCTGATCCCATGAATTTTTCCACAAGAGAAATCCCAGAAAATAACAGCTAAGGAAGGAAGTTGTTAGGTTTAATGCTCATGGGAAGGCCCGCAAGCAGCTTCGCTTACCCATGGTGACCTCGACTCTGCCTTTGCCGTCATTGCAGCTGGAAATGCTACCAACTTCTGATGCCGCCACTCCTGCCGGCATCCTGCTAGGTGCACATGTGTCTCTTCTTCAGTCAAAGGGCCTATGGTGGGAAAGGACGCAGTGCCCTCAGATGATGTCATTCCCAGTTGCCCCTTAAAAGGGTACTTCTGTCTCTTCAGGGTTGCCTTCACAAGATCATCTGTGGTCTCCTATTGTCTATGTCTTGTTCAGTATCCTGGTCTTTGTCTTGTTCCAGTGCCTTGTGTCTTCTGTCTGGTAAAGAGCTTTGGTCTTCAGCCTGTTCCAGTGTCTTGGTCTTTGCCCTTTTTCTAGTGCCTAGTGTCTTCAGCCTTTTCCAGCATTCTGATGGTCTTCAGCTTGTGTAAGCATCTTGTCAGCATCCTGTGTCTTCAGTCCCACTCAGCACTCCAGTGTTTTTCAGCCTTCAGGCCAGTGTCCTGTTCCAAGTCTTCAGAATCCTGCTCCTGAGTTCCTAGTCCTGTTCCATACTCTTGGGGTCACCCATGTAACGTGGGGTTGCTGGGAACTGCGGCACTGGTCTAGAGGATGCTGGTGGCACTGATGGAGAGGAAGTCAAGGGAAACGGTGCTGGGACTGGACTCACAGTGTTTATCCTGATGGTCAATCTTTCTAGGGCAACAGTAACCTGGTTCAATATCTGTTTTTGTTCCTGCGGCCTTTGAGTCCAACCAAGTATCGCTTGGAGTGAAGACAGAGCCACCAGGTCCATGGTCTCAGCAATCTTTTACAATTATGGACCCTTGTGTTGGGGTGAGGTTGATGCAACCTACAGGGAGGCCCTATAGGTTCTCACTACCGACTGGCAGAGGAGACATGTTCAGAGACTGAACTGGAACTTAGCCTATTCCAGCTCCTTTCCCCTCAAATTGAGCCTGTGGGTTCCAGGGGCCGGCAGGTCTTAGGTGGCAGTCTCTGGAGCGTAGAGTAGATATGGGATTAGGCTGAGGTCAGAGATCGGTGGCAAGCAGGAGTAACGAAAGTCCAGGCTAAGGTCAGTGGCAGGGGGTAACCAGAGTCAGGCTAATGGGGTCCATCGAGAGAAAGAAAGTGGTAGGTTGGCTAGGAGAATGAGGTAGACCAGATAAAAGAGACTTGGGCAAGGCTGAAGAGACGAAGGCAGTAATGCAACAACTCTCACTACCAGGGTAGTCGACTGTTGCTGAGGGGATGCTGAGTTGCACAGCAGGGGATGAAATTCCCGGCCATGTGATGTCATCAGAGTGCACCGGGAAGAGCTGTTCCCACCACAGGGCTTTCGTAGGCCGGTGCGTGCCATGCACACATGCCTAAGGGGAAGACCCCAGCGGGCGATGGCAGCGGTGTCTTGGCCGTGTGGGAAGCAATATATCAGCAGGGCTGGCAGGGGCCCATGAGCCGGCAAACATAACACTTTCTTAGATCTCACCTCATTCTATCTATTCTCTCAGGGGCATCCACTCTTTTACAGACCTTTGTCATCGAAAGGAAGACATACTTTTCTAATTAATCCTTCTGCAGTATCTCCCACAAGATAGTAGGACAGACTCATCCTCAGACACTCCCCCAGGCTCTAATCATCCTCTTTTCTTCAGAGTGAACTCTATTTACCACTACCTTCTGCTGTGTATCATTCAGCCAGTTTGAAATCTAGACAGTCAAGGTGGTTGAATGGATAAGAAACTGGTGGAGTGAGTCTGAGTATGAGCTTTTCATTCAAGGAAATGTTTTCAGCCTCTTCTCCTTCTACTCATGCATACATACACATGCCAGCACTGATGGCCTTCCTGAACAAAATTAACTTTTGCTGCCAATCAAAAACTGAAAGAAAATTCTTCTAAGTTGTCTCCATCAGTGTTCTCATCTCCCAGCACATATGTGCGGATGTGTCAGTATGCACCCAGAGATACAGCAATTTAATAACGTACGCACATATGCGCCTAATTTTAAGCTTCTGCACACCCAGCAGTGTAAGTTGGATCTGAGCCAATAAGTGAGGGAATTTTATAACAGGTGCATGTCCACATCATGACCAGTTTTACTAGTTCGTCCACCATTTCGCCCAGTCTAGAGCTAGGTCCTTCAAACCTAGCCTGCATGCTCCCAGTTACCCCAAACCCCTTAAACCTCTCACAGATGCCTGAAAATATTTTTATTAAGACTTGCACCTCCTCCATAGCAGAAGTAAAGTTACATGGCACTGGACCTGGGCATGTGCCTAGGCACATAGATACTTTCATGCACATCTCTTGGCCCTGCCCCGGAACGCCCATGCTCCTCCACACCACATCTCCATTCTGCCCCTTTTTTGTCCGATGTGAGAGATTCACACATCAGGACTTATGCATGCATGTCAGCAGCTTTTAAAATTGGGTGGATGTGCATATGTCCTACATGTGCGCACATCTCCCAATTATGACACGCTCCTGGTTTGTAAAATTCACCTTTTAGCGAGCATTACTTTATAAATATTTTGATGTATTTTGCATTATTTGTTTTCATTTCACCATGTTAAGTACAGATTGGTGTATTGTCATAAACTATACTAAAGAGATGCTAAACTGTTTCTCTCTCTCTGAACTATATTTAGATGACAGAACAAAGGAAAAACAAGCAGCGGCTGGGTTTCCTTGGATCAAACTCATCTCATGTGAATCATCACATGCCATCACACTGATACCATGGGAAAGCTGGGACTCACTTTAATCAGTATTTTTGATCACAGAATGAAAACAGAAGACCGGGAGAGTGACCAATGCCCACTGTTACAAAGTTTAAAAAACAACCACATGATAATATGAAACTTTATTTTTAGCACTGGAATCAATTTGTAGTTTTTTAAATGGTTGAAAGGACCAACATATTGTCCAAGTTGCATAACAGGATTCTTGTCTATGTTTTACATTTAAAACTATCTAAGAATTATTTCCCTACAAAAGTGACGGAACCCAGGTTGAAAACGATTTAACATATGCTTTCTACAACAGTTTTATTCAGTATCAGTATAAAAGCCCGTTTTAATTGCCATATCACATTGGCTCTGCTATACCTGCATTAGTTTTCTTTTTTCAACTGCAGTAAATATACCAATATAAAAGTAGTGATGCTACTAATGGTTAATGCTTCTTTGTGGAAAAATAATTCAGAAGAGACTGAAATGCAGCTTCAAAGGAATGCTTTAACTGCACATGAATTTTTTCTGTTACTGTGTAATTTTATGTCCAACCTAAAATATAATGGATATTTTTATAGTAGATGGAATTTAACATTTTGGCTCTTATGCCCAAAATCTTGACATGATAACTGGAATGGATCTTATTTCTGGATTCAGGCATTTGATTAAAGTTGCTAAGAATGCATCTATCATGTCAAGTGTCATGAAATCTATTTTTTCATTCAAAGACTTTGAAAGATTTTCTTCATAGGCATTATTGAAATAAAGGAGGCAGTTCAACACAATATTCATATTTACATTTGTATAGAAAAGGTTGAAAAAGTGGGTTGTAATGAAATTCTAACTTTTCCTGGGACATGCTGGAAAGGGCATCTTCTTCATAATAGCAGAAATGTTCATCATTTAGTCATTTTGGATTTTTTTTTTTAAACCGAACATATTGGTTTATATGTTTAAAAATGCTAACCTTCTCACCTGTGTTGTTGCATTTTACTTTTCATGATTTTTTTTTACCCAGATTGGAGGTCGTTACCCTTTGTCAGCAGTTAGTTCTTTCTAAGAAAAATAAAGAACTCATCTTGAAAATGTTGTACTGGAAAATGTGTATTCATCAGGTGTCCAGAAAAAAGAATATTGGTGTTAATTTGGTATTAGCCAATGTGGTCATTTTTTTGCAAATACCACCAAGATGTATAGTCACAAATATTAATTGACCCTATTGTGAACAATCACATAAATACTTGAAGAATATTTTGCCCCTAGCGATAAAGTATGTTGACATAAAACTTATGCCTCCAAATTAAAAACTGGATAATTTTTGTAATCTGTATGCTTGGAGCTAAGAACAATAAATGTGACACTTTTTAAATGTTTTTCAAAGGGAAATCAAAGTAATCTGTTATTAGTTGTCCTTTGGTTTCTTAGCTATTCAGTTGTTTTAGTACAAAATAAAAGCTAAGTTGTGTTTATCCAAAATATTTCATTACATTTACATTTTTAATAATTATTTTAAGGATAAGAAAGGGACAGAATCATGTAGAAAAATTGTATTTCAGATCCAATTAATGAATTTACATTGAAATTAAAAAACAGTCAAGACAATGTGCTGCTGACACAGTATAAAGCACCTATTTCCTTCATCATATACCTCTTTTATAAATACTAGTCATTCCAATTGTAACATTTTACCATGCATTATTTCAGCTTTCATTGATCATCATTCTGACTTTAATAGCTTTTAATATCTATAATACTCTTTTGATTGTTTTACATCTCAGATGGAAATGTTCCAGTTTTTCACAAGTGTGATGTTGAGAATGGGTTCATTTGTAGTTGACAAATGTGACTACATTTCTGAATTACAGTAAAGGATTAATGGTCAGTGGAACACTTCATAGGGGCATGAATAGAAAGGATGAAAAGGATCTGCAATCAAATGTCCAGCTCCAGCAGGAGGTGTCCCTATACAGTTTGGAAAGTATGGGCTGCAGCCTTTTAAATAAATACAAAAATAGAATGTGCAGCTTTTAATAATTCCTGAGTTACAGAACCAGATCCTTAAATACCTCACAACTAATCCAGTTCATCAGAGACACACAGTCTTGATGTTGCAACTCCAAGCATTCTGGAAACTATGGACTTTTATGTATATTGAATAGCTAAACAACAAAACCCAAGATGCTAAGGAAAGCGATATGTAAAATGAAATTGTGGTAAATTAAGAATTGTAATAAACAAAACTGAACTAAAATCCAGTAGTGATTCAAAGTGTCTTTGATGAACTAAAGTTAGATACAGGTTTGGATCAAGGTATTGAGGGGTGAATTTTCAGAAGGTGTATTCATCTAACTTGCCTAATAAATGTAACCCCCCGCCCCCCATCTCTGAACAGTAAATCTGTGTGCCTTAAATCATAAGGTGCTTAAATTTAGGTGATATAAAAAGGGGCTGAGTAAGAAGCATTCCTGGGGCAGGGTTTATATTTAGCTGGTCAGTGCAGATTTACAGTGCTTACTGGCTAAATTTGACTATGTAATTGTGGATGCATAAATGGTTGTCCTAAATTTAGCCAGACAGATTTGCCTGGTTAGGTTACCCACTGAGCAGGGTTTTGAATATTGCCCTTTTATTTAAAAACAAACAGGACATCATGCAGTACAAAATGATGATCAGCAACTAGATAATATTTTCAGATTGTCACTTAAAGTTCTTGGAAGTGTCTTCTTAAATTCTCTCCTAGTAAGTTTTATTTTACTTCTGTCATTTTTTCAATTAAGTGATCACTCTTTTCCCCTGGCATAAATATCATCTCAACAGTCAGTCCAGTGACCCGGCATAGTAGACTTGCTCTGTACTGCAGGAGAGCTGGATTCAACTTCCACCTCTGGCTTTTGTCCCCTGAGTAGCTAGGAGAATTGATGAAATATGTTCAACCTCCTGTAGATCAGGTTATGATAAGTACTGATTTTACAGGAATAGCAAGTAATTAATTAACAATTGGCGTTAGAAGTAACTCAACTAGGAGATTCTCTTTGTTTTATGGGAAAAGGAGGTAGCTGCAATATTTAAACTATATATGGAAGAAAATCTGCAATAAAAAAAGGGAAACTTTTTGAGGGTGAAGCAATAAGCAGAGGGTTCTTAAATTGAAGCCAGAGAGTTGCGGGTTCAGATTCCAAGGTTCCCAGATGAAAGTCTGTTTCCTCACTATGGAGTGCCACAGCAAGCATGGAACCCTTATACTGTGCATGATGAATTAAACAGAAATATCTGTACCTGATCTAAAGTGTTGAATATTTTGGTGTTAATGTTTGTATAACCTTGGAAGTAGATGGAATGTTTATTGTTTACATTTATAAAAACAAACAAACAAAAGCACCTGACAAATTGCTATGAAAATACATTCTACTTTATAATTGACATATCTTCTCTTGATAATTAGTGAATCCATCCAATTTCTGTTCTCTTAAAAAAGACTGTCCTTTTTTTAACTTCTTCCTTCCATCTAGGGAAAGAAACCATGTGTACCTGTCTGCTGTTAGAAACTGACAGAAATGTTTTCCAAAGTGTGAAAATGAAAGTCAGCTAATTGTCATTTTTAAAATAGTTTCAAAATTGCTACCAGTAATAAATTAAAACACTTGCACAGATTGTAAATGTATATATTTTTGTCACTTGTCTGTCTTCCATTGAAAACATGATAGATTTTGAAAACACAGCTCTTAATCATGTTTATGAAACATATGGAAAAGTTTCCATTGTGGTATGTACAATACCAATATATTTGCACTGTATTATATTTTGGTAAACTTGTTTTTATATGCACATCTTTTCATTTAACATCTCTGGTATGTCCATTTTTTAATGCATTGCAATTATGCTTTATAATATTTACTTTTAAAAGCTTAGGCCTGGATTTATCAAAATGCATTAAATATCGCATGCGATAGGAAAAGGGGCATGTTTTATGGTAATAGGCAGTTAACATAGGGAAGCAAGACATGCAGCTCGCTGTCACCTCCGCCTTAGAATTTCCCTCCTCTTAGAATTTCCCTCCGCCTTAGAATTTCCCATCCTAATTTATTTGTATTATGCATTGATATAGTTATTCTCTCATTTCTCCCTCTATTTTCCTTATCTAGTTCTAGTTCAAACTCCTTGTTTATTTATATTTTGTTCTATTTCTTTTTGTCCATTCTCCCTACCTGTTCCATGTATTTTCTTCTTTCAGTTTATTGTAAACCGATATGATGTTTCACACTAATGTCGGTATAAAAAAGTTCATAAATAAATCCCGTGTTGCAGCCCCCAAACTACACAAGATTCACACCCCCCCCCCCCCCATGCCCTTTTCAATCCAATACTAACACATCACTTAGGGCTCGGGTTTCCACCACAAACAAAGACAACCTTGGTTATCTTTGTTTCCCCACTGCGGCCCCTAAACCCCTTTAAGTTGTTGCTCCAAAACCTTCCTGCAAAGCATTGTTGAAGAAGTCGATGCCTCATCCGAAAGGTGCACACCAGCAGGACGGAATAAACCTCCTAACGTCTCCCCCGACCCATCGTGTTGCACCCAAAACCACCTTGCCTTTGTACCCATGCACCCAGCTATCGATTCAAAGGGTCGATATGATGTCGGATTTGCACGATTATGTCCGACCAACCCACCTTGGCACCAAGCATCACCATAATAAAAGCAAAGTCTTTCATCATTGGCACCACCAACTCTCCACAAGGAAAAAATTCCCTATATCATTTCCACCCAAATGTATGATAAGCAGCGGTGGGACACCCCACTCTTAACAAACCCTTGCAGGAATGCTAACAACTCCCCCTTTTTCATGCCCCTCCTGCAGCACCATCGACTTGTCCACTTCCTGTTATCCAAGGTCAACTTTTCTTCATATGTACACTTCTCCGCCTGATACTGAGCCCCAATGCACGAAGGAATTGCAAGACACCCCTTTTTGAGTCTGCAAAAGAGAAGTAGAACATTAGCCTCCACACTTCCCCTCCCCTTCCAACTCCCCTTGGTCTGCTTCTCCGGATATACTCCTTGGAAGCATTAGATCACCCTTGCCCCATGGCCTGAATCATCCTTACTGGCAGCCCTAATTCCTCTGCAGTAGTCATGACTCCTATACGGAAGGAAAGTATGCAAAGTAATCTCATTCCCAACCCAATCCCTTGACCCCCATAACAAAGCCTTGGCTCTGCAATATTGTCATGGGCGTGCCATTGACATGTAGCAGGTACAAACCTGGAACTTCCAGCCGCCCCCGAACTTGCTTGAGGTGTCCGCACTGGACATACCAACTCGTGGCATGTCGGAAATAACTAAATCCACTGACCTCTGCCGCTTTGATCCAGCTTTGATTTGTTGATACCTCTGGTGACCGCCGTCTCGCTAAACCATACCTGCTGTGCCAAAAGACCATCACGAGCATTCGCCTTGGAGCGTGCAACTAGCTCGCTCACCCGTAATCCTTCTAAATGAGAACGCACAGTCGCTAGTGCATATCCCTTCCACCTGCCCTCAATACGAACTGGACGATATCATATGCAAGGACCATAATTCCGACTGCCTGGCACAGGCCTACCGTGATAATCACACCCATAACAATACAAAAGTACCAACTCCCGAAACCTAGAGACTTGTAACATCTGGCAGACTGCCGATTAATCGCCTGCACCACCCCTACGTTGTCACACCAAAAACCTCTCTGTTATTCTGTACTCTATTACCCCGTAGAACTACGGCTACTGCTATGTGAAACAACTCCAAGAAGTGATATTCCTTGTAATACCCTTCCCCCTCCCAGACCACCTGCCATTATTCCTCGCCCACAGCTGCATCCAGAGACCACTCCAGCTCCCAGTTAGATACCTCCCCTTCATGCATAATAGGGATGTGAATCGTTTTTCTAACGAATTGAAATATCATACGATATTTCTAAATTCGTTAATATATCGGGTAAAAAAAAGAAACAATCACTTTTCCCCCCCGAATTTTCGTAAAAATCATTTTTCGGGTTAGTGCACGCTAAGTCCCATTAGTGCTCGCTAACTCATGTTAGCGCGCACTAACAAAAAACTGTTTATTTTTGTTATTTTTTTGTTACTTTTTGCTATTTTTGTTAGCGCGCTAACCCGAAAAATGATTTTTCACTAAAAAAAACAACGCGGATCCACGGGAAAACGAGATTTTCCCACAGCCAGACAAACCCAAAAGCGGGAACGAATGGGCATCCGATTCACATCCCTAATGCATAATGCAAACTCCGTTAAACGACTGTAAGAAGCCGTCCCATACCCCCCAATTCGTCCTTCACTTTACGTTTTACCCTAATAATATGATGTCCTGCTCTCCCACCTATGTCGTCGCAGAAAGCCTGCGAATTAAACCCTACCCATCAGACACCCACGGCATACAAAAGTAAGCAAACCATACACTGACTGCATCTGCTGCAACGTCTCCTTGGACGAACATCGCAACAACCTCACCAATTCTTTCCGCTTTACAACTTTGTCTACATGCAAACGCAACCCCAGCCTTACCGAAATCAGTTTCATACCTAAGAAATTAAGCTTTGTAGTCGGCCCCTCCATTTTATTATTTTATTTTATTTTGCTCAATCGGCACTCCTGATGAACTAGTACTCTCCAGAAACCCTCTGACTGATCCTGACAACGCTGGACTGACTAGGTCCCACAACAAGAAATCATCTAAGTAACGCAACCCATCTCCATATCCAGTATACCACCTAGTGACCCCGTATAAGAAGGTACTAAAAGCCTCGACGCATGTGCATGAAATCACAAAACCTATGGGCAAACAACGATCAACATGGGAACCTTGTTCGAACACAAAACCTAACTACGGAATTCTCGCTGGGTGAATGGAAACACCTGGAAAAATGATACGATATCTGCCTTCACTAGTAAAACCCCTTTTCCCGCACCTCACACTAAAGCAACCGCTGCTTAGAAGGACGCATACTGTACCGTACCCTCTCACCGCAGAATAAAACATTTTCCAATGACATCTCCATCCCAAATAGGCTAACTGGATCACGGATCACCATTTTTCCCTTGCACTGTCCCCAGTTTGCGATGCTGACCCGACATTGCATGCACAACCCCCACTACCGGGACCTTCATACGGGATATGAAAAATCCAAACTAACCTACACTCAATAACGAGCCACCTCCACGTCTAACAACTCTGCAACAAATCTTGGACACTGATACAACAACTGGGGAATCCGCCATTCACCGCAAAACTCCTGACTTCCCCACCCCTATAAGTGTCGGTACACTGCCCTGATGTGCACTTTGTGACGGGATGTGCTCCTACGTATGTCATGTATTTACACTCTGAAAAAGACAGGTAAGTGATACCTTGCTCCCCCCCCCTTGTCCTTGAAATGAACCTCCTTTACCACTGCCCACCCCGAACCCCACAGAGTTACCCATACCCCCTCCACGTGCCTCTAAGCTCTGGCTGTGCTAACGCCTTCACTGATCCTCTGAGTTAACCAAAGGTGGATGTCCTGCATTCCCCCTAGACAAAAATCTGTTTCCCACCATCTTGTCATGGAGCTCCTCATCATAGTTGACCCAAGCCCAACCTTCATAATCCGTGCAAGCTCCCAGGATGCAGTCAGCATAAGACCGCACAGACCTTATTGGGTCAGGTCCAAATGCCCCACTACGCTTGCTAATCCCATAACGCCGCGCACCAATTAACCATAAGTTTATAGACCATTGGCCCTGCCCTCACCCTCTTGCACTCTTCGTTGCTGTCTTCTTATCCTTCCTACCCCCGCATCTCCCTTCTCATCATGTGAAAAAATTCACATATTTCTTTTGACAAATACGCCGCGTGCAACTTTTAGGAACCACCTCCCACAACTCAGTTATCACCACAGCAGGATGTCCCCTATCCTGTTTAAAACCCTCCTCCAATAACTCATGCTGAACTGTCCTTGGCTCCCTACTAGGTCTGACCCTCTTCTACTGCCGTGCCAGCGCCCATGATCCGTATTCTAATGCACTCCCTTTCTTACCTGACCCCCTCTGCTACACATCTGCTGGAACCTCTGTGGGGTGCGCAGTCGCCGATGCCCCTCTGTGAAATGCACTTCCTATCAATGCGAGACGCTTTGCCTCTCCCCGCGTCCTGCTGCAAAGTTCCCGGAAACACAGCATCCGCTGCATCTGGAAAAGAAGATACCCATATTCCCCTCCTCCCCCAACCTCGGCCTTTTCTTTTTCTTTCAGTGCCCCAACCTCCGGGTGCTGAATTGTATCAGTCTGTGCACTCTCCCTACTTCCTCCCCCCTACCACCTGAACTACTAGACGCCAGGCGGAAATAATTCTGGCCCCTTCCACGTCCACTGATCCAGGGTCCAACCCCTCACTCCCCCTTGCCCCAACGACCATCCCCTTTCCTTCCTGTAGTTGCCATCCTACATCGAGGACCGACATAATGCCCTAGGATATCATCTAGCCTCTCCGCCGGAGAAAGTCCCCTCGCCCCTGATGCCCTAAAGCTGGAATGCCCGTATATACCCTGTCATGCTGCCCCTATCCGCCTGCCGCTCACTATACCTCCCAAGGCACCTACATTGCCTTCCACCTGGCTGATATTTTCCCCTCCCTTCTGCACTGCCAGGCTTCTCCTGTCTGCAAACACCTGCGGGAAGAGGGGGGTGAAGGGGGTGAGGTGTCATCCCACTCACCTGTGCCCGTACAGCCACAAAGTACTGCATCCCAGGCCACACCTGCACAAGGGGCCTTTCTTTTGCCCTATCCTCCCCAGAGCATCACTTCTCCACCCCCCGTTGCATCCTCCCAGCACCCTGACAGAGTAGGCCGTGCAAAACTGGGCCCTGGGTTAAAGCTAAAAGAAAATTGGGGGGGGGGGGAAACGCAGGAGCTGGGGGACAACTACACCAGTGCCATTCAAGGCTTATTTCTTTATGTGTGTTTTTTTGGGGGTTTTTTGCAGGGGGGGGGGGAAACCGCTCTGGGCAGGAGGATGCAAGAGGGGTAGGAGGAGCCGAAACCGGACATGCCGGGCTCCGAGCCGCTCTTCACAATTTCGGATGCCCCGACAGGAGAAAAGCAGTGGGGGGGGGGGGGAAGATGCCAGGTTGGGGGGGGGTGCAATGGAGGGACCGCTGCGCTAACAGTGCTACCGGCGAAGGCCTACGGAATAAGAAGGGCCCGCCCCCCGAAGGGGCATAAGCACTCACTGTCAATGTAGGCCGGCCGCCGCGGCAGGGAGGGAGGGGGGCTGCACAGGCATGGCGCGCTAAAATCCGCCCACCCTGGGACTGCTTATCAAAACTGCAACAAACCGACGAATCAGCGGAAGCAGCGAAGCAGGCAAAAATTGCCCTAAAACCACCAAAATAATCAGCAGCTGCAAAGCAAAAAGCAAGGCCTGCTCTTTGCCGGCTGAAAAAAGGAGCCGTGCCAAAACAGTGTTGCGCCTGAGGTAACCAATGGCAAGGCACCAATTCAATTGTTGCCATTGCCTTGCCAGCTCCCTGTGCTTGCCCACATGTTATCATCGGCAGCACGAGACCCTGAATTGTATCAGTCTGTGCACTCTCCCTACTTCCTCCCCCCCCCACCACCTGAACTACTAGATGCCAGGCGGAAATAATTCTGGCCCCTTCCATGTCCACGGATCCAGGATCCAACCCCTCACTCCCCCGTGCCCCAACTTGTGCTGCCTTTCCTTATTGCAATTTGCACTAATACCTATGTGAAGTGCTAAGAGCGATAATTTTTTTGCACTTTGCGATAAGTGGCAGAATTGTATTTCCTACATACAACCACTGGGGGGGCCATGTTTAGTAGTTTTAAGCTCCTGGAGAGCCAGCCTAGCTGTTAGGGCCCTTCTACAACCACATGGGGGAGAGTGAGAGAGAGACAGACTGACTAATAGCCATAATGCCCTCATCCTAGGTAGGTATTTATATCTCTATAGGAGGCCCACCTAGTAACTTGAGGTGAGGTTTAGGTATTAGTGTAGGGGTTAGGGGCCACTTTGACATTCAAAGTGAGACGTATGAACAGAATAGTGCTCTTGTGAAGATTTGATGACCTTCGGAGTGAGGAAACTCACCCAAAGATGAGATTTGGGCAATGTTCTCTCAACTTAGCTCTCCTCTCCAGCACATCGCTGCCGCTGCCGCCGGGAAGAAGAGGGAGGCCTGTGTGATCGGTGCCCAGACCCGCTGGGGTAAGGCCTTTAAATTCCCTTACCCGCAACCGGGCCAGAAGCCGACCACGCGGCTGAACGATCCGCTCTGCCCACCCGCACGGCTCGCCGCCCCCCCCCCCCCCCCCCCCCGAAGGACAGACCAGCCAATCAGAGAGAGCGGAGGGAGCTTTTAAACTCACCAGCTCCTAGGCACCGCTCCTCTCCAGCACATCGCTGCCACTGCCGCCGGGAAGAAGAGGGAGGCCTGCGCGATCGGCGCCCAGACCCGCCGGGGTAAGGCCTTTAAATTCCCTTACCCGCGACCGGGCCAGACGCTGACCACGCGGCTGAACGATCCGCGCCGCCCACCCGCACGGCCCGCCGCCCCCCCCCCCCTCCGACGGACAGACCAGCCCCCCAACGGACAGACCAGCCAATCAGAGAGAGCGGAGGGAGCTTTTAAACTCACCAGCTCCTAGGCGCCGCTCCTCTCCAGCACATCGCTGCCGCTGCCGCCGGGAAGAAGAGGGAGGCCTGCGTGATCGGCGCCCAGACCTGCCGGGGTAAGGCCTTTAAATTCCCTTACCCGCAACCGGGCCAGACGCCGACCACGCGGCTGAACGATCCGCGCCGCCCCCCCCGACGGACAGACCAGCCAATCAGAGCGGAGGGAGCTTTTTAACTCACCAGCTCCTAGGCGTCGCTCCTCTCCAGCACATCGCTGCCGCTGCCGCCGGGAAGAAGAGAGAGGCCTGCGCGATCGGCGCCCAGACCCGCCAGGGTAAGGCCTTTAAATTCCCTTACCCGCGACCGGGCCAGACGCTGACCACGCGGCTGAACGATCTGCGCCGCCCACTTGCACGGCTCGCCGCCCCCCCCCCCCCCCCCCCGACAGACAGACCAGCCCCCCGACGGACAGACCAGCCAATCAGAGAGAGCGGAGGGAGCTTTTAAACTCACCAGCTCCTAGGCGCCGCTCCCCTCCAGCACGTCGCTGCCGCCG
The DNA here is from genome assembly GCF_901001135.1 of Rhinatrema bivittatum. Taxonomy (NCBI): domain Eukaryota; kingdom Metazoa; phylum Chordata; class Amphibia; order Gymnophiona; family Rhinatrematidae; genus Rhinatrema; species Rhinatrema bivittatum. The sequence continues at coordinate 286,301,733 of NC_042618.1, read as the reverse complement.
GGAAGAAGAGGGAGGCCTGCGCGATCGGCGCCCAGACCCACCGGGGTAAGGCCTTTAAATTCCCTTACCCGCGACCGGGCCAGACGCCGACCACGCGGCTGAACAATCCGCGCCGCCCACCCGCACGGCTCGCCGCCCCCCCCCCCCGACAGACAGACCAGCCAATCAGAAAGAGCGGAGGGAGCTTTTTAACTCACCAGCTCCTATGCGTCGCTCCTCTCCAGCACATCGCTGCCGCTGCCGCCGGGAAGAAGAGGGAGGCCTGCGCGATCGGCGCCCAGACCCGCCAGGGTAAGGCCTTTAAATTCCCTTACCCGCGACCGGGCCAGACGCTGACCACGCGGCTGAACGATCCGCGCCGCCCACCCGCACGGCTCGCCGCCCCCCCCCCCCCCCGACGGACAGACCAGCCCCCCGACGGACAGACCAGCCAATCAGAGAGAGCGGAGGGAGCTTTTAAACTCACCAGCTCCTAGGCGCCGCTCCTCTCCAGCACATCGCTGCCACCGGGAAGAAGAGGGAGGCCTGCGCGATCGGCGCCCAGACCCACCGGGGTAAGGCCTTTAAATTCCCTTACCCGCGACCGGGCCAGACGCCGACCACGCGGCTGAACAATCCGCGCCGCCCACCCGCACGGCTCGCCGACCCCCTCCCCCCCCCCGACAGACAGACCAGCCAATCAGAGAGAGCGGAGGGAGCTTTTAAACTCACCAGCTCCTAGGCGCCGCTCCTCTCCAGCACATCGCTGCCGCTGCCGCCTGGAAGAAGAGGGAGGCCTGCGCGATCGGCGCCCAGACCCACCGGGGTAAGGCCTTTAAATTCCCTTACCTGCGACCGGGCCAGACGCCGACCACGCAGCTGAACGATCCGCGCCGTCCACCTGCATGGCTCGCCGCCCCCCCCCCCCCCCGACGGACAGACCAGCCCCCCGACGGACAGACCAGCCAATCAGAGAGAGCGGAGGGAGCTTTTAAACTCACCAGCTCCTAGGCACCGCACGCCGAAGGAGCACGCCGAAGGAGCGCGTCAAAGGAGCGCGTCAAAGGGGCAGGCTCCTTTGTGCGCCCCTTCGTGCAGCCACGTAGTAAAGGTATAGAAAAACTTTAACTCTCCTCGCTATACCAGCTAAGTCACCGCACTCCTGCCTTTCCTTTGCACTTACAGCCAGATCTACATCAAACCTCAACAGAAAAAAAAACAAAACAGCTTTCAACATGCTACAAACTTTCCCTATCCCCATCTTACCTCATTCACCCTTCAATAGAGTTAACACACTCACTCTAAATCCCCAACGTCAGAAAAGATCACTAATTCCCATCATGATTTCCCCCCTAACTCAATTCCTGGGCCTATCTTTAATTACCATAACCCTACTCAACGCACAATCCTTATCAAAAAAATCCCACCTACTCAATGACTATCTCTTAGACACCCAACCTGACCTGTGTGCTATCACGGAATCTTGGTTGAAAAACACAGACACACCACTAATCAACCAATTACCGACACAAATATACGACTTTTTCTCTATTCCCAGAGAGAAAAAAAGAGGGGCTGGTCTACTGCTAGCCGCAAAAAAGACCTAAGACTAGCCCAACATCCAATAAAATCCAGGAGAAAACTTGAAATTGGACTATTCAAATCCTCCCAGCTCCAAATCTGTTTGATCTATGCCCCGCCCGGGCTACTAGAATCCAACCCTTCACCTCTCATAGAATTGGTAGCCAAACACATCAACACCAACGCACCAGCCATACTGCTAGGAGATTTCAACATCCATGTTGATGCCCCTTCCCCATCTGCCAATTGTGATGCCCTACTCACTTCCCTTCTGGCTATGGGATTCAAACAACTCATCAACAAACCCACGCACAAAGCAGGACATACGTTGGACTTAATATTCACAAATGACCCAATAACGCCCACCTCGGCTCCTTCATGTACACCCATCCCATGGTCAGATCACTCAATGATAGAAACTGAACTATACATAAAAAAAAAAAACCGATCACCAACATCCCTATATCCTCGATCCAATTCAGAAAACCATGTTCCATGGAAGTCCTCAACAACACCCTGACCAAAGACCTATCTAACCTGGACCTCACAAACCCGGACAAGGCGTTGAACTCATGGCTAGCTATCACTCATGCAACAGCAGACAAAATATGTCCTTTAACGTCCAAAGAGATCAACCCCGCAATCACCAACAAAAAACCCTGGTTTTCCACGGAACTAAGGAAACTCAAGCAAGACCTTCAACACAAAGAACAACGCTGGAGGAAGGATCCCTCACCTATCACACAAGCCTCCTACAGAACTGCAATGACATATTACAGAGCCACCATTCTTCGCACAAAAAGGGACTTCTACGCTAAAAAAATACACGGATTCCTATACAACCCCAAAACACTATTCTCTTATGTGGCAGCACTCGCCACATCGAATCCTCCCACCATCCCTGAAGAAGAGGCCCAAAACAAATCTAACGAGCTAGCAATTTTCTTTGATAACAAAGTCAAACATCTACTTACCACTCCACCTACCTACACACCTCTTTCAAACTACCAGCCTCAAATACACCAAAACTATGCCGCAAAGATTAACAAACAAGTACTAGAATCTTTTGACCCCACATCACCCTTAGAAATTGAAACTATCATCAAGAATATGAAACCCTCTTCACACCCAATAGATCAAATCCCGACCAAACTCCTTATCACAATCCCGAACACTGTCGCCAAACCTCTGGCCGACATCATAAACTGCTCACTCTCTAACGGAATTGTCCCGAACGCTTTAAAAACAGCCTCCCTGAAACCTCTACTAAAAAAACCAAATCTGGACCCGGCTAACCTTGCAAACTTCCGCCCAATCGCCAACTTACCTTTTATAGCCAAGATAATGGAAAAATTGGTCAACTCTCGTCTCACAGACTTCCTGGACACACACGGCATTCTACATCCATCACAGTTTGGATTTAGGAAACACAGGAACACAGAGTCACTTCTTCTCTCATTAATGGACAACATCCTGATGGGCCTCGACAAAGGCCAATCATACCTGCTGGTCCTTCTAGACATTTCTGCGGCATTCGACACGGTTAACCATACAATCCTCATCGACCGCCTGACGGAAATAGGCATCTCAGGAACTGCACTCCACTGGCTAAGATCTTTTCTAAGTGACAGATATTTCAAAGTAAAAATAAGCAACAAAGAATCCTCTCCCATAGCGTCCAAACAAGGAGTACCCCAGGGATCATCACTCTCCCCGACCCTATTCAATATCTATCTCCTCCCATTATGCCAACTACTCAAAAACCTCAATCTCACCTTTTTCATTTATGCCGACGACGTGCAGATCATTATCCCCATCAAGGACCCCATGTCCAACATCTTAAACTACTGGAACAGCTGCCTCCACGCCATTAATACCCTCCTCATGAGCCTCAGCCTGGTCCTCAATACGTCCAAAACCGAGCTACTGGTCATCGCCCCTAACGACAACAACCCACCAGCCAACATCACTAACATACCATTAGTAAATCAAGTTAGAGACCTTGGAACCATCCTAGACACCAGAATGAACCTCAAAAAATTCATTAATAACACCACAAAAGAGGGCTTTTATAAACTTCAGGTCCTAAAACAATTAAGACCACTACTCCACTTCCATGACTACAGATCGGTCCTACAAGCCATAATATTCTTGAAAATCGATTACTGCAACGCTCTACTGCTTGATCTCCCAGCCTCCTCCACCAAACCCCTCCAGATGCTACAAAACGCAGCAGCTAGGATCCTCACTAACACACGCAGGATGGACCACATCACCCCAATACTAAAAATACTCCATTGGCTACCCATACATGCCAGAATACTCTTCAAGACGCTGACCATCATTCACAAAACCATATATCATCAATCCTCGCTACAACTAACCTTACCTCTCAAATTACACTCTTCTTCAAGACCTACCAGATATGCATATAGAAGCGCCCTGCAAGCTCCTCCCTGCAGCTCAACTAAACATAACTCCATCGATAAAAGAGCGCTATCCACAGCAGGACCATACCACTGGAACTCTCTCCCACCAGACATACGCCAGGAACATTGTCATCTTACTTTCAGAAAAAAACTGAAAACTTGGCTCTTCGCGCAAGCCTATCGCTGAAGAAATCCATGGTACCTGTAAGGAACTCTACCCCGCAGTAGATATCCTACAACATCTACATTAAGTACCCGCTATTCTAGAACCACTCTGTATATTAACATTGCAATGTATATATGTATATATATATTTAAGTTCTTCTGCAAAGCAACGGCTCCCTTGCCGATAGTCTCTTCTTTACATTTAGAAAAGAAATTGTTAATCTCTCTCTTTCTTCTAAAGCCAGGTTTGATCTCCCTGTTTTAATGTAACTTTTTCGCTTCCTATGTTTTTTATTGGTTTCCCCTTGTTATTTGTAAACCGGTACGATAAGACCTATCTTGAGCATCGGTATATTAAAAGAACCTAAATACATAAAAAATAAATAAATGTTAAGCTAAGTTGAGAGAACATTGCCCAAATCTCATCTTTGGGTGAGTTTCCTCACTCCGAAGATATTCAAATCTTCACAAGAGAACACTGTTCTGTTCATACATCTCACTTTGAATGTCAAAGTGGCCCCCGTTCTGTTCATATGTCTCACTTTGAATATCAAAGTGGCCCCTAACCCCTACACTAATACCTAAACCTCACCTCGAGTTATTAGGTGGGCCTCAAGTTCCAGCTCTTCCTACACAAAACTACCCTTCCATGCATTTTTTCCCTCCCCCCATCCCAACATCCTGTATGTAACTTTGTTAACCCTACAGTTAAAGCCTCCAGGTCCCTGCAGGAAAAGAATGATATCCAGTTGCCTCTGCCCTATCATGTCCACAATTCAAAATAGCTCCAGCTGATCTGAGGGGTAAAGAGAAGCCTCAGGATAGTCGGTGCCATTTTAAATTATGGTCAGAGTAGGAGCGACTGGGTATCGCTCCTGCCTTAGAGGAATCTGGAGGCTTTGACTATAGGGTAAGGGGGAACCATGCTTGGGGGAATTGGGTGTGGGAAGGGTTATTAGCAGGGGTTTGTGGCTAATGAGGTTACAAGCTCACACATACTTTTAAACGCACTGAAGAGAGGTGCCATTGAGCCTTGGAAATGTGTTTTTGTATGTTAATATTTCTGTGTGTAAGTTAAGCTGCACAAGTTACGCCCTCAATGTGGTTGTACTAAGCACTGACAGGTAAATTTTAAAAGTGTTGCTTGCACAAAAACAGCTCCAAAAAATGTGTATGTGGCCGCATGCGAGCAATGCGAATTTTAAGAAGCCGGGAAGTACACAAGTACACACCTGTGTGCACGTCAAGAATAAGGAGGCAGAAAATGGGAAGGGCATGGGCATTCTGGGGTGGGGCCAAGTCTTACACGCATAACCCCCGAATTTTGCAAGGCTGAACATAGCAACACGCACCATATTAAATGCATAACTTTATTACTGGTCCTGATGAGGTGCAAGTCTGGAGATTTTGAGCTATGAACACCAGGGGGAGGGAGAGAGAGAGAGACAATCTGACACTCTATCTCCCACTGTAAGAGGGGCACTTTCAACTCGGGGTGGGTTTTGGGGGGTGATGTTACATTGATTGCCTAAGGTACAAGGATCTGTAGACCCTTGTAACACAGCCCCCTCCCCCCCCCAAAAAAAAACCAAACCTCACTCTGAGTTGAAAGTGCCCCTCTTACAGTGGGAGATATATGGAGTGTCAGATTGTCTCTAACAGAGGTTCTCTCTCTCCCTCTAATAGTCACTTGTGAGTAAGTGTGTAAAGCTCCACATATATGTGCAGTACGGATATTTTAAATTAAATGCTTGTACTTGCATGCGCGATATAAAGTGTATTTTTGCTCGCGACTAAAGTGACTTTATGACAGATGCAGTCATTAATAGGTTCTCTGAATTTTGCTTGCCATGTGATTCTGATGGGTCATGCTTTCATTCGTAGTCTCTCTGCTGCTACTGTTGGGGATAGGGCAGATCATCATTTTGTCCGGGTAACACGCAGGGTTAAAGATGAACTGGGGGTTTGGGAAGCATTTCTAAGTCTTTCAATGGTGTTTGTATAATGCAGGAGGGGGAGGTATTGAATCATGACCTTGAACTTTATTCGGATGCTGCAGGGGCTTTTGGTTTTGGGGTTTATTTCCAAGGCCAGTGGTGTGCTGAGCCCTGGCCAGCAGCATGGGTGGAGGAAGACCTCACCAAGAACATCACTTTTTTAGAGTTGTTCCCCATTGTAGTGGCACTAGTTATCTGGGGTGGGAAGCTCAGGAATAAAAGAATGGTATTTTAGTGTGATAATCTGGGAGTTCAGGTTATTAACAGGCAGTCTGCCAAATGCATGCAAGTGTCGGCTTTAATGAGGGAATTAGTTTTCCTTTGCTTGCATTAGAATGTTACCATTACGGCTAGGCATGTGCCGGGAGATCAACATTTGATTGCGGATGCCCTTTCTCATTTCAAGTGGAATGTCTTTAGGGCATTGGTGCTACAGGCACCTATGGCATCTCGGCCTTCGGAAGCTTGGAAGTTGATTCAGAAATCCATGGCCCTGCAACTTGGGCATCGTATTTGGTAGGCAGAGGCATGGTGGCACGCTTCTTACAGGCTGCAGGCTGGAGAGGGGGGGCCTGTTAGTGAAGATAGTGTTGTTCAATTCATTCTGTGGGCGAGGAGCATTGGTTATTCATTGTCTTCGGTGTGCTCCCATATAGCAGGTTTTTTATTTTTTCAAACGCTAAGGAGCTGGGGTAACCCAACATTACGTTTTGTGGTCAAGAGGGTGTTGCGTGGCTGGGGCAGGGATAGAGGTAGAGTGCTTTAGAAAAGGTGACCCATTCGGTATGCAGATTTAATGATGATTGCGGGGCATTTGGAGATGGTTTGCTGATCAAGGTATGAGGTATTGCTGTTTAGAGTGGCTTTTGCTCTTGCCTTTTTTGGCGCAGTGAAAGTTAGTGAGCTAGCAGCGAGCTCTAAGGCGAATGTATCAGGTGTGGGACTCATGGCAAGTAATGTTTGGGTGTACAGCAGCGCAGTTACATTGTGTATACATAGATCGAAGGTGGATCAACAGGGTAGAAGTAATTTTCTTACCTTGGTCCCAGCATGTGATGTTTTGGTGTGCCTGGTACGCTGTACTCAAGCTTTTGTTCAGGTGAGGCCTGATGTTTCAGGCTCTTTTTAGGTCCATGCTGATGGAACAACTTTGACCAGTTTCCAATTTACTGAGGGATTGGGATGGGAAGCGGACTGCTATACTTCCCATTCCTTCCATATTGGAGTGGCTACTTCAGCTGCGGAATGGGGGTTGTCAGAGCAGGTGATTAGATCTATTGGGCGGTGGAAATCGAAAGCCTTTGCTTCGTATGTTAGGAGATGAGCGTATGGGTGGAGGGTACAAGACTGTTATAAGATTGTTAATGGTTTATTTTTTCTTTTGCAGAGTTGTGGGAGGTTCCTAATGATCGGGAATGTGCTTGGGTTGTAGGCCATTCCTTTGTTTACTGAGCTCAGCGCAGGGCCGTGCAGCAACCATACGGGGAGCACCTGACCTTGGATGCCAAGAGCTGGACACTTAAATGGTTTGGCAATCGGGGAATGAAATGGGCTGATTTGATATCCTTCTTGCATGAGCTTGTTCAATGTTGGGGTGTTCCGCAAATTCTTCTCATTCACCTGGGGGGTAATGATATATCGAGGGTTGTTCCTGTAGGACGTTAGTGGCGAGGGTTCGAAAGAACTTTGCGTGCATCATGAATGGGATACCAAATACACGGGTGAGATGGTCTGACATAATTGTTAGGCTTCGTTATAAGAATGAGCCCTTGTGGAAGCGTGGAGTTAAAAAAATGAATAGACAGCTAGGTAAATAGGTTCTAAAGCAAAGGGGTTTTTGGGTGTGACACGAGTGGTCCTGGGATGTTTCGGAGGGTCTGTTTCAGGCTGACAGGGGGCACCTTTCTGATGTGGGCATGGATTTGTTTAACAATGCCTTGCAGGAAGGATTGGAAGAGTTGCTAGGTGGACTCTAGGAGGCCGCAGTGGGGGAGCAAGGGCAACCACGGTTGTCCTTGTTTTGTGGCGGAAACCCGAGCCCAAAGTTGTTAAGTGTTATTATTGTATTGTAAAGGGGCATTTGGGGGAGGGGGAATCTTGTGTAGTTTGGGGCTGCTACATGAGATGGCCAATGAGCAGGGAGGACTGATGCTGAGGCTGTGTGCTTACCCTCGCTGGGAAGAGGCGGGGTAAGATAAGGGGAGGAATCGCTTAGCCTTACCACTGGGGCATGGTGGTAGGTGCCTTGGATGGAGGAGGTGAGGTGGGTTGTGTTTTTTCTTGATTGTGTATTAAGGATTGTTGGGCTCGGGTTCAGTTATGGAAATAAACTGCAGCCTTTTGTAAACCATAAAGAAATTGTACAGTCATTTGTGCGGAAAGAGGGGAAGCAGGAAATGAGACACGTGTCTTGCCTTTCTAAGTTAAATAAAAATGACAAAATTAATAAATATGCAATTCAAAAATGTGGATAAATAATCTGAAGGGGAAAGGCATATACATACACATAAAATGACTATGGCACTGCAGTGAAGACCAATAAAAGATTAATGTATGGATTTATTACCTGTATGAGCAATGTATTGGTCCCAAAAAACAAAGCAGAAGCCGATCCAAGATGGCTAGCAGCGATAAACATGAAGAAAAGGATCGGTAAAAAAGGACTTTTATTGAATCTTGCCCGATTCTGGCCAAGTTTCACTCATCTAGGAGCTGCCTCAGGGGCTTTTTAGACACATCTGCTGAACCCTCCACGAGCACACTATTTATGCAAGTTATAAGGTATTGAATGTTGGAACTTTGTGAACTAAGTATAAAATATATACTTAGTATTAAGTATTACTTAGTATATAGTATTACTATACTCCACGGCGTGCCACAGTTTTACTGCTGACAAATTAGCACAAGTATTGGTGCTTAGACAATCGCAACATTAGCGTGGCTCCAAGCAATAAGTATATTTTTTATACTTAGTTCACAAAGTTCCAACATTCAATACCTTATAACTTGCATAAATAGTGTGCTCGTGGAGGAGTCAACAGATGTGTCTAATAAGCCCCTGAGGCAGCTCCTAGAAGAGCGAAACTCGGCCAGAGTTGGGCAAGGTTCAATAAAAGTCCTTTTTTACCGATCCTTTTCTTCGTGTTTATCGCTGTGAGCAATGTATTGGTCAAAAAATGCTGTTCCAGAATATAGTTGATAATAATCATCTATTGGTTTCCTTGATATGGTACAAAACAAAAAAATAAAATCTCTTTTCCATATTTAGCAAGAATGTATCATTTTTAGATGTTCGATTTAAATTTAATATTTTTTAATATATATTTATACGTTCTTGGTTTTAATCGGGCTGAATACTCTATTGTGTTCGGGATCCTGTCATGTACGTCATTCTAGATATGTTCGAGAAATTATAAATAGAAAGTGACAAAGAAAGAAACTTAATCAAAAAGTATTAATGTAAAATTAAAATAAATGTCTGTTATGTGGAAATTGACAGAAATAAAAAGTGCAAAAATCAAACGAATATCCTGTGAAGAATACCCTTGCTCTTTGTGACAGGTACACTTACAAACCAGGCTGGACTCTCTGGATGGGTGTTTAAATTAAAGTTTAATAATCAAAAGGTGCAGCAAATGAAATGTCCAGTTATATCCAGGGTCCTTTAATTTACATGGCTAGGATTTAATTGACCTCTGTGGATGTGTCCTTCCCAAACAGGAGCTTGAAACTGGCTTATCCTCCATGACTGGGAATGATAAGTATCCCAAGTGGGCTGGGAGTATCCTAACCATGAAGGATACCGTACCCAGGACCTGACGTCCATGAAGAATCCCAAAATCCAACCTGGCAGTGTCCTCGTCCCAGAGGTGGAAACTCCATTTGGGGTCTCCAGAGGCCCTCTCTGCTTCTCTCCCTCCAACTCCTCTTCACAATACAGCTGCAGCCTTCCTGGAGCAAAGACCAGCCACTGAAAGCAGTCCTTATAGCTTCCAGCTCAGGAAAACAAATTCCTTCCCTTTTGGTGATAAAACTAAATCTCTGATCAAGACTCTTCTCTCTGCATAATCACTGCAGTCTCCTCAGACTGGGCAAAGAGGTACACAGCTCCCTCCTGACCATGGGATTTTGCCTGTCAGAAGGCTCAGGGCAAAACTATGAAAAAATTCAGAAAAACTGCAAAAATATTTCTACTGCTTTCTCTTCCCTCCAATCCACTTCTAGGGACTTGGCAGGGCAGTGTCCCTCTCTCTGCTAAGCTTAGGGCCTAACAGAGAGCACACTGAAAAAATATAGAAACATAGAAATGACAGCAGAAAAGGACAAAATGGTCCATCCAGTCTGACTAGTAAGCTTAAGGTAGTATCTGCTGCGCCATGTAGGTTACCCCATGCTTGTAAATTTCCCAGACTATAAAAGTCAGGGCTCTCATTGGTTGTTGCTTGAATCCAATTGCCCATTACACCTTACTGTTGAAGCAGAGGGCAATGTTGGAGTTGCATCAAAGTATCAGGCTTATTAGTTAAGGGTAGTAACCACCACATCAGCAAGTTACCCCAATACTTATTTGTTTCTCCAGACCATAAAAGTCAGGGCGCTCATTGGTTGCTGTTCAAATCCAACTCCCCCTTTCCCCCTGCCATTGAAAAAGAGAGCAATGATGGAGTTGCATCAAGAGTATGAAGACTTATTGGTTAAGGCTAGTAACTGCTGCATCAATAAGTTACCCCACACATTCTTTTCTTCATTTCCAGCCTCTAGCCTTTAGGGATCCACAGTGTTTATCCCATGTCCCTTTGAATTCTTTCACTGTTTTCATCTTCAGCACCTACCACGGAAGGCCATTCCAGGCATTCACCACCTTCTCCATGAAGAAATATTTCCTGATGTTGATTCTGAGTTGTCCTCCCTGGAGTTTCATTTTGTGACTCCCAATGGAAAAGGTTTGTCAAGTGTGCATTGTTAAAAACTTTCAGGTATCTGAAGGTCTGTATCAAAGCTCTCCTGTACCCCCTCTCTTCCAGGGTATACATATTCAGATATTTTAGCCTCTTCTCATAGGTCTTCTCATATAGATCCCACACCATTTTGGTTGCTTTTCTGTGTACCATATCCATCCTGACTTTGTCTATTTTGAGATATGGACTCCAGAATTGAACACAGTATTCCAAATGAGGCCTCACCAAGGACCTGTACAAGAGCATCATCATCTTTTTCTTACTGGTTATTCCTCTCTCTATGCAGCCCATCATTCTTCTGGCTTCACCTATTGCCTTGTCATCATTGCTTTGCTGTCTTCAGATCTCCAGACACTATTACCCCAAGATCTATCTCTTGGTCCATGCACATTAATTTTTTATCCCCCATCAAATACACCTCTTTTGGTTTACTACACCTCAGATGCATGACTCTGCACTTCTTGGCATTGAATCCCAGCTGCCAAATCTTTGACCACTCTTCCGGCTTTCTTAAATCCCTTTTCATTCTCTGTACTCCTTCAGACATGTCCACTCTATTGCAGATCTTAGTACCATTCACAAATATACATATTTTACCTTCTGTCCCTTCCACAATGTCGCTCACAAAGATATTGAGCAGAACTGGTCCCAAAACCGAACTCTGTGGCACTCCACTTAACACGTTTTTTTCTTCAGAGTAAGTTCCATTTACCATTACACTCTGTCTTCTATCAGTCAACCAGTTTTCAATCCCCACCACCAATCCCAAGCTTCTCATTGTATTCACAAGCCTCCTGTGCGGGACCATATCAAAAGCTTAGCTGAAATCCAAGTAGCGCTCTTCCTGGTCTTCTCTAGTTACCCAATTAAAAAACCCAATCAGATTTGTTTGAAAGGACCTTCCCTTAGTAAATCTATATTGCCTCAGGTCCAGCAACCCACCAGATTGTAGATAGTTTACTACCCTTACCTTCAGCAGAACCTCCATTAATTTTCCCACCACCAAGGTGAGGCTAACCAGCCTGTAGTTTCTGACCTCCTTTCTGCTACCATTTTGTGAAGCAGGACCACCACCATTCTTCTCCAGTCCTGTGACACCACTCCCTTTTCCAGGGAGTGGTGTCACAGGACTGGAGCTTTCTTATTATCCTGGAGCATATCTTATCCAGGCCCATGGCCTTGTCCACTTTGTTTTCCTAGCTCCTCCCATACATTGTCTGTAAATGGAGCTTCATCTACTCCATCCCCATCTACAGTCTTGTTAACCAGCAACAGTCCTTCTCCAGGGTCTTCTTTAGTGAATACTTAACTGAAGTATTTGTTAAATATTTCTGCCTATTGTCACTCTCTACACATTGCTCCTTGTCACCTTTCAATTTCACTATACCACTTCCGACTTTCCTTCTTTCACTGATATATCTGAAAACTGTTTTGTCTCCTCACTTTACCTCTTTGGCCATCCTTTCTTCCGCTTGGCCTTTTGCTTTCTTTATTTCTTTCTTTGTTTCCTTCAGTTTAACAGATATTGTTCCCTGTGTTCCTTTGTTTTGGGATCCTTTATACTTCTTGAATGCTGTTCTTTTTGCCTTTATTTTTTCAGTACCTCCTTAGAGAACAAGATCAGTTTTGTTTTCCTCTTATTATAGTTTACTTTTCTAACATATAGATTTGTTGCCTTTGTAATAGCTCCTTTTAATTTGGCCTACTGTTCTTCCACCTCACCCATTTTCTACCAGTCTTCCAGTTCTTCCTCCATGTACTTCCCCATTTTGACAAAGTCCGTACTTTTTGAAATTCAAAACTCGGGTCTTCATATGACATCTCTTGTCCTAATAACAAAATTGAGCCATACCGTCTAATGATCACTGGTACTCAGGTGAGCCCCTACCTGAACATTAGAGACATTATCACCATTAGTGAGTACCAGATCGAGTATTACACCCTCTCTCATGAGTTCCATTACCATTTATTTGAGCAGAGCCCCTTGAAGGGCATTCAATATCTCTCTACTTCTCGTAGATTCTGCAAAAGGGAAACTAATATACATCGGGCAGAATAAAATCTCCAATGAACAACACTTCACCCTTCTTTCCCATCTTTTGAATGTCTTCAATGAGTTCTCCTCTATTGAAATCAAATCTACACTGCCACACTCTCACAAGAGCTTACCCCCCTGCCAGTAGTCAATGGCACGGAGCGGGAATTCTTTTTTGGGGGGGGGCTGGTGGGGAACCTTCCTCTTCCTCCTGCAGGCTAGCTAAATAGGACTTATGCAAGAGGAGGACCAATTCTGTGGAAAAAACGGGTTCTAGAATTCCCGGGGGGGGGGAGGCGATGGGAGGGGATCCCTGACCTCCCATCGCCTCCCCCCCCCCCGGGAATTCTAGAACCCGTTTTTTCCACAGAATTGGTCCTCCTCTTGCATAAGTCCTATTTAGCTAGCCTGCAGAAGGAGGAGGAAGGTTCCCCACCAGCCCCCCCCCAAAAAAAAATTCCCCGCTCCGTGCCATTGACTACTGGCAGGGGGGTAAGCTCTTGTGAGAGTGTGGCAGTGTAGATCCCCAAAGCTGCCTGGGCGCCCCAGCCCCAGGCAGCTTCAAAAATGGAGATGCTGAAAAATCCAAAATGGCCACCATTTCCGGGCTTTGCCGAGCCGGGAATGGCCTGACCATGCTGTGGGGACTCGATCCCTGGACTAAATTTGCCTGCCCTGCCGAGGAGGGACCTTCCCCACCCGGCAGGCAAGCAGAACAGATGCCCTCTCGCGAAAATCGCGATGAGGGCTGACCACAGGAGAGGCAGGCTGCCTGCTTGCGGCATAGAGAGAGCTGCACTGAAGAAAAAAAACTGCAGGAAAAAAGTTTTGATTGGCAGCCTGCAGGCCCGGAGTGAAGCAGGGGGGAAACCTGCTGATTCCTGCCTTTCTGGCTGCTGGTTCAAGCCCTCCAAAGACCAAAATGAGAAAAATGGGTCTACTGCTGTAAGGTAAGTTAAAAAAGCACTTTGAATACTTTTAACTTTAAACTGTATCTTTGAATTTATTTATTTTTTTTACAGACTGAGTACAGCAGTGGGCTACTAAGCCCCCTCGGCAGCCAGAGGAGGGGGAGACGACAACTGGACTACCAGACTCGGTCCCCACACCTGGAAGCGGCTACGGACTCAGGCTATGCTCTGCACAAGGGGCAAAGCCCCCTTGAGTCTGGCAAGAGCCAGGAGACACAACTGTCTCCTGCACAAAACAAAAACTAAAACTCCCATTTTTATTTATTTATTTATTTATTTATTTTTACCAGGAAGAAGATCACACTAGATCTCTAAGGAATAAGTACTTGCTTGAACCACGAAGAAAGGAAGAAAAGAAAAGGCTGATTTAGCTGGGGGTAACTTGCTGGTATGACAATTACTACCCTTAACAAATAAGCCTTGATACTGTTAATGCAACTCCATCATTGCTTTTGCTTCAATGGCAGTGGGAAAAGGGGAATTGGATTGGATTGGATTGAAAACTGGATTAAAACTGAAAACTGAAATCACTGGGGAATCACATTTTGGATTCAATGCATTGCCAACAATTATACTCGTGAATAAGAGAGAAAATATTACAAAGACTGCAATTGAGAAATACATCGGCATCATAATTCCAGCTGTGAACAAGATAAGAAAAAGAGACAGGGTCATAAGGACTGTAATTTTCTCAGTGAGAATAAATCGTGAAGAAAATTTAGTGGAAGCGATTGAAAAATTATCATTGCCAAACAAGATCCAGTGGCGCTGCCATAAGAACACATTGAGATATTTAACAACATTATGATTCAACATGTTTTGCAAGTGATTTGACGTAATTTTAAGTAAAAGAATAAAATAGAAGTCACAGAGACTACAATTAAAGTGACATAGAAATCATATTTTGATCAAACATTAACAGTAATTTTATTAAAAATTTAAAATAAGAGAGCATAAGACCGTTGACTAACAATTGGCCCATAAGAAGTTTCTGATTTTTCAGATCCCTTGCCAATTAATAAAAAAATGTATTGTTTAATGAATCCAGTTGAGACTAATAAAGTTTAATTAATTTTAATAGTATAAACAACATTAAGACATCATAGCATTCTTTAGCAGCATATGTCATAATACATAACTAGCTATTTTTTGTATTTGGTAAAAGATATACATGCTGTTAACCAGAGGCTGCTTATGACCTGTTCTGGACAGCTGTCACATAGCCCAAAGCAGCCAAGCAATCAGGCAAACTTGCAGAAATAAATGTACTCCACAAATAAAAACCCAGTACCCCTTGAAACATGGGTGTTCCGTGCATGTACAGCAGGCATAAAACTTCATGCAACATCTGCAAACTCCTTTTAAAGCTAAATCCCTATCCTGCCACTCTCTAAGCCAGTCCTAGGTCACAAATTCCCCAGATTTCTTTCAGGACTGTGCCCATGTGGAGTAGTAGGTCTTGGCTTACCACAGTCCTCCTCTATCTGCTCTGTACCTCTCTGGTAGTCTCCTCTGCCTTGAAAGCATTGTCTTGTCTCCAGAAGGATTTTCCCATTGTACTAAAAATTCCTGATTAGCCTCATCTGTTTCCTTAGGTCCCTTCCCTCCTTTTTCTTAAAGCAATATTACCATTTCTCGCTCTTAAGCCTCTTTCCCCTCTAAAATTCACTCTGCTGCTCTAGCATACCAACTGCTTTGTTTCTCACTCTCTAGAACTCTAGTAGCCTTTTTCCTTAAAGCAATATTAACTGTTTCTTTCTTTCTCCTTTTCATCTGGAACACATTCTGTCTCTCTAATGGGCTGACTGCTGTAGGTTGCTTCTGAGTGTGTGATGTCCCCAAACTATCACACAAGCCTTTGAACTTGCATATTACTATAGAGCTAATGAACTAATAAGCATGAATGCCAGAAAGGCACAATAAGAATGCAGCCTTTATTATAAAATAGTTTATATTCTAAATGTTTTGGTTATCAGTCTTCATACAGAGAGGCACTGTTGGTCACAATGTTTATTTTATCCTATATGTGTCTATTTTCCAACATCTGATTTTGGAAATCAGCTGCAAAATGAATGAATTGCACCCTGAGGCATGTGGCTTGAGATATGCATGCATTAGACATGTGTAAGTGGAGCAGGCTCAAAACCATAGCCTTTGTTTAGAGCTACTTCCCCTTTTTACCCCTGCATTTTTTGTCAGTTTTAGACAGGCACACTCATAATGACTGATTTCCTGACTACACAGACACTGAAACATGAGGTATTTATAGACCTTTTATCTGTGGATAGACAACTCTGGTGTTCAAGTACTAGATTCCTATTAGGTGACCATGTAAAAGAAGACCTAAGCAATTTTAAATGTATCCAGCTTCATTAAATGAAAACATTATTTTATATATCTTCATGCAGTCCACTATTACAAACTTAAGAAAATGAGGGTGCTGTCGTACTGATCTTTTCAGAACTGATGGAGACATCACACTGATTAAAGAAAGAATATAACTTCAACAACTACAAATTAAATCTGCAAAGATATTTTTCAAAACAAGAAAGGAAGCCATAATAAAAGTTTCAGGGTTTTTAATTTTAAAAAGTATACAGATATAAACAGTAGGAGAAAAAGAAATAAAACTTTGGAATAAGAATGACTGATGAAACAATCGAACTAAACTGCTCTAGACTCCATGTTCATGCCTAGGTGGAAAATGCAAGGAATGGCTGAGTAGGAGAAGTGATTCTAATGAAAGTAAGGGCAGAGAGAAAGTCATATAATTCTCCATCACATCTCTTAAGGGGAGGGGATGTTAAGGGAACCCCCAAAAAAGAGGAAATAATTACATGGCAGCATCAAAAAGCGGGTTTTATGACTCCATAGCTTGATGTGTACATTATCGTGTCTTGTACTTGCTCTGTTGGGGGTGGAGGAATGGGGGTAGATGTCTGTGTGTGTGAGGGGAGCATTCAGTAGATAGGAGTGTAGGTTAGAAAGTGTGTGTGGGAGGAAGTGACGTCATCTGACTAAGATGGCAGCTTGATTCTTTCCTCCGATATCCTCCAACGCAGCACAAATAATATCTCCTGAGAAAGGCGTGTTAGCAGCTTGCTCTTTTACCCTCTGAAGACATTAGCTGTTCCGGAGCATGGCAAGCCGAAAAAAACCGGTGGATTTGCAGCAATTCTCCTTTGATGCAGGAGGATCCCGGTTTGCGGCCTTGAGCGGGACCACGGGGGAGGCGGACGCCACAGACCCAGCAGGTACTCGTGGCCACGACCTACAGCCATCGGGCGGCACCGACGGATTGATTAATAAAGCAGACCTCCAGAGTTGGTTCGCGGACCTGAAAAATGATATTAAAAACTTTTCGGAAGAATTTCGGGTGGCGATCGCTAATATTCGCACGGACATTAGTGAGCTGGGACACAGGGTTGAGGAAACCGAGACTCAGCTCGATACTCATAGCACCCGGATGCAGGCTTTACAGACGGAGGTGGCAGGGATCCAAACGGCACAAGACGATCTGGAAATGAAACTCGAGGACTTAGAAAACCGCACGCGTCGTAATAATATTCGTATAAGAGGGTTGCCAGAAGAGGCAGATTACACGGATTGCAAGGAGACAGCACGGCGGATTTGTAGTGCGCTGCTCACCGCGGCAGAGGCTAATCTGGCTGCTATCACCTCCTCCGCCAACATTAAAATTGATCGGGCACACAGGGTTATGGGAGCCGCAACTAGAAACGCACCCAGAGACATTATTTTGTGCCTACATGACTTTTCAGTCAAGGAAGCTGTCATGGCGGCAGCGAGAAAGGTGGAAGCTTTTGCTTGGGAAGGCCATACTCTTTCCATATATAATGATCTATCACCAGCCACGTTGAAACGCCGTAGGGATTTCCAGCCTGTTACCACGGCACTCCGAAGAGACCATCACAGATATAAATGGCTGTACCCCGGAGGCATAGCTTTCACAGTTAAGGGAGTGTCATCGAGAGCCAAAACGGTGTCTGAGGCTGTGACTGTATTAAAGGAGATGGGAGTAGATATTGAGTATACAGCGCCTCCGAAAGCTCCGTCAGTACCGGCTGCGGAACCTGCGCGTTGGCAGAGAGCGGGGAAAGGAGACCGGCGTCTGAAGAGGACATCGGGCATTGGAGGCATGGAAACTTCGGCAATTGCAGCGAGAAAAACAGACTCCCTGGCAACCTGAGCGACTTGCTCATTGGTTCTGTTTGTTTTCCAATAAGTAATAGTTTGCTCATCTGAGTTTTTCCAGTATGCTGTTCACAGCTTATGAAGGAGGGGCTCTACTCATCGAGTTAGAGTATTTAATAATTAATGTTTACCAGAATATGTTATTAGGAGAATTCTTCATTGTTGCATTTTGAATTGCTGTAGGGGAGGAGGGGGGAAAAGAGGATCTTCCTCGGTTAGGAGTCGGCCTCAAGGGAGGCGACCTGTTTGGTATGCGGGGTAGAGGGGGTGGGAGGGATGGGGAAGGGGGGTCGGGTATGTTTAGTTGCAGGGAAGCCTGTTTATTTTCAAATCACTTCACCAACATAGGCTACAGGGGGGTGCAGGGAACAGTTATCATGATGTCTACTCTTAAGTTTATGTCCCTTAATGTGAAGGGCTTAAACTCTCCTATGAAAAGACAACAGTTATGTAATGAGATAACTCGATTGCAAGCCACTGTGGTTTTCATTCAGGAAACCCATCTTAAGAGGCGGCATGAACATTTATTACGGCCACAGTCCTTCAGCTTGAAGTATTTCTCCGCCTGCAGCCCCAAACAAAAGTATAGTGGAGTGGGAATCCTAATTGCAAATTCTTTGGGAGCAAAGGTTCTAGACAGCGTTATCGGATCCCACGGCCGATATATAATTTTGGTGGTTGAAATTAATAATAGCAAGTATACCTTGGTAAACATATATTGTCCTAATACGGAACAATGGGAGATTTTAGACGAAATTAACCAGAAATTACATCAAGTTGAGGGAGGCCAACTAATCATTGGGGGAGATTTTAATTTGGCTCTGGTGACAGATAAGGATACCTCCTCGGGAAAGGGAAGCACAAATAAAAGGGATAAGAGGTCTCTCAATCGCCTTATGTCGGATTGGCAACTAGTGGATATTTGGCGTTTATTGTATCCTCATAGTAGAAATTACTCCTATTATTCTAGACCTCATAATACGTATTCCAGAATAGATTATTTTCTAATTGATAAGACACTTGTTGACTATGCAAGGGATGCGGACATAGAATGTATCACATGGTCAGATCACTCACCAATATGGTGGGAATTGACACTCCCTAATACTGACTCTGGGCGCAGACGGTGGAGGATGAATGACAGCCTCTTAAAATGTAAAGAGTATATTCCTAAGATAACTGCTCAAATTGAGGAATATGTCCGCTTTAACACTTCTCCGGATGTGTCCCCAATATCCATATGGGAGGGCTTGAAAGCTACGATGAGAGGCCATCTGATTATAGTCTAGGAACCTACCACAAAAAACAGAAGGAGTCTCAGAGAGTCCAGCTGACTAGGCGGATAGCTGAGCTGGAGTTGACCCATAAGTGGGACCAGAGCTCAATTACACTTCAGACATTAGACGCGACTAGACAACGGCTGAAAGAACTGGATGCTGCTCAAATTGCGTACCAGTTAGACTTAGTGAAACAGGAGTATTATGCACAAGGAGATAAACCTGGCAAACTTCTCGCACATAAATTAAAAGGACAGAGGTTACAATCCTATATTCATAGAATAAAAGATCATTCTGGGCAATTATGTCTTAAAACACCTTTGATAAAGACTTGTTTTGCTAAATTTTATGAAGCCCTATATTCTACGGATCATGCGGTGGGATCCGACGATATACGCACCTTTCTTGATAATATACCGTTACCCTCCTTGGCGCAGGGCTTGCAAGAGGCATTAGGACTACCGATCACTATCTTGGAGGTCCAAAAGGCAATTAAATCTTTAAAAATAGGAAAGGCGCCGGGACTAGACGGTTTTACGCCTTTATTTTATAAAAAGTTTATGGATATCTTAATGACCCCCTTACGAGACATGTTTAATGCTCTCAGAGAGGGACACCGGTTACTTCCTAATGGTAACACGGCAGGGATCACAGTACTCCCGAAACCAGGGAAGGATGATACCGTATGCGGGTCCTACCGTCCGATCTCTCTGATCAATATTGATCTTAGGCTGTTGGCTAAGATTCTGGCCACTCGCTTACGCTCAGTGATCCTGGATTTGGTTAAAGATGATCAGGCAGGGTTTATGCCTGGGAGGGTCCACCTCGGATAATGTCCGTAAGATCTTAGATCTTATATCCGTGCTGCAAAGAATTAAACTCCATCCGTGCTGGTGACTATAGATGCTGAAAAGGCTTTTGACAGGGTCCACTGGCCCTTTTTGTTTGCTGTGATGGAAAAGATGGGGGTGGGAGGTCATTTCTTGGGATGGGTTCAGGAACTGTATAGAGCTCCGCAGGCCTGTATTAAAATCAATGGTGGGTATTCGGAAACTTCTCCTATCCATAGGGGAACTAGACAGGGATGGCCCCTCTCACCTTTGCTTTTTGCATTGAGTGTAGAACCACTAGCTGAATTGATACGGAGAGCAGGTGATGTTCATGGGGTGCAGGTGGGCACTGACCAGTACAAGATATCATTATATGCGGATGATATCATTTTTACTCTTACGAACCCTGATCTATCTCTCAATGCCCTGTCGCTAGTGTTAGGGAACTATGGGGCGGTGTCGGAATTCCGAGTAAACATGGATAAATCAGAGATTTTACCTCTCCATATACCCGTCGCGCAAAAATCCCAATTACAACAACTTTACCCTTATCGGTGGACACAAGGCCCGATTCGCTATTTAGGTGTCAATCTAACTGTCAATCCATCGGCCATATTCAAGGCGAATTATGAGCCTCTACATAAGACTTTATCTACAGACATGCAGAAATGGGATCGCTATAATATCTCCTGGATAGGTAGAATATCCATTGTAAAAATGAACCTGTTTCCCAGACTAAGCTATCTTTTTCAGGTTCTTCCCTGTCTGCTTTCTGATGAGTGGTTCCGATCTCTGGAACGGAAATTTTTCTCCTACATTTGGAGGAAACGTCCTCCCAGAGTAAATAGACAGGTTCTATATAGGACTAGAGACAAAGGGGGGCTTGGCGTTCCCAACCTTAAAAAGTATTATATTACTTCGCAATTGCAAGCGGTGGTAGATAGCCATTTACCTGGCACCAAAAAACAGTGGGTGACGATAGAACAAAACTGCTATGGCAAAGGGACCCTGGATACCGTATTTTGGGAAAAAAAGAGGTCCGATGTCAGAGGAGATCATATTTTGCCGTCCCTGAGATGTACTATAGATTTATGGTATAAATGGAGGGAAGGGTTGACAGGAAAGACACAATATTTTTTCCCTCAACGCTTGAAGGCGATATCTGCTTTTCCCGTGGGCAAAGAGTCGCAGTCTTTTAGGGATTGGGAAGATAAAGGGATTACTAAAATACATCATGTGTGGGAGGCGGGAATCATAAAGCCCTTTTCCGCCTTGGTAGACGAATATGCCCTTCGACAGACAGACTTTTTAGCCTATGCTCAAATACATCATCTTGTAACCAGGGTGTTGGCCCGTCAAATCTGCAGAAAGGTGTATCCTTAATAGAGGGCTTTTGTCTGTCAATCAAAAAACCGCCTAAATTAATGTCGAAAATTTATAAACTATTGGAGGGGCAGGGAACCTATACAGCCGCCCACCTCTGTTCCTGGGAACGGGATCTAGGGGGCATGTGGGATGCTGAAAAATAGGACAGATGTTTTCAAAGTCTTGGGAGGCATTCGATGTCTACTGCTATGATGGAAAATGAATATAAAATGTTATATAGGTGGTACCTAAGCCCAGATAAATTGGCCAGATGGTATCCACAATTGCAGGACATTTGTTGGAGGTGTGGTCAGGTTGGGGGCTCTTTTCTACATATGTGGTGGTCTTGTCTGCATATACAGGCTTATTGGAAACAGATACAGGGACTGTACAAGGATATGATGGGCCTAGAGCCTCCTCTACTTCCAGAGATTTGGCTATTGGGTTTGGGGCATGAGGAATTTAGTGTCCCCCAAAGGCGTTTATTACGCTATATGATTATTGTGGCACGACTAGGGGTGGCGCAATGGTGGAAAAAACCGGTGGTCCCTCCCAGGACTGTGGTGATTTCTAAATTACTGGGCATCAGAACTATGGAAAAGATAGCTGTCTTTCGCAGGGATCAGATACCTGCTTTTGAGAAAATTTGGGGTCCGGTGGCTAACTGGATCCAAGCATCGGATTTCCAGCGCACTTTTCCGACCTAGAGTCTTAGCTTTCATTCCTCGCAGGTGATTGCTGGAAGAAGACGGGATACCTCCTTTGTTTTAGTTAAATGGAAATGCCCTTTTCTGGTTTTTCTTTTATTTATTTCTTTTACTGCTTATGATTGATCCTAACAGGACTATAACTCCAGGAGATAAGGATGTTTAATTGCATACGGTTTGCAGCAATGTGTTTATAAGTAGCATGTTGATACCTGTACCAGTAGTGATCTGTGTAATTTACTTACCATATACCCAATTGTTATCTGTTGGTATTATCGTGAAGTGGTTTCTACTGCAGGGGTGGGGGGGGGGAGGGGAGGGGGGGGTCAGCAATAGGGGAATATTTGGGTAAAATATTGGATGATGGGATGGTCTTTAATAGACGAAGCTGTATGATACAACACATAGCATGTAATGTTTTACATTATCCAATACAAATGTTTATAATTTAAAAAAAAAAGAAAGTGTGTGTGAAGATGGTGGTGCGGGTGCAGGTGGTGACAATGGGGTATATGGTGAAGGGTGTATGTGGTGGTACAGGTGGTATAGGGTATTGTGTTGGTGTGAGGGTGTGAGTGGTGATATGTGTGTGTTAGGGATGTGAATCGTTTTTTGACGATTTAAAATATCGTCCGATATATTTTAAATCGTCAAAAATCGTTAGAGGCGATATTTAATAGGGAGGGGAGGGGGAGGGCGGGAAAACTGGCACACTAAAACATCCCTAAAACCCACACCGACCCTTTAAAATAAATCCCCCACCCTCCCGAACCCCCCCCCAAAATGTCTTAAATTACCTGGCCATATGGCAATATGGCCAGGTAATTTAAGACCCCCACCCTCCCGAACCCCCCCAAAATGTCTTAAATTACCTGGCCATATGGCAATATGGCCATATGGCCCATCAGTGGCCATATTACCGTACGGCAAAATGGCCATATGGCCAGCGCCATTTTTCATTAATGCAACACGATTCGAGTGCAGGAGGTCGTTCCCGGACCCCCGCTGGACTTTTGGCAAGTCTTGTGGGGGTCAGTAGGCCCCCCCAAGCTGGCCAAAAGTCCCTGGGGGTCCAGCGGGGGTCCGGGAGCGATCTTCTACGCTCGTGACTTCGGGGACAGGAACCAAATGGTGCCGGCGCTAAACCTTTGCCCTATCATATGACAGGGCAAAGGGTAGCGCCGGCGCCAATTTTCCTATCAACGCACTCGTGGCCCGAGAGTGAGAAGATCACAACGGGACCCCCCCCCCCCACTGGACCCCAGGTAATTTAAGACATTTGGGGGGGTTCGGGAGGGTGGGGGGATTTATTTAAAGGGTCGGGATGGGGTTTTAGGGATGTTTTAGTGTGACGGTTTTCCCGCCCTCCCCCGATTTAACGATTTACACGATATTTTAAAAAAACAAAACCGCGACGAGCCGATTCCCTCCCCCCCCAGCCGAAATCGTTGTTAAGACGATCGATCACACGATACACATCTCTAGTGTGTGTGTATACACCCTTTTCACCCTTGCACTCTCACATTCCCCTCTACCCTTCTTCTCTTCCTCACCTATGTGGGAATGCTGTGTATGTTGTTGTGGCTGTGAGTAGTGGATGTGTAAGTGGTATTGGGAGTGAGGTGGAGTGTGTGTGTGTGTTGTAGAGGGGGAACCCATCTCCATTTTCCACCCACTCTTTCACCCTTTCTTCTCTGGTGCAAATGTGTGTACATGTGCACTTTTTCTCTCTCCCCCCTACTGCACTCCCCATTTCCCCCTCCTCCTCCATGTGTGGTGTGCATGCTAGGGGGGTGGGGAGTGTATTTGGTGTTGTGGGAAGGTGAAAGTGACAGTGTGTGTGTGTTGGGGATGGATTCTTTCCTGCTTGCAAAACTCCCCATTGTGTGTGAGAGAGTGAGATAATGTGTGTGTATATGTTATGGAGCTGGTGTGATATTAGAGATGAAATGGGTGTCTATGTGTGTGCTAGGGATGTGCATTCGTTTTCAATGAATGTGCAATCCGCAATTGCATAAGTCCCTATTCGTTGTATTCATGGTTAGCGAAATGCATCGCGATCCCCCACGAATAAAACAGATCTTATTAGTTTCATTCTTTTGGCTCGCAGTGAATTTCTTAGCGACCGTTTGAAAATAGTAGAAGGCCATGTGGGAGTATCCATAGCAAAAAGCAGCCCTTTCCTGTGAGTCATAAGTGACCTCACAGCCCTGTCATAGAGTGGGGTCAGACAGTTTGGCAAGGAGACGAGAATGCTAAGCATTTTCTAATGCACCCAATCGCCGCTCTCAGTGCTCTGTGACCCTGTTCCTGATGACGCTATACTATTTATACATTAAGCCACGCGGCGTGCCATGCTCTTTCTTTGTGGGGGTGGTCTGGGCAGGTGGCTGTACTCAGAGCTAGTCTGTGTGTCTCAAATCTGTATTCAATTGCTAGCTACTTTGATAGAATTTTCCATTGAAAACAATATTTGTTCATTTTGCTGCTGTGCCAAGCCAGGCTTTTTTGTTAACTGCAGTTTTTTTAATTGAACTCAGCCTGTCTCTCTGTGCTCTTTTTAAGCCAAGAAGGCAGTGCACTGGGCAGACTCACATATATTGGGACAGCAGTGCTTTTTTAAGCCAAGAAGGCAGTGCACTGGGCATCAGTGGGCAGTTTTGCAGACTCACATATATTGGGACAGCAGTGCTCTTTTAAGCCAAGAAGGCAGTGCACTGGGCTTCAGTGGGCAGTTTTGCAGACTCACATATATTGGGACCAGCAGTGTTCTCTGAAGCCAAAATCCCAGTAGGTCTCTTTTGTAGTTACAAAGTTTGGTGTAGGCACATACAGCGGTCCCAGTAGTAGTGTACATCCAGGCACTGCTCATGGGCCGTTTGGGCAGTTTTGCAGACTCACATATATTGGGACAGCGGTGCTTTCTGAAGCCAAATCCCCAGTAGGCCTCTTTTGGAAATAATTTTGTTAATTGAAATCCCTAGTAGGCAGTGACATTAAATCCATGATGTCAGGGCAAAGCTAGACATGGTCGAGTGATTGGGACTGGCAGAAAAGGCACTTTCAAAAGGCAGTGCCGTCCCCCATTAAAGTTAAAAAGGGACCTGTTCCAATCTAAAATCTCTGGAGGGGGTAGGCAGTTCCATCTGGAAAAAACTGAAATTAAAGATTGACGCCATCGCACCCACCCCTGTTTCTGATCCTGTTAGTTTTGGAGGTGAGGAAGGGGAGGCTGAGCATGCAAGACAAAAGGGCGACACCCAAAAGCAGCAGTGCGACAGCAAGACTCGAATTAGCGTTGAAAATGTAGCGCAGGCACTATTGCTTCTGATTCCGATGAAGAATCATCTTCTGTGGGATTCTCATCATCAGAAATGGAAGAAGTAATAGCTGAAGAGGTTTAGGAGGATTAGTTAGTTCTGTCTTAGCTTCCACTTCAGTGCTGCAGGGGAGAGGATGAAACTGATGATGAGGAGGAGGAAGAGCAGACATGCACAGGCACGTGTGTGACTGATGCCCCTGGCATTGCTTCTTAGAGTGCACCCACTACTTCAGCTCCAGTGCCAGCATCCACCCCCGAAGACTATAGAGAAGGGATCATGGAAAGAAATCTGCGATCTGGAGCCACTTTAAAGTGACGGAGGACCCACATTTTGCTCAGTGTAATTACTGTGCCAGGCTATTAGCCGAGGCAAGCAAATGGGACTTCTAACTAATTTTGGCATGATGCATCATATGCAGAAGCAACACTCAAACAGTTCTGCCATCTGGGGATGGTGGCAGTACCAGTCAGGGGACCCTTTTTTCCAGGGCAAGCGTAAAAGTGGTTGATAAGGAGCAGAGTCTCCCCACACCCTCAGCTCCTTCTAGCAGTCAGGTGACAGTCCAGCAGCCCCCTGCCACATGGCAGGATGAGACAATCCACCCAAAGGAGGAAATGAGGGTGGCTGCTTTGGTAACGCTATCCCAGGGAAGGGAGGTAGGCCAGCCTCAAAAGTGGTAATCAGGGTCATTGGGGAAATGATTGCCCTTGATGACCAGCCCTTGCAGATAGTGGAGAATGTGGGTTCAAGCATTTGCTAAAGGTCTAGTTCCAAATTACAAAGTCCTCTCCAGAAACCACATTTAGCAGAAAGGTCATCCCCAGCCTGTACAACCAGTGTCACAGTCACTTCCAAGCACTGCTAGCTAAGGCAGAGGGGAGTGTGCATTTCACCTGCATTATCTGGACTGCCATGAATGCTGCACACTTTTACCTCTCCCTGACAGCACACTGGTGGGACCTTAGGTCAGTCAATAAGTGAAGGTAGCAGTAGGTAGGGCAGTGAATAAACAAGTTAGACTGTTCTGTATTTTAGTCAGTCAATAAGGTAGCAGTAGATAGTGTGTTTATTTTAAAGTCTGCAGAACTGAGTGTTCTCCAGACTTTTAAAGAGCTGACTGTTTGTTTTTAATACTAACTGAGTGCATTGTATTGAAAAAAAAAAACCCCCACAAACCCCCCCCCCCCCCACCCCCCACCCCCCCCCCCCCCACAAAAAGTAGGCCAGAAGCTAGAAAGAAGCTAGGAGCAGTATATACCAAAGTAAAAAAGTTGAATAGTTCAGCTGAGTTACTCACCTTGGAAAGGTGTTGAGGTAGTGTGATTGGGTTTGAATAGGGACCAACATTTGCTAATCAAGGGAGCAGTGAGTCACTCAGGCTGACTAACTGAAGTTAGACTGTTTGTATTTCCCAACCCACCCACCCCTAGCTCATCCCTTAATTTATAGGCAGGTGCCACTTTCACAAAAAAAAAAACATCATCAAAAACTTTATTGAGAATTCGATCAGACCCCCGGTAGGCCACTACCAGACACATAGTGAATTCACTAATACATTTAAAGGGAAGTTAGACACATTCCTACTCCCATAGCAACCTAAAACTTAACTAGGAACTGATCAAAATTGAGATGAAGGCAGCAGTCCAGCAGCAAGAGGGGGGCTTCCCAGTCTTTTGCATCGAGTGTCACATGTATGATTTTTTACCCACCGGTGAGAAGTTGTACATGTGCATGCGATGCAAAGAGCTCCTGGCTCTCAGAGAACGAGTCCGATCTCTGGAGGCTAGAGTGGCAGACCTGGAGGAGCTGAGGCAGACAGAGAGGTATATAGATGAGACCTTCAGGGACATAGTAGTCAAGTCCCAACTTCAGACTGGCAGCCCTGGTGCTGCATTGGAGGAAGAAGGTCTCATAATGGGAGAGCACCAACCAGGTGTAGCAGGAAAGGATCCTGTAGCAAGGACCTGCTCTCTAGGGTGATGCATTGTCCTTTTGCACTGAGGATATCTCCCCAAGGCCTACTGCCCAGGAGGGAAGGTTAGGTCGGCCATCATAGTTGGTGATTCGATTATTAGGAATGTAGATAGCTGGGTGGGCTGGTGGGCGTGAGGATCGCCTGGTAACATGCCTACCTGGTGCGAAGGTGGCGGACCTCACACGTCACCTAGATAGGATTTTAGACAGTGCTGGGGAGGAGCCGGCTGTCGTGGTACACGTGGGCACCAACGACATAGGAAAATGTGGGAGGGAGGTTCTGGAAGCCAAATTTAGGCTCTTAGGTAGAAAGATTAAAT
Source organism: Rhinatrema bivittatum (assembly GCF_901001135.1). NCBI lineage: Eukaryota > Metazoa > Chordata > Amphibia > Gymnophiona > Rhinatrematidae > Rhinatrema > Rhinatrema bivittatum. The sequence continues at coordinate 286,273,610 of NC_042618.1, read as the reverse complement.
CCAGAACCTCCAGGGTAGCATTCTCTGAAATGCTCCCTGTTCCACGTGCAGGTCACCAGAGGCAGGCAGAGCTCCGGAGTCTCAATGCGTGGATGAGACGATGGTGCAAGGAAGAGGGATTCAGTTTTGTTAGGAACTGGGGAACCTTTTGGGGAAGGGGGAGTCTCTTCCGAAGGGATGGGCTCCACCTTAACCAGGGTGGAACCAGACTGCTGGCGCTAACCTTTAATAAGGAGATAGAGCAGCTTTTAAACTAGAACAAAGGGGAAAGCCGACAGTCGCTCAGCAGAGCATGGTTCGGAGAGAGGTATCTTTAAAGGATACTAATGATGCATTAGAATTAGGGCATCCCAACAGTGAGGTTCCAATAATTAGAAAAGTAGTCCAAGTGCCTGTAACTAAAAACTCACCTGACCTAAAAAATTCTAACTTATCCCTTTCAATTAAAAAGCAGAATAAAAATACAAACAAAAAACAAACTTTGAAATGTTTGTATGCTAATGCCAGAAGTCTAAGAAGTAAGATGGGAGAATTAGAATGTATAGCAGTAAATGATGACATAGACTTAATTGGCATCTCAGAGACATGGTGGAAAGAGGATAACCAATGGGACAGTACTATACCGGGGTACAAATTATATCGCAATGACAGAGAGGAGCAGTCGGGAGGAGGTGTGGCGCTTTATGTCCGGGATGGCATAGAGTCCAACAGGATAAACATCCTGCATGAGACTAAATACAAAATTGAATCTTTATGGGTAGAAATCCCTTGTGTGTCAGGGAAGACTACAGTGATAGGGGTATACTACCGTCCACCTGGTCAAGATGGTGAGATGGACAGTGAAATGCTAAGAGAAATTAGGGAAGCTAACCAAATTGGTAGTGCAGTAATAATGGGAGACTTCAATTACCCCAATATAGACTGGGTAAATGTATCATCGGGTCACGCTAGAGAGATAACGTTCCTGGATGGAATAAATGATAGCTTTATGGAGCAATTGGTTCAGGAACCGACAAGAGAGGGAGCAATTTTAGATCTAATTCTCAGTGGAGCACAGGACTTGGTGAGAGAGGTAACGGTGGTGGGGCCACTTGGCAATAGTGATCATAATACGATCAAATTTGATTTAATGATTGGAATAGGAACAGTGTGCAAATCCAAGGCTCTCGTGCTAAACTTTCAAAAGGGAAACTTTGATAAAATGAGAAAAATTGTTAGAAAAAAACTGAAAGGAGCAGCTACAAAAGTAAAAAAATGTCCAAGAGGCGTGGTCATTGTTAAAAATACCATTCTAGAAGCACAGTCCAGATGTATTCCACACATTAAGAAAGGTGGAAAGAAGGCAAAACGATTACCGGCATGGTTAAAAGGGGAGGTGAAAGAAGCTATTTTAGCCAAAAGATCTTCATTCAAAAATTGGAAGAAGGATCCAACAGAAGAAAATAGGATAAAGCATAAACATTGGCAAGTTAAATGTAAGACATTGATAAGACAGGCTAAGAGAGAATTTGAAAAGAAGTTGGCTGTAGAGGCAAAAACTCACAGTAAAAACATTTTTAAATATATCCGAAGCAGAAAGCCTGTGAGAGAGTCAGTTGGACCGTTAGATGATCGAGGGGTTAAAGGGGCACTTAGAGAAGATAAGGCCATCGCGGAAAGATTAAATGATTTCTTTGCTTCGGTGTTTACTGAAGAGGATGTTGGGGAGGTACCCGTAATGGAGAAGGTTTTCATGGGTAATGATTCAGATGGACTGAATCAAATCACGGTGAACCTAGAAGATGTGGTAGGCCTGATTGACAAACTGAAGAGTAGTAAATCACCTGGACTGGATGGTATATACCCCAGAGTTCTGAAGGAACTAAAAAATGAAATTTCAGACCTATTAGTAAAAATTTGTAACTTATCATTAAAATCATCCATTGTACCTGAAGACTGGAGGATAGCAAATGTAACCCCAATATTTAAAAAGGGCTCCAGGGGCGATCCGGGAAACTACAGACCGGTTAGCCTGACTTCAGTGCCAGGAAAAATAGTGGAAAGTGTTCTAAACATCAAAATCACAGAACATATAGAAAGACATGGTTTAATGGAATAAAGTCAGCATGGCTTTACCCAGGGCAAGTCTTGCCTCACAAATCTGCTTCACTTTTTTGAAGGAGTTAATAAACATGTGGATAAAGGTGAACCGGTAGATATAGTATACTTGGATTTTCAGAAGGCGTTAGACAAAGTTCCTCATGAGAGCTTCTAGGAAAGTAAAAAGTCATGGGATAGGTGGCGATGTCCTTTCGTGGATTGCAAACTGGCTAAAGACAGGAAACAGAGAGTAGGATTAAATGGCAATTTCTCAGTGGAAGGGAGTGGACAGTGGAGAGCCTCAGGGATCTGTATTGGGACCCTTACTGTTCAATATATTTATAAATGATCTGGAAAGAAATACGACGAGTTGAGATAATCAAATTTGCAGATGACACAAAATTGTTCAGAGTAGTTAAATCACAAGCAGATTGTGATAAATTGCAGGAAGACTTTGTGAGACTGGGAAAATTGGGCATCCAAATGGCAGATGAAATTTAATGTGGATAAGTGCAAGGTGATGCATATAGGGAAAAATAACCCATGCTATAATTACACACATGTTGGGTTCCATATTAGGGTGCTACAACCCAAGAAAGAGATCTAGGTGTCATAGTGGACAACACATTGAAATCGTCAGTGCAGTGTGCTGAGGCAGTCAAAAAGCAAACAGAATGTTGGGAATTATTAGAAAAGAGGAATGATGAATAAAACGGAAAATGTCATAATGCCTCTGTATCGCTCCATGGTGAGACCGCACCTTGAATACTGTGTACAATTCTGGTCCGCCGCATCTCAAAAAAGATATAATTGCAATGGAGAAGGTACGAGAAGGGCTACCAAAATGATAAAGGGAATGGAACAACTCCCTATGAGGAAAGACTAAAGAGGTTAGGACTTTTCAGCTTGGAGAAGAGACGACTGAGGGGGGATATGATAGAGGTGTTTAAAATCATGAGAGGTCTAGAACGGGTAGATGTGAATCGGTTATTTACTCTTTCGGATAGTAGAAAAGACTAGGGGGCACTCCAGAAGTTAGCATGGGGCACATTTAAAACTAATATCGGAGAAAGTTCTTTTTTACTCACGCACAATTAAACTCTGGAATTTGTTGCCAGAGAATGTGGTTCGTGCAGTTAGTAAAGCTGTGTTTAAAAAAGGATTGGATAAGTTCTTGGAGGAGAAGTCCATTACCTGCTATTAATTTTCACTTAGAGAATAGCCACTGCCATTAGCAATGGTTACATGGAATAGACTTAGTTTTTGGGTACTTGCCAGGATTCTTGTGGCCTGGATTGGCCACTGTTGGAAACAGGATGCTGGGCTTGATGGACCCTTGGTCTGACCCAGTATGGGCATTTTCTTAGTGTTCTTATGGCTGAGGCAGGGGGCAGTGCAGCAGCTCTATAAGTGAACAGTATCAGGGTGGAGGTGGGCTTTACTGCACACCCACCTGACAGTTTGACGCCCATACCTCAGCCAGTATTCTAGCATGCATCAGACAGATGCTGGTGGGCTGGTAGCTACACCAGTGAGACGGAATCTTCAGGCAGGATTCTTTGTCACAGACATGGTGCAAACATGGTAAAGGCAATATCTGACGGGTGCTTTCAGAACATCCGATGTTTTGCACACACTCTGCACCTGGTAGTGAAGTCAGCTCTGGGGTTGGAGTTCAATGACCAACAGAATGAATACCTGCATATGTTAATATACACGTGCAGGAACATAGCAGTGCACTTCCACAGAAGTGTGAAGGCGGGACAGGTTCTCCGACAAAAGCAGACTGATTTGGCGATGCCTCACAAGCATCTCATTCAAGACATTTCCACCCAGTGGAATTCCACCTATATGATGCTGCAGAGGTTAGTGGAGTAGAAGACGCCCCGTCATGAACTTTCTGTGGCAATGGACATATGTGTGCATAGTCCCCTAGGGCATCATGATTGGTTAGTTATGAGTCAGCTGGTAACAATCCTGCAGCCCTTCAAGGATGCCATGGAGTAGCTGATTTCCAGAAGTGCCACCTTGGCTGACATCATCCCTATAGTTAATTTTCTGGAGGAAAATTTGGAGGGCTTTAAACAGGAAGAGGGAATGACAGCAGAGGCGCTGTGGTTGTCTGGACATTTGCAGAAGCAGGTGCAAGAGAGATTAAGGCCTTTAACAGAACACTAGACATACATGCTCGCCACAGTCTGTGATCCCCGTGTGAAAGGGAAACTCGCCTTACAGTAAGATTGTCTCCTATTGGTGAAGGACCTGCTGCTAGTAAAGGTCTGTGAACAGGAGCACCATAGGCAGAGACAGATTAGGCATGAAGCAGAGGAGGAAACAGCAGACACTTCAGAGAGTTAATGCTAGCCCAAGCAGGAGCAGCACTCTGACAGCAACAGCTAGTAGTTCCTCCTCCTCCACTTCAGTACACCAAAGCCATGTTGCCCATAATCATCTGTTCTGCAATGGGCTAGAGAGAAAGCAGCTGGCATGAGTGACTCTCAGCCCACCCAAGCAAAGGAGACACCAGCACAAATGTCAGTGACATGATATCTCTCAGATCCCACAGAGGACGTGCAGAGAGATCTGCTGGCATATTGGGCACACAAGTCCACTGTCTGGCAACACCTAGCCAAAGTGGCTCAGTGATATCTGTCATGTCCACCAACCAGTGTGCCCAGTGAACATGTGTTTTCAATGACAGGGGATATCATGAGCCCTCACCGCTCAAGGCTGGCACCAGAGTTGATGGAAATGCTAGTGTTTTTGAAAATAAACATGCCTTTGCTTGGGTTTCCAAATGTTCCCTGTGAATGGAAAGATGAATAAAAGCAATTGAAAGTCTTGCAGCAGCTCCAACTGCCTCCTATGCTCCAGATAATATCAGCACATGTACCTGAACTGAAACGCTGTGCCAGTCTGTCCACTGCCCAGGCCATACATCCCTACAAGGGCCTGACCTCAAATGCTGTGCCTGTCTGTCCAGCCCTTACGTCACTACATAGAAACATAGAAATGATGGCAGAAGAAGACCAAACGGCCCATCCAGTCTGCCCAACAAGTTTCGCTCTTTTTTTTCTCATGCTTATCTGTTACTCTTGGCTCTTAGTAACCTTTTGGTTCTATTTCCCCTTCCACCCCCAGCATTAATGTAGAGAGCAGTGTTGGAACTGCATCTAAGTGAAATATCTAGCTTAATTAGTTAGGGGTAGTAACTGCTGCAATAAGCAAGCTACAACCCATGCTTATTTGTTTACCCAGACTATGTAATTCAGTCCTTGTTGGTTGTTGTCTGTATATAGATCCACTTATCTTCATTCCCCCTGCCGTTGAAGCAGAGAGCTATGCTGGATATGCGTGAAGTATCAGACTTTCTCCCCTGCCGTTGAAGCAGAGAGCTATGCTGGATATGCGTGAAGTATCAGTCTTTCTCCCCTGCCATTGAAGCAGAGAGCTATGCTGGATATGCATTGAAAGTAAAGTATCAGGCTTATTTGGTTTGGGGTAGTAACTGCTGTAACAAGCAAGCTACTCCCTGCTTTATTGTGAATGCAAATCCTTTTTCCACATTTCCTCTTGCCGTTGAAGCTTAGAGCAATGTTGGAGTCACATTAACCGTGTGTATGTTTATTGAATAAGGGTATTATCTCCAGGTAGTAGCCGTCATTAAATCAGGTGTACATGTGTGTGGCATGCTCAGGATCCCCGCCGGGCTCAGGCTCTGCAGTTTCCTGGACGTACAGGGCAGGATTGCAGGAGATGTCTGGAACCGAAACAATATAAACATAGACCTTGCTTTTTACGTCAAAGGTGCTCTTCAGGAGACAAGCGCCCACAATTGATCTGCATCGGCTCCTCTGGTGATGGAGAAGGTGCCAGTAAGGCCTTCAACTGGGGACTTGTAGCATGAACTGTGCGTAGGGCCGAAGGCCGGGAGACCTTTATCTCCTGGTGTCGCTGATGTAGGTGGTGATCAATCTTGCCAACCAGAGAAATCAGGTCATCCAGAGATGTGGGAATCTCACGAGCAGCCAGCTCATCCTTGAGGGCAGGAGACAAGCCATCCAGATAGATTGCCCGTAGGCAGTCCTCTTGCCACCCTAGTTCTGTGGCTAGTGTCCTGAATTCTACCGTGAATTCGGTGAGGCGAATGCGAGCCTTGACGGAGGTGGAGAAGCTGGTGACCCTCAACCACCTGTCGACTGGGATCGTCAAAGGTCTGCTTGAAAACAGAAATGAAGTGGGAGAGGTGATAGTGGATGTCATCAGAATGCTCCCAAAGTGGGGAAGCCCATGCCAGGGCTTTCCCTTCGAGGCATGAGAGGATGAAGGCGATCTTGGTGGTCTCACTGGGAAACAGTGAAGGCTGTAGTGTGAATTGCATAAAACATTGGTTGATGAAGCCTTGTCAGAGGCGCAGATCCTCATTAAAACAGGGTGGAACTGGGAGGGCCAATGATGCCTATGGAGGCGGGGTTTGAGCCCAAGCCCCTGAATTGGCCATAACAGAATCTTCTAGTTAAGACCGTAGTCTCTCCACAGATGAAGTCAATGCTTCCAAGGTTCGCTGTTGTTCTCGGACATGAGTGGCTAGGCTAGGGATGGCTTGCAAGGTGGGAGACTCTACCGAGTCCATGGCCTTGGCAACCTGTTGCGCTGGAGGTGGACCCTTGGCCTGGTGCAGGATTGGTATGGCCTTCCGGTTGGACCCGGAGAGCGCCTGCCACCAGGAGGTGGAGCACAGGATGAGAAAGAGGATAGCTGGAGTTTCGTCAGTAGCAACCCGGGGTTCCCTCAGGTTGAGCCCTTGGTTACCCGGGCTGCCTGGTCTTAAGTGGGCCTTGCAGGGTCTCCTAGAGAGGAAGCACAGGGGTGCGCCCACCATGAACAAGGGTGTGTGGTCGATGTCCAAGCAAGAATTTCCAGAGGTTGCAGGAGGCCAGAAGAGAGTGTCCGAGTGGATAGCGAGGATCAAGGCCAGAGCAACAGTCCAGAATGGTCAGCCGAAGCAGGGGTCAGTACCTGTAGTCAGTCCGGGAGTAGTCAGGCCAGGCAGAGGTCAGGTTCTAGGCAGCAATCAGGACTAGTCAGAGAACAGGCAGAGGTTGGATCCAGGCAGCAGGCAGATGAGGTCAGGAGCCAAGTAAAGGCCAGTACCTTGAGATCAGTCTGAAGGATACTACCAGGGATGGAGAGACGAAGGAACAGGAGATGATGGGAGACGCTGGAACAAGAGACATGAGACACTGGAACAGGCAAACTAGAGAACACCGGATTGTATGACCTGTTTGCCAAGACAAGGAAGTGGTGTCTGACCACTTCCTTATATCCGGCTGTCAATCAGGGTGCGCCACAGAGCTGGGAGCCACCCTTGGCCCTTTAAGAAGCCGGGCGGCCATGCGCGCTCACGCCTGCCAATGCCATGGAGGACGTCGAGCCCCACCGTGAGGCCTGGTGAGCGGTGGAAGGCCCAGCGGACGCCACTGCAGGATGCCAAGGACAAGCAGAGCTGGCAGCAGCAGCAGGGGAGGACGACCCAGGACCCACCGGAGCAGGGACGAGGTGAGCAGGCCCAGCCGAGCGCAGACAGGATTCACAACACTCTGAACACAAAGTTGTATGTAAGTTTGTGGTATACAAGTTTTTAAATAAGTATAATGATCTGTTTGTTCTTCCATATTTTTTTGTACATTCATTGTATTTTGTGATAATCATGATTGTAGAATAAAAATTATTAAAAAAACCAAAACAAAACAAAAACTTGGCGACTTTATACTTGAATCACCACACAGAAACTATTGAAGCAACTTGAACACTGGAGTGGTATGCCCATAAACACTTGTTCTAGTAAGTATTCTTGCAGTTGCATTGAGGTAGAATTTTAAAGGGTTGCTCATGCAAAAATGGGCCATACGTGAGCAATGCGGATTTTAAAAAGTCATGAAGTATGCGCGTATATGCTGGTGAGCGTGTTAAAAATAAGAGGATGGAAAAAGGGGCGGGGAATGAGAGTAGCATGGGCGTTCTGGGGGCAGAGACATCAGTTATGCCTATAACTCTGTATTTTAAAAACCAGAGACTGTGGCATGCGTCAGCTTGTTATCCACGTAATTTTACTGCTGTCTGTAGATCTTTATGGCTTATAAGGATGAAGGTTCTGGGTCAACTGGGAGGTATGCAGGATGAAGAACCAAAGAGGTCTGGAAGGCCTCAATATTAACTGGGCAAACTGGTGGATAAATTGGAAAAATGGATGGGCCCTCATGCGAGCATACTTTAAAATCTGCCTCCATACACACGTAAAAGCCGACAAAGTCCTATAGAAGGCACACGTGCTAGTTGTGCTCGAGTAACCTCTTAAAATTAGAAGCATACTTACATGTGGTTAGTGTATTTTAAGTGTGAACGATTTAAAACTCCAGTGTATCTTTGCTCACTCGCCAATACATGCGTCTATGGGTGCATGCGTGTTCATTTTAAAATTAGCCTGATTGTCTAATGCACTCTAAGGGCTTGGGCAGGAACAGAATATACAAAGAATTGCAATAATCTATTCTGGTCAGTCAAAGCAACTGAAGTACTGAGTAAAAATTGTTTGCCTGAAGTAATGGTTTTAGCCTGCATAATATCTGTAGCTTGTAAAATGAAGTCTTTATGATAGCCTTCAGATGAGCGCACATAGAGGCCGATACAGTACAGTGCGCTCCAGTGGAGCGCACTGTTAGACCGCGTTTGGCCACGTGTTTTCGACGCGCTATTACCCCCAAAACTAATAGCGCCCACAAAATGCAAATGCATGTTGATGGCCCTATTAGTTATTCCCGCGCGATACAGAAAGTAAAATGTGCAGCCAAGCCGCACATTTTAATTTTTGCCAGCAGGCCCCAAAAATAAAAAAAATTAAAATGTGCCCATGGCCCGTGGGTCAGAAGACAGACACTCAATTATGCCGGCATCCGTTTTCCGAACCCGTGGTTGTCAGCAGGCTCAAGAACCAAGGCCGGAAAAATTGAGCGTCGGCTGTCAAACCCACTGACAGCCGCCGCTCCTGTCAAAAAGGAGGCACTAGGGTCGCGCTAGTGTCCCTAGCGCCTCTTTTTACCGCGGGGCCTCATTTAAATACTTGATCATGCGCCCAGGAGAGTGGCCTGGGCGCACGTTGGGAGAGCGGGTGCTCGCCTTGGAGTGCCAGCTCTCCCACAGGATTTACTGTATCGGCCTGATAGGTTAGAATTTAAATAACGCCTAAATTTCGGATGTGTGCTAAAACTGGAATTTCATAATCCTCAAAAAGAAATGATAATAAATTGCCTTGAAATGAACCCTGCACTGATTGAGTACATCAAGCTCACTATGAAAATCCACCAAATTTTCTTATTAACTTGTTGGGCTACAGTTTTAACCTTAATCTTAGTGTTATCAGTCCCCAACCAATTACATCACACAGGGACGGTAACTTTCAAACTGGTGTGCAGGCGCACATACACACTCATATGGCGGCATACATCCAGGGATGCGCGTGTTATAAAATAGCTTGGCCAAGCACACATGTGGGCACAATTTTAACTGTGTGTACATCTAGGCATGTATATTGGGTTTCTTTCTACTGCTTAAGTCAGGGTATTTTATAACTTGTGCGCATCCAAGCTATTGCCCTTTTTTGATCAGTTCATCCATAGTTCACCCAGCCAAGAGTTCTTCCTTGAATATGACAGAGATTGCCTGCTGCCTGGACCTGATTTCTTCCGTGGACCTGACCATGATTGCCTGCTGCCTGGACCTAAACACCTTTGTCAGCCACCTGCCCCGACCTTGGCCTATACTCGGCTCCTCCAGTCTGCTGCCTATCCTGACCCTGGCATGTCCTCAGACTTGCTTACCTGGTCATCCTAGGAACCCACCTGTCCTGCCGGCCGCCAGAACCCATGCGTTCAGTTCTCTGGGGAGACAGCTGGTAAAGGTGAGGCTCCAGCCTGTGCTGCTACAGGGCGTGTTTGCCAACTGTCGGCATAGAGTTCGTAGGATCGCCTAAGAGGTAGCAACAACTATGCCACAGCCACAAGGGCTAACAGCCATGCCACCCATCACAGTTTGCTGAGGTCCTGAGCTCAGCAGACTTGCCTCAGGTTTCCACTATTTCTGGGCTAGCTCACCAGCTTCAGCAGCAGCAGGACCCATTGAATTCTTTTGCCAGGTACCACTGGAGTATGGTGTCTGATCTGTTCCAGCTTCCGCTCCGGCAACTGTGATACAGCCTACTACTCCCACGTTTCACTTGCCTCTGCCCCTGAGATATGATGGAGATCCGTTGAAATGTGGAAGCTTACTAAATCAATGCCAGATGCAGTTCAAATTGCAGGCACCCTTCTTCCCGACTTATATTCTATCCTTGTTGGGTGGCTTCGCCCTGGCCTGGACCTCAACCAATTGGGAAAGAGATGATCTGCTCCGAGGGGATTTGAATTGCTTCCTGCATGATTTCCATCAGATCTTTGATGAGCCAGGTCACACGGCTTCCAAGGCATCCAAACTCCTACAGATCAGACAAGGCTCTCAGTTTGTGGGGGAGTATGCCTAGACCCTGCTGACATGTCCGCCTTTCCTCCGTGTACTGAAGCAATTGGCTCCTTTTCAATAAGCTAATCGCATCTCCAGTGCACAGAGTTGTAACCAGGTCATTTGGCACCTATGGCCAAATGAAAAAGTACGCCCTCACCCTGAACAAAACATACACTACAAGCTGGGAGACACTGTTAAATATAGGGGGCTTTGATTTTTATTTTTATTGTGACCAAGAAATTTCCTCCTGCTCCTTTGGACTTCCAGCTCAGTTGGAACCAGCACAGAGATCCTGGCCTATAAGCCTTCAATCACAATTATCAGGGATCTTCTTTTCCCTCCCAAATTTCTTTACTCTTATCATTGCAGTTTCAGTTCTTGGCTGGGGGCCATGTATCAGGGCTCCCTTCAGAACCATGCAATCATGGGCTCCCAATCTCTCTGTCTTGCCCTTCCACACATTATTTAAAATTATGCATTTATAATATTAGATTTTACATGAAAAGGACATTCTTTGGTAAAAAGAAAAATCATAACATGTATATTATATTTACTTGCATTGCTGTGGTGACAACCAGAAAACCCTGCAAAACAGACACCTGGAACCCATATGGTATTAGGCCTAGGGTAGCGCATGTTAGATGTATTTATTTATTTAAAAAATATTTGTTATCCACCACTCAAATGATCGTAGCAGGGTACAAATAAAATATACTTAATAAAAAGTGGTAGACTTGGCCCTCAGAAAGTCATGATTACACTAAATTAGAATTACAATATACTAAAGCCCGGCGCACGTAAAAATCACCACTTGTGCATGTTTCTAATGCTGGTCCGCACATTGTAATTTTGCGTAGCCAGGAGTTGTGTGTGTATGTGTACGTGTGCACACAAACTTGCACGCATACAAAAGGATAATGTCGGGGGCAGATATTAGACTTACGCGCGTATATTTTATAAGGTCCGCGTACATATGAGACGGCGCGTTCAGCCAAACTCATGTGCGTATATTTGCATGCCATTGCCTATATAAGCGAGCAAGTGCTTAGTTTCAGGTTTCCTTGGGTGTTTTCTGTTTGTTTGGCTCCTCAATCTGGGTCAGTGTATGCAGGAGCAAGGCAGAAGGTGGGAGTGAATGTTTGTGGGACTTACTTGTGGTAACTGGGGAAGTGTAAGCTACTAGCACATGGCTAGCATGTTTACAATGTGGGTTTCAAAGGACTAAGACCTGGAAAAGAATGTTTAGGTATGCACTGTTGATTTTTGTATCACATAGGGAAGAGACAGGAACAGGAGGTGAGAAATACATGTTGTAGAAACAGCTTTTGAGTGGGATATTCATATTTTCTGTTCTACATTATGATTATTATAGCTGCATGGGTACTCAGATCTATACGGCTTGGAAGAGAAAGAGAGTTTATAGGACTTTGACACATTTTTTTGATCTGAGGAGGAAGTAATGCGCAGGTTCAGATTTAATAAGGAAACCATACTGTACCTCTGCTAAATATTAGAGCCTGAACTGCAACCTACCACCAAAGGGGCAATGCCTTTCCAGTATTTTTTTTTTTTATTTAAGGGGTTTTTTATATACCGAGGCACGTTTGCAAAACATCACCTCGGTTCACAGTGTAACTTAACTTAGCAACAAGCTAAGTTAACATCAAGTACACATCAGTACACATCAAGGTGACTACCACCCTGGCCGTTTTGCTACAGGCAAGTTCCAAACCTCTCTAGGAATTACATCTGGAATCACTCTGCCACCTCAAGGGGTCTAGAGCGGGTCCTGGCTGCCTTGCTTAAGAAAACACAACACTTTATTTCCTTCCCCTCCAGAAGACAAGAACAACAATAAATAATGACTGATTTCTATCAAATTGCACGTTTCCCCTCAGTCTTGGGAGCTATAGATTGCACTCACATGCCCATAAGGGCACCAGGGGAAGACGAGGCCAAGTATTGCAACTGCAAGGGATTCCACTCTCTAAACATGCAAGTGGTCTGAAACGCTAAGGGCATCATCATGAATGTGGTGCTCTGCTTTCCAGGATCCACTCCAATGCCTACATTGGAGTGGATCCTGGAGAAATCGGAGAAAGTTCTTCTTCACTCAACGCACAATTAAACTCTGGAATTTGTTGCTAGAGGATGTGGTTAGTGCAGTTAGGATAGCTGTGTTTAAAAAAGGATTGGATAAGTTCCTGGAGGAGAAGTCCATTACCTGCTATTAATTAAGTTGACTTAGAAAATAGCCACTGCTATTACTAGCAACGGTAACATGAAATAGACTTAGTTTTTGGGTACTTGCCAGGTTCTTATGGTCTGGATTGGCCACTATTGGAAACAGGATGCTGGGCTTGATGGACCCTTGGTCTGACCCAGTATGGCATGTTCTTATGTTCTTATTCTCTCACAATCAAGAATTCATGACCACATCACTGGGGGATGGCTTTTAGGTAGCAAGACATCCACCACTTCTAACATACCCATTTCCTTGCTTACTTTTGTCACCCTTATATTTAGGGTGCCACTGCAGGGCTCCTCTAAACTAGTCCTGTAAGCTGTGCCTCTATGAAACCCAGAAGTTATATGTAACGCTGATTTTCTGTTTTTTTTCCTCCTACAGGTGACAGAGGCTATCCCCTGAAAACCTGGCTCATGATCCCCATTGCCACCCCAGCAACTGCAGCTGAGTGTCGCTACTAGGGATGTGCATTTGTTTGTGATGAAATAGGAAATATAGACGATATTTCCTATTCGTCGCATTTCAGGGGGTCGCCGAAACGATAGGAAAACCCACAAAATTTTGTGTGGTTTTCTTATCGTTGTTTTTTTTTTGGGGTGGGGGGAGAAAGGGCACATAAAAAAACCCCCCAAACCTACCCCAACCCTTCAAATTTCATTAATTGCAACCCTCCCATCCCGACCCCCCAAGACTTACCAAACGTCCCTGGTGGTCCAGCGGGGTCCTGGGAGCAATCTCCCCCTATCAGGTAGTCGGCTGCCACTAATCAAAATGGCGCCGATGGCCCTTTGCCCTTACCATGTGACAGGGGCTATCAGTGTCATTGGCCAGCCTCTGTCACATGGTAGGAGCAATGGATGGCCAACGCCATCTTAAAAAATGGCGCCAGCCATTGTTAAAAAATACCATCCTAGAAGCACAGTCCAGATGTATTCCACGCATTAGAAAAGGTGGAAAGAAGGCAAAACGATTACCGGCATGGTTAAAAGGGGAGGAGAAAGAAGCTATTTTAGCCAAAAGATCTTCATTCAAAAATTGGAAGAAGGATCCAACAGAAGAAAATAGGATAATGCATAAGCATTGGCAAGTTAAATGTAAGACATTGATAAGACAGGCTAAGAGTATTTGAAAAGAAGTTGGCCGTAGAGGCAAAAACTCACAATAAAAACTTTTAAATATATCCGAAGCAGAAAGCCTGTGAAGGGAGTCAGTTGGACCATTAGATGGTTGAGGAGTTAAAGGGGCACTTAGAGAAGATAAGGCCATCGCGGAAAGATTAAATGATTTCTTTGCTTCGGTGTTTACTAAAGAGTATGTTGGGGAGATACCCGTTCCGGAGAAGGTTTTCATGGGTAATGATTCAGATGGACTGAACCAAATCACGGTGAACCTAGAAGATGTGGTAGGCCTGATTGATAAACTGAAGAGTAGTAAATCACCCCAGGGTTCTAAAGGAACTCAAAAATGAAATTTCAGACCTATTAGTAAAAATTTGTAACCTATCATTAAAATCAACCATTGTGCCTGAAGACTGGAGGATAGCGAATGTAACCCCAATATTTAAAAAGGGCTCCAGGGGTGATCCGGGAAACTACAGACCGGTTAGCCTGACTTCAGTGTCAGGAATAATAGTGGAAAGTGTTCTAAGAATCAAAATCACAGAACATATAGAAAGACATGGTTTAATGGAACAAAGTCAGCATGGCTTTACCCAAGACAAGTCTTGCCTCACAAATCTGCTTCACTTTTTTGAAGGAGTTAATAAACATGTGGATAAAGGTGTTACGACTGTCGCTGCCCGACGTCTCCACTCCGCCCACCTTACCTTTATTTCGACTCCTCCCGCGGTTGATGGACGTTTGGCTGCCGTGGCGTCTGCCTGCCGTCCTCTCCGGCGTCCCCGGTCTGGCTGGGCACTGCATCCCGCCATGTTGTCTAGGTACCATAGGGCCCGCGCGCCGCACAGCCCTGCTTCTTATTCTCTCTTTGGCGTGAACCTCAGGGGCGTCACCCTGTGATGATGTCACGCATCCCAGGAACTCCTTATGGATGGGATTCACGCTCCGTACCTAGCTACTCTGCCTCTCCAACTGTTACGACTGTTGCTGTCTGACGTCTCCACTCCACCCTCCTTACGTCTCTGGCAACTCCTCCTGCGGTTGATGGACGTTTGGCTGCCACGGCGTCTGCCTGCCATCCTCTCTGGCGTCCCCGGACCGGCTTGGGCACTGCCTCCCTCCATGCAGTTCAGCTGCCTTAGGGCGCAAGCGCGCTGTGCGAACCTCAGGGGCGTCCCCCTGTGATGATATCATGCATCCAGGATACAAAGGCCTACGCGATTGCTAGCTAATCGAGTTAGCAAAGGTTTCCTAACGGATGAGATTCGCTCTCCGTATCTTGCAACTCTGCCTCCTTTGGACCTACTCTATTTGGGGTACCTGCTCCTCGGGGCCTCTCTCTCTTTCTTATCTTTCAGGTCACAGTCTGGAACCGGTACTCGTTCCTCGAGGGCCCATGTTCCTGGACTCGCTACTTGGCCTCCACTTCTGCCAGGAAGTCACCGCTGCCTATAACATCTGTGAGTTACCATCTCTTTCTCTCAGAGCTATTCCCTGGAACCAGGTACTTGCTCCTCGAGGGCCTGCCTTTACTCCAGCTCTTGTGCTCCACACTGAGAGACCGCTGTGTGAATACATTACCAACGAGGCTCTATTCCTGAAACTCTGCATATCCTGCTACTACTCACAATATCAGTTCTCTCTATTACAGCACAGCCATTGTGGGATCGCTGCTCCAGAGCCTGAGGGACTACAAGCCTAACCGGGCTACTTTCCAGCTCACTACTGCCACCTCTGGTGGTTCACCAATCCTGTATAATAAAAGAAATAGTGTGTGTGTCTGCTACGCTGAGCCTGACCTGTGGCCCTTCACGGGACTTCGCCCCGTGGACGAGGTCATCTGCCACAGGTCCAGGGATCCACCCAAAACCCTTACAAATAATAACAGATTGCTAACTCCATGGATCCGGCACGGCTCAATGCCCTGCGGGCCATACCGGGCCTGGCCCTGCGCATTTCGGAGGAGCAAGACACTTTGGAGAAACTCACTTCAGCGTTTCATCAGCTGCATACACAGAAGACCCAAGGCACTGCTTCCAGCAATGAAGGTCAGTTACAGGAGGTAACTTTAAAGACTGCTGTACCGCTGGCGGCTCCAGTTCGTTTCTCGGGAGAGATTCAGAAGACCAGGGGCTTTTTAAACCAGTGCTGCATGCATTTTGCTCTACAGCCTTCTCAGTACCCTACAGCTTTTTCTAAGACTACCTACATCCTTTCTTATCTGGATGGAAGGGCCTTGTCTTGGGTGTTTACACTGTGGGAAGGCAAGGATCCTATTTTGCAGGACATAGATGGATTTCTGGACTTATTTAAATCCATTTTCGATGATCCTGCTCGAGTTACCGTTGCTGGCTCTGCTTTGGTGGACCTGAAGCAAAGCAACAGACCACTGGCTGATTTTGCGATAGAGTTTAAAACTCTTGCTACAGAACTCTGCTGGGACCCTAAATGCCTGAAGACCCTTTTCTTCAGAGCCCTGGATACCCATTTAAAAGACGAGCTGGTCGCTGACGAAACACCTGACTCGCTGGACGAACTAGTGGCTTTGGCCACTCGGATCAATCACCGGCTTTGGGACAAGGTGAAGGAACTCTGGCCTAATAGAATACCTGGATTGAAACAGGCTAGTGCTAAACCTGCACCTCGGATGGTTCCAGTAATTCCTGCTGCCAGTGAAGATGAACCGATGCAACTTGGTCACAGGCATTTGACTTCCAAAGAGAGAAGACTTCGGAAGAGGCACAGTCTTTGCATGTACTGTGGTCAATCCGGCCATGATGTCCCTACATGCCCTATTCGTCCGAGAAACGGACGGGCCTAAGTCCTGCAGGAGGACTGTTCTTAGGCCTCACTACGCCCTCTCCTCCACTCTCTCTCTCTCAGTCTCCTTGACCTGCGGACTGTCCACGATTCAACTCTTGCCCTGGTGGATTCAGGGGCAGGAGGCAACTTTATTCTCCGACGTTTAGTGGAACACCTGAGGATTCCCTTCGTCAGTTTGAAAGTTCCGCTACTTCTATCCTCCATCCATGGAGAGCCCTTACCGGGCGACGTGACTTGCCAAACCTTACCAGTGACTCTCCGCACCGGAGCTCTCCATACGGAATCGCTTCCTTTCTTTGTGTTGGAAAAGGCTATGCACCTTATCATCCTGGGGTTACCCTGATTGCAAGTGCACCAACCCCAATTTGACTGGGCATCCTTGGAACTCTCCCGCTGGGGCCCAGAGTGTCATGGGAGGTGCCTTAAGGTGATTGTTCCTGTCATCTGCATGCCTACGACTCCAGCGATGCCAGGACTGCCGCCCCAATATGCATCCTATGGGGATGTGTTCTCCAAAGAAGCGGCTGACATTCTTCCTCCGCACAGGTCCTATGACTGTGCCATAAGACTGAAACCCAATACTGAAACTCCTAAAGGACATGTCTATCCTCTCTCAGCAATTGAGAACAAGGCAATGTCCGAATACATTGAAGAGAACCTTCAGAAGGGGTTTATCAGACCATCGAAGTCTCCAGCCGGCGCAGACTTTTTCTTTGTGGGGAAGAAGGATGGTACCTTACGTCCTTGTATCGATTACTGAGGTCTGAATGAGATCACGATTAAAGACTGCTCCCTTGCCTTTAATCTCGGAGCTGTTTGACCAGTTTCAAGGGGCCAAAATATTTTCAAAACTCGACCTGAAGGGGGCCTACAATTTAGTTTGCATTCGTAATGGCAATGAATGGAAAACAGCCTTCAACACTTGAGACAGCCACTTCGAGTACTTAGTGATGCCCTTCGGCCTGTGCAACGCACCCGCTGTACTTCAGAACATGATGAACGACATCTTGTGGGATCTGCTGTACAAAAGTGTTGTGGTCTACCTGGATGATATCTTGATATTTTCTCAGGATTTGCCCACTCATCTAGAGGATGTCAAGCAGGTACTACGCCGACTCTGTGAACACTGGCTCTACGCCAAACTATCCAAATGCAAATTTCTTAAAGACTCTGTGACTTTTCTTGGCTATATCGTGCCTAAAGATGGCTTCCAGATGGACCCTCAAAAACTAAAGAGTATTAAACATTGGTCCCAACCTACCAGCCTGAAGGCCCTGAGATGGTTTTTGGGGTTTACCAACTATTATAGAAGCTTTATAAAAAACTACTCTTCTTTAACAGTGCCCTTGACCACAATGATCCACAAGGGTGCCAAAACTTCAAAATGGTCTGCAGAGGCCATTTCCGCTTTTGAGAAATTAAAGACTGCCTTTTCCACGGAACCATGCTTGCATCATCCTGACCCCAGCAAGCCATTCATCGTAGAAGTTGATGCTTCGGATGTCGCTGTGGGGCTGTATTGAGCCAAACTGGAGACTCCAAATCCTTATGTCCCTGCTCTTTCATCTCACGACGTTTCTCCCCAGCAGAGAAGAACTATGGGATCGGAGATAAAGAGCTCTTGGCTATAAAGCTAGCATTCAAGGAATGGCGGCCTTGGCTCGAAGGTGCTCAATATCAAATAACCGTATTCACGGACCATAAAAATCTAGAGTATCTCCGCCATGCGCAACGTCTTAACCACAGACAGGCTAGATGGTCCTTATTCTTCAATTGCTTTGACTTTGTGCTTAAATATCACCCCGGAGACAGAAATACCAGAGCTGATGCTTTGACACGCTCCTTTCTCTCGGAGGATGTGCCTGAAGAACCTCATAAGAACATAAGATATTGCCATGCTGGGTCAGACCAAGGGTCCATCAAGCCCAGCATCCTGTTTCCAACAGAGGCCAAACCAGGCCACAAGAACCTGGCAATTACCCAAACACTAAGAAGATCCCATGCTACTGATGCAATTATTAGCAGGGGCTATTCCCTAAGTAAACTTGATTAACAACTGTTAATGGACTTCTCCTCCAAGAACTTATCCAAACCTTTTTTGAACCCAGCTACACCAACTGCACTAACCACATCCTCTGGCAACAAATTCCAGAGCTGTATTGTGCGTTGAGTGAAAAAGAATTTTCTCCGATTAGTCTTAAATGTGCTACTTGCTAACTTCATGGAATGCCCCCTAGTCCTTCTATTATTCGAAAGTGTAAATAACCGAGTCACATCTACTGGTTCAAGACCTCTCATGATCTTAAAGACTTCTATCATATCCCCCCTCAGCCTTCTCTTCTCCAAGCTGAACAGCCCTAACCTCTTCAGCCTTTCCTTATAGGAGAGCTGTTCCATCCCCTTTCTCATTTTGGTTGCCCTTCTCTGTACCTTCTCCATCGCAACTATATCTTTTTTGAGATGCGGCGACCAGAATTGTACACAGTATTCAAGGTGCGGTTTCACCATGGAGCAATTTAGAGGCATTATGACATTTTCCGTTCTATTAACCATTCCCTTCCTAATAATTCCTAACATTCTGTTTGCTTTTTTGACTCCTGCAGCACACTGAGCCGACGATTTTAAAGTATTATCCACAAAGATGCCTAGATCTTTTTCCTGGGTGGTAGCTCCTAATATGGAACCTAACATCGTGTAAGTACATAATTGACCCGAAGAAAGTCATCTTGGCGACTACACATTCTGTGCCCGCTGGTAAAACCATCATGCCTAAACACCTCAGGAAAAAAGTGCTCTTTTGGGCTCACGATTCCAAGCTGGCTGGCCATCCTGGTCAATGCTGCACCCTGCTCAAAATCCAGAAGTTCTATTGGTGGCCTACTATCAAAAAAGATATTCTATCCTACGTGTCATCTTGTACCAACTGTGCCAAAAACAAACCCGCTTCTGGCCAACCGTGGGGTTGCAACCGCTGCCAGCTCTGGAACAGCCCTGGTCACACATCACTACTGACTTTGAAGTCGATTTACCCCTTTCTGGAGGAATGAATACTATCTAGGTAACAGTCGATCGCTTCAGCAAGATGGCCCATTTCGTGGCGCTGCCTGGCTTACCTTTAGCCTTGGAGCTTGTGAAGCTCTTCATATTGCACATTTTTCGCCTTCACGGCCTACCAAAATACACAGTCTCAGACCAAGGATCCCAATTCATGGCAAGATTCTGGAGGGCCTTGTGCAAGCTATTTGACATCTCTCTAGACTACACTTCAGCCTATCATCCGCAATCAAATGGCCAAACAGAATGGATGAATAGAATCTTAAAACAGTTCATTTGAGCCTACATGAGTTGCCGTCAGAATAACTGGGAGGAACTGTTACCTTGGGCTGAATTCGCCATCAATTCTCATCCAGCAACATGAACTGGATCAACACCTTTTGAAGTGGTATATGGACGTTCACCAACACCGCCACTTCCACTGAAGCTCTCAGTGACGTCCCCAGCAGCTCAATCTACTGCTGATGAAATCCATAATCTGTGGACTCAGACGGAAGACATGCTAATTAAAGCGAGTGACAGTGCTAAGAAGTTTTATGACGGTCACCATTCTCAAGCGCCTGTCTTCAAACCTGGTGACAAAGTCTGGTTATCCACCAAACATCTCAGACTGAAGTTACCCTCCACTCGATTTGCTCCTCGCTACGTTGGACCATTTCCAATCCTCTGACGTCTTGGCAACATCACTTACAGTCTGAAGCTACCACCCGGACTAAACATCCACAACGCTTTTCACGTTGCACTCTTGAAACCTCTCGTACTCAGTGAATTCTCTTCCAAGACTCAGGAACCACCTGCCATCAATGCAGAAGATGACCTAGAATATAAGGTCGAAGCTATTCTTGATGTGTGAAGACAAGGCAAAACATTAGAATACCTTCTTTCTTGGGAAGGTTTTGGCCCCGAAGAAAACTCTTGGGAGCCTCAGGCTAGTATCCTTGATAAAGAGATGCTCCATCAATTTCATCTCATGCATCCTTTGAAGCCAAAACCCGCAGAGGAGACCACCCTTTGAAGGGGGTACTGTTACGACTTTCGCTGCCCGACGTCTCCACTCCGCTCACCTTACCTTTTTCACGACTCCTCACTCGGTTGATGGACGTTTGGCTGCCGCTGCTTCTGCCTGCCATCCTCTCTGGCATCCTCAGTCCGGCCTGGGTGCTGCATCCTGCCATGTTGTCCAGGTACCATAGGGCATGTGTGCCACGTGGCCCTGCTTATTTTCTCTTTGGCGCGAACCTCAGGGGTGTCCCCCTGTGATGATGTCACGCATCCCGGATACAAAAGCCTACACTTTTTGCTAGCTAATCGAGTTAGCAAGGTCGGGAACTCCTTACGGATGGGATTTGCTCTCCGTACCTAGCTACTCTGCCTCTCCAACATTTGGACTTTATTCTAATGGGGTACCAGCTCCTCAGGGGCCTCTCTCTTTTCTTACAGGACGCTATCAGGAACTGGTACTCGCTCATTGAGGATCCATGTTCCCTGACTCGCTGCCTGAACCTATCGCTTCTGCTTGGAATAAACTGCTGCCTACATCATCAGTGAGTTACCAACTTTATTTCCTCAGAGCTGTTCCCTGGAACCAGGTACTCGCTCCTCGAGGGCCTGCCTCTATTCCAGCTTCTGTGTCACCTTCCGAGAGAAACCGCTGTGTGAGTAACTTTACCAATGAGGCTCTATACCAGAACTCTGTGTATGCTCCACTGTACTCACTATCTCAGTTTTCTCCACTACAGCACAGCCATAGAGGGAATCGCTGCTCCAGTATCCTGAGGAACCCTAGCCTAGCCGGGCTTCATCTCTACTCACTACTTCCACCTCTGGTGGCTTCTAAACTCTGTTTAATAAAAGACATAACTCTATGTTGTGTGTCCCAAAGCTGAGCCTGACCTGTGGCCCCTCATGGGACTTCCCTCCTTGGGCATGGTCAGCTGCCACAGTGTCCAAGGGTCCACACAAAACCTTACAAACAATAACAAAAGGTGAACCGGTAGATGTAGTATACTTGGATTTTCAGAAGGTGTTTGATAAAGTTCCTCATGAAAGGCTTTTAGGAAAAGTAAAAAGTCATGGTATGGGTGGCGATATCCTTTCGTGGTTTACAAACTGGCTAAAAGACAGGAAACAGAGAGTAGGATTAAATGGACAATTTTCTCAGTGGAAGGGAGTGGGCAGTGGAGTGCCTCAGGGATCTGTATTGGGACCGGTACTTTTCAATATATTTATAAATGATCTGGAAAGAAATTCGACGACTACGGTAATCAAATTTGCAGATGATACAAAATTGTTCAGAGTAGTTAAATCACAAGCAGATCAAGATAAATTGCAGGAAGACCTTGTGAGACTGGAAAATTGGGCATCAAAATGGCAGATGAAATTTAATGTGGATAAGTGCAAGGTGATGCATATAGGGAAAAATAACTCTTGCTATAGTTACACAATGTTAGGTTCCATATTAGGTGCTACCACCCAAGAAAGAGATCTAGGCGTCATAGTGGATAACACATTGAAATCGGCGGTTCAGTGTGCTGCGGTAGTCAAAAAAGCAAACAGAATGTTGGGAATTATTAGGAAGGGAATGGTGAATAAAACGGAAAATGTCATAATGC
Source organism: Rhinatrema bivittatum (assembly GCF_901001135.1). Lineage (NCBI taxonomy): Eukaryota > Metazoa > Chordata > Amphibia > Gymnophiona > Rhinatrematidae > Rhinatrema > Rhinatrema bivittatum. The sequence continues at coordinate 286,251,120 of NC_042618.1, read as the reverse complement.
CTCTATATCGCTCCATGGTGAGACCCCCACCTTGAATACTGTGTACAATTCTGGTCGCCGCATCTCAAAAAAGATATAATTGCGATGGAGAAGGTACAGAGAAGGGCGACCAAAATGATAAGGGGAATGGAACAGCTTCCCTATGAGGAAAAATTAAAGAGGTTAGCACTTTTCAGCTTGGAGAAGAGACAGCTGAGGGGGGATATGATAGAGGTGTTTAAAATCATGAGAGGTCTAGAACGGGTAGATGTGAATCGGTTATTTAGTCTTTCAGATAATAGAAAGACTAGGGGGCACTCCATGAAATTAGCATGTGGCACATTTAAAACTAAACGGAGAAAGTTCTTCTTTATTCAACGCACAATTAAACTCTGAAATTTGTTGCCAGAGGACGTGGTTAGTTCAGTTAGTATAGCTGTGTTTAAAAAAGGATTGGATACGTTCTTGGAGGGAGAAGTCCATTACCTGCTATTAATTAAGTTGACTTAGAAAATAGCCACTGCTATTACTAGCATCAGTAGCATAGGATGGACTTAGTTTTTGGGTACTTGCCAGATTCTTATGGCCTGGATTGGCCACTGTTGGAAACAGGATGCTGGGCTTGATGGACCCTTGGTCTGACCCAGTATGGCATGTTCTTATGTTCTTAGAAAAAGAAACAGGAAAATGTCAAACACTGCCATTCGGTGTGTTCTGTACTTTGGTTCATATGCCCAGAGCTTTTAATGCCCATAGCATCCAATATTGCTACAACCCTGATTTACACTTCAGCTGGCAGTCCTTGAGGCAGAAGGAGGGCTTAAGCTAGGTTGCAGAGTGCTTGGGTACTATGAATTTTTAAGGAGACACAGCACTTTAAGTGTGCTCTACATATTTGGGTTACAGTCTAATACTGACACAAATACAAGGGCCTGTCTTTTGTAGAGTAATGAAAGGGGAGAGAAGCAGATAAAGTCACAAAGACACCCCAAATGTAATTTTCACTGCTGGGACACAAGACTCAGTCATGATGGCCTTTTGAAGTCACTATGTAAGACTGTTACTGTGGTGAAGGATGCATTCACTGTTAGCTAATCTCACCTCACACCATGGAGGATAAACATTTGCACAGTCCCTGCCTTGAGGAACACATGGGTGGGAGATAGAAAACTATTTCATCCTAACTTCTTGAAATCTTGGGGCCCTGTTTGTACCTCCACACCAGTGGCGTAGCCAGAATTGATTTTTTGGGTGGGCACAAGGTTAACATGGGTGGGCACAAGGCATGCAGGTCTACTAGTTGTTTTCTTACTGATAAATATTAAATAATGCCATATACTGCACCCTAGATTGGCTTTCTAAGTAGTTTGCAACAGCCATTATGTATCATGTATGAAACTTTAAAATAATTTACTTCAATTATTTCAAGTATAGAAAACAATCAAATCCAATCATATAATAAAACAAAAATTAATGTATTCTTTCATGAACCATCTTTGCAGAAACCTAGAAATCTTCATAAATACAATAAAATATAATTAATCATCAGAACAGATGATTAAAATATAATTAATCATTAGAACAGAGGATTGCCGGCGCCGGCCATCCAGTGCTCCTACCATGTGACAGGGGCCAGCCAATGGCACGGATACCCTGTCACATGGTAAGGGCAAAAGGCCATCGGCACCATTTTTATTAGTGGCAGCCGATGGCCCGAGAGTGGGAGATCGCTCCCCGTGCCCCCACTGGACCACCAGGTAATTTTAAAAGGTTTTTTGGGGGGGGTCTTGAGGGTGGGGGAGGCTAAGGGGGTCAATTTAAAGGGTCGGGTGATTTTTTTTTTATCGGGCCATCGGCGCCATTTTTTTAGTGGCAGCCAAAATGGCGCCGATGGCCCTAGAGCAGGAGATCGTGCCGGGACCCCCCCACTGGACCACCAGGTAATTTAAAACGTTTTTTGGGGGGGGGTCGGGAGGGTGGGGGATTCGTTTTAAAGGGTCGGGGAGGGTTTAGGGGTTGTTTTGGTGTGCCGGTTTTCCCGCCCTCCCCCGATTTACGATTTTTCACGATAAATCTGGGGAATTTCTATTGTATTGCGACTCTAACGATTTTTGACGATTTAAAAAATATCTGATGATTTTTTTAAATCGTCAAAAAACGATTCACATCCCTAATTACAAGTAACATGAAAAAAAAATTCAAATTCTGGTGTCATCTCAGCAAAAAATAACCCTCCACTGCTATTTTGTGAAGTAACAAACTCTTGCAAAGAAAGAGGCATCTGGAACCTTGCCATACAGTCACAGCACTGACTCTCAGGATTCAAACAGCAATCTTATGAAAAAGCAGCAATGCAAATACTACACCAGGCTCTAGAACATTAATACATCACCTACTAGAATAACAGAAGAAGCTGGACTACTACTACAGAGAAACTATATGCTAGAAATACTGCATTTCCGTCAGACACACAGGCAAAACTGAGACTGACCCTTACCTAATATAGAAATAAGAGACTATAAATTAGAAACAGAAACATGCAGATAAAGCCAAAATAGAAAGCCTGAGAAACTAAAATGTCTGAACAGTGGAATACTTAAGAAAGAGCAAAATACAAAAATATAAGAATGCACATTCCCAAAGATGACATATTTAAATTGCTAACATCTCTCTCTCTCTCTCTTATAGAGATGTGAATCGTGTCCTCGATCGTCTTAACGATCGATTTCGGCTGGGAGGGGGAGGGAATCGTATTGTTGCCGTTTGGGTGTGTAAACTATCGCGAAAAATCGTTAAAATCGTGAGCCAACCCCCTAAAACCCACCCTCGACCCTTTAAATTAAATCCCCCACCCTCCCGAACCCCCCCCCCAAATGCTTTAAATTACCTGGGGATCCAGCGGTGGTCCAGAACGGCGGCGGTCCGGAACGGCCCCCTCGATTGAATCCTTTTGTCTTCAGCTGGCGCCATTTTGCAAAATGGCCGCCGCAAAATGGCGGCGGCCATAGACAAAAACGATTCGACACAGGAGGTCGTTCCGGACCCCCGCTGGACTTTTGGCAAGTCTTATGGGGGTCAGGAGGCCCCCCCAAGCTGGCCAAAAGTTTCTGGGAGTCCAGCGGGGTTCAGGAAGCGATTTCTTGCCGCGAATCGTTTTCCGTACGGAAAATGGCGCCGGCAGGAGATCGACTGCAGGAGGTCATTCAGCGGCGGTCCGGAACCCCCGCTGAACGACCTCCTGCAGTCGATCTCCTGCCGGCGCCATTTTCCGTACGGAAAACGATTCGCGGCAAGAAATCGCTTCCTGAACCCCACTGGACTCCCAGAAACTTTTGGCCAGCTTGGGGGGGCCTCCTGACCCCCACAAGACTTGCCAAAAGTCCAGCGGGGGTCCGGAACGACCTCCTGCGTCGAATTGTTTTTGTCTATGGCCGCCGCCATTTTGCGGTGGCCATTTTGCAAAATGGCGCCGGCTGAAGACAAAAGGATTCAATTGAGGGGGCCGTTCCGGACCGCCGCCGTTCTGGACCACCGCTGGATCCCCAGGTAATTTAAAGCATTTGGGGGGGGGGGGTTCGGGAGGGTGGGGGATTTAATTTAAAGGGTGGGGGGGGGGTTTTAGGGGGTTTTAGTGTGCCGGTTTTCCTGCCCTCCCCCTTCCCCCGATTTACGATTTTTTAACGATAAATCGGGGGAATTGGTATTGTATCGTGGCCCTAACGATTTTTGACGATTTAAAATATATCGGACGATATTTTAAATCGTCAAAAAACGATTCACATCCCTACTCTCTTATATATATATATATTTTTTTTTTATTTATTTTTACCTTTGTTGTCTGATCTTTGTATTTTTCTAATCAGTTGGTCCTGGTCTCTGTTTCCCATTTTTTCCCTTGTCGCTCATTTCCTAATTCCTCTTCAGTGTCTTTTCTACTACTGTCTTCTTCCCTTCCACACACACACATATATACATACATGCTTTCTCTCACAGACTCCCTCACACACTCAAGCTCTCTCTCTCGTATGCTCTCCCCCCCCCACCCTGCCCCAAGCTCACATTCTCTGCAGACATACATACAAGCTCTCACTTTCTCACCCCTCCTCAGGCTTATATTCTTATGCACACACAGACGCACATCCAGGCATCCATTCTCATCCACACACACAAACCCATACTCCCATTCTCACCCACACATACACACATTCAAGCTCCCATTCTCACCCACACATGCACACATTTAAGGTCCCATTCTAACCCACACATACACACATTCACACATTCAAGCACCCATTCTTACCCACATATTCAAGCTTCCAGTCTCACCCACACACACAAACCCAGACTCCCATTCTCACCCACACACAGAAACCCATGCTCCCATTCTCATCCATATATACACATGTTCAAGCTTCCATTCTCACCCACATATTCAAGCTTCCATTCTCACCCACACACATTCAAGACTCCATTCTCACTCCCATACACACCCAGGCTCCGATTTTCACCCACACACACACCAAGGCTCCCATTCTCATCCACACATACACATTCAAGCCTGTGCACAGTTTCCACTTCCTCCCCACAGAGCAGGAAGATCAGCTGGCCTCTCTTGCTGCCACTGGCCTCCTGCTATCTTCGGACCATACGGCCGACCAATCTTCCTGCTTGGGGGGGGGGGAGCGGAAGCTGTGCACGGCGCTTCCGCTCTCCTCCCCCCTCAAACAGGAAGATCGGTCGGCCATACGCAGGAGGCCGGTGGCAGCAGGAGAGGCCAGGTGATCTTCCTGCTCTGGGGGGAGGAAGCGGAAGATGTGTGCGGTGCTTCCGCTTCCCCCCCCCCCCCAAACAGGAAGATTGGTCGGCCGTACGGCCCGAAGATAGCAGGATCGGCCAGCTGATCTTCCTGCTTTGGGGGGAGGAAGTGGAAGCTGTGCACGGTGCTTCTGCTCCCCCCCCCCCCCAAACAGGAAGATCGGTCGGCCATATGGTTGTAGGACCGCTTCCCCGTGTGTGCCGTGATGGCGCGCCAGGCATGGGTTCTCCTCTTCACTGTCGCGGGGATGGGATCCCGCGACAGCCTTGCAGTTCCGGTGTCAGTTGGGTGGGCCTGGGTCTAAATTGGGTGGGCAGCTGCCCACGCAGGCCCATCCATGGCTATGCCACTGCTCCACACATATTTTACACACTCATGCTTTAAACACACATCCTGCTTTTCCAGGCTCCTTTATAAGGGTGCCTTTTCCCTTAAGGTATAGGAAAGCACAGAAGAAATACAGAATAGATGTTACCTTTGCCATTTATTGCCATTTATTGTGCCCACATACATTTCCTATCCCTTGGGAAACTTTTATGGGGAAACTAGCAGAGGAGATAGCCCCCAACAAAGAACATCCCTTATGCTTTTTAATATACAGGCTATGCAACAACATATTAAACACTGTGCTTTATTTTGCCATTAAAAAAAAAGCATTGTATTATATCTGACAGCATTTCTTCATACATACCAAAAAGACAACTGCACAGTTTCACATAGGTCACATCAGCAAAGCCGCAACAGACACAAGGTTTATGCTGCATTTGTAGATAATGTGTTGATCAGGCATTCCTGCAATGTTTTTATAGCTTGAAAAAAACCTGTCCTATGTGCTCAATAAAGAGCTGAACACAAACTGCTTTACTCTATACTGTATACATACAGATAGGTATAGATGTTACCAATAATGCTTTGTATTCCATACATGAACACATTTACTATGGCATTATGTTTAATAAGGCTGTACTGTCTCGCTTATAAAGAAGTGCCTGATGGATATCTCTTCAGCCTACTTTTAGAATGCAAAATAAAATGCTCACCTTCCTGCTGTAGACGTTGCATGGTGTCTTACTCCACCCATAGCTGCCTCAGATAAGGTGCTGAGCACCAGCTACTCAGAGGGGTTGAAGATGGTGTGGCTGCCTTGTCCCTCTGCAATCCTCCTGGCCTGCTTCTGCTTGACACATCTCCTCAGGTTCCTCCACTTGTGCATCAGCTCCCCAGTGCTTCGGTTGTAGTGGAACCCTGAGTTGACTGCATGCCTGATCCACTTCCAGATCTGCTCCTTCCTGTAGGCACTAGGCACCCACCTTCTTGGACTGGGGACTGTACAGGAGATTATGGTATCACATGACATGCTCAACCAGCATGTCCACCTCAGCTGGCAAGAAGTTGGGCTTCTGAATCAGCACTCCACATACCTGAGACATGGTGCAAGTAGGACAGTGAATGGGGCAATAGATCCTTTTGTAGACAGCATAATTTTTGTCCCTCCCCGCATAAATTACATACACAAGTGGGTCCAATCTATGTGCATAGTTGAGTACATGGGCAATTAAAATTGATGTGGTACATTGCGTGCTGGCTGATTTGTGCGCGCTGCCAATTAACATTGATGAGTGAGATGTGCGTGTAGGTTAATTTGTGAATATAGCAATTACAGTTGGTGGCCATGTGCGTGCTCATTGATTTGTGTATATTGCAATTAAGATTGATGGCGCACATGTGTGTGCTGTTTGATTTCCGTATGTGTAATAAATATTCATTACATACATAAGTTAATTAAAATTAGGCTTAGGGATGGGTATTCGCATCATCACACAGCTTGCCTGAAGTCTTACTGATATCCAGTGTAAAATTGCTCAGGATGTTTAAGCAATCAAGGGGAGCATTTTGAAAGTTGAGCTTTAACATTGTGGAGAACATTAACATCTGGCTGCCTTACTGTGTGGGTTGATTAGCACCTGGCCATGATTGGGTCGATCTTAAGAATATAAGAAATTGCCATGCTGGGTCAGACCAAGGGTCCATCAAGCCCAGCATCCTGTTTCTAACAGAGGCTAAACAAGGCCACAAGAACCTGGCAATTACCCAACCACTAAGAAGATCCCATGCTACTGATGCAATTAATAGCAGTGGCTATTCCTAAGTAAACTTGATTAATGGCCGTTAATGGACTTCTCCTCCAAGAACTTATCCAAACCTTTTTTGAACCCAGCTACACTAACTGCACTAACCTCTGGCAACAAATTCCAGAGCTTTATTGTGCGTTGAGTGAAAAATAATTTTCTCCAATTAGCCTTAAATGTGCTACTTGCTAACTTCATGGAATGCCCCCTAGTCCTTCTATTATTCGAAAATGTAAATAACAGATTCACATCTACTGGTTCAAGACCTCTCATGATCTTAAAGACGTCTATCATATCCCCCCTTAGCCGTCTCTTCTCCAAGCTGAACAGCCCTAACCTCTTCAGCCTTTCCTCATAAGGGAGCTGTTCCATCCCCTTGATCATTTGGTTGCCCTTCTCTGTACCTTCTCCATCACAACTATATCTTTTTTGAGATGTGGCGACCAGAATTGTACACAGTATTCAAGGTGCGGTCTCACCATGGAGCGATATAGAGGCATTATGACATTTTCCGTTTTATTAACCATTCCCTTCCTAATAATTCCTAACATTCTGTTTGTTTTTTTGATTGCTGCATCACACTGATCTGACAATTTTAAAGTATTATCCACTATGATGCCTAGATCTTTTTCCTTGGTGGTAGCTCTTAATATGGAACCTAACATCGTGTAACTACAGCAAGGGTTATTTTTCCCTATATGCAACACCTTGCACCTGTCCACATTAAATTTATCTGCCATTTGGATGCCCAATCTTCCAGTCTTGCAAGGTCCTCCTATAATATATCACCATCCGCTTGTGATTTAACTACTCTGAATAATTTTGTATCGTCCGCAAATTTGATAACCTCACTCGTCGTATTCCTTTCCAGATCATTTATATATATATTGAAAAGCACCGGTCCAAGTACAGATCCCTGAAGCACTCCACTGTTTACCCTTTTCCACTGAGAAAATTGACCATTTAATCCTACTCTGTTTCCTGTCTTTTAACCAGTTTGTAATCCACGAAAGGACATCGTCTCCTATCCCATGACTTTTTAGTTTTCAAACGCCTTCTGAAAATCCAAATACACTAAATCTACTGGTTCACTTTTATCCACATGTTTATTAACCCCTTCCAAAAAATGAAGCAGATTTTATAGGCAAGTCTTCCCTTGGGTTATTCCATGTTGACTGTGTTCTATTAAACCATTTCTTTCTATATGCTCTACGATTTTGATCTTGAGAATAGTTTCCACTATTTCTCCCGGCACTGAAGTCAGGTTCACTGGTCTATAGTTAGTTACCTGGATCGCCCCTGGAGCCTTTTTTAAATATTGGGGTTACATTCGCCACCCTCAAGTCTTCAGGAACAATGGAATATTTTAATGATAGGTTACAAATTTTAACTAATAGATCAGAAATTTCATTTTTGAGTTCCTTCAGTACCCTAGGATACATACCATCCAGTCCAGGTGATTTGCTACTCTTTAGTTCGTCAATCTGGCCTACTACATCTTCCAGGTTCACAGCGATTTCGTTCAGTTCGTCTTCTCTCTGACCTTGCAATCCAGATCCTGCAGTCTTCACTAGGGCTATTAAGTTCACAATACCTAGATTGCAGTTTTGCATGCTGCTGCTATAGGAACAAGAGTAAAACATTCAGGTAAGAATGGTTTGCAAATTAAAGCCTAGGGGGTCATGTTAATTATCTTTATCAGTTCAAGGCTATATATGTTGAGAGTTTGTATCTCCTATTTTTTTTGTGTTTCTCTGTAAAAGGATCCAAACCAGATATTGGATTTCAAACATGTCTTGTCTGTTTCTCTTACATCCCTATGTGAGGTCAATACTCGACCTATGAGAATTAGCTGCTCACATTTTGACATCACTTGAATCTCTTTCCACTATACTAGCTCAGCTAAATAGCTTCTAGCCAGACTATATTCTACAGCTTTGCATGTTGAAGCCTTTTGAGAGGTTGAGGGGGCCTGTATTACAATACATACCAGGTACAACATAGCCTATTTTCAAGGCTGGGGGCTACCTGAAGCTCCTTAAAAGGTGTGAGGTTACAAAATTTATTTGGCTTTTCCAGTCCTAAACAATATGATAATGTGGATGGGTGTAGAAGCTTAAAACTACGGATGTGAAAGAATGGTAAATTGATAGGTAGCAATGAGTACTCTATTTTTATAATATAGTATGTTTGTGCTGTGACATTTGAAGAATCTGTGATTTCCAAATATATTTTGGCCTATGCCTGCCCCTATAGATTTCTTCACAGTCTGTATATACTGGATGAGCTACAGGAGTACTGCAGACTAGGCATTCTGTCTAATAGTGGAAAAAGATATAGGGCTGGTAAGTACAATGGTGTTCTGTCCTTCGGCAGTTCACCCTTCACCCTGTGTTATTAATGATCCATATGTGCTATCCCCCTACTCCCTGTGATTCTTTAATCTTTCCTCTCTCAACCATAATAGAGTTAACATGTGTGAAATAAAAAAGTTTGCTATACAACCCTAAGTGCCTCCCTGGGTCCCAGATCTATGCAGAAATAATGACGAGAAGATTGTAATGGAAATCTTAGTAATTGGTTTTTCTATATGTGTTGGACGTCCATGTAGTTGCGTATCTCAGCTGTATGTGGAGTTGATGATGGTGCTGCAGATCTTCATTCCAATGCTAATGTTGCTGACGGTGCCATACCTCCTTGGCTTGCCAGATGGTTGTTCCTTCTTGACCATTAGAAGATGTTTTGAAGGTGAAAAAAACCAAAAACCTGATCTCATGATAAATGTGTACTATTGTTACGTAGCCAGTCTCATTTTGTTTTTGCAGGGTAATTTTCTTAAGTACCCTCCCCTTCACCCCCTACCTTCACAACAAACTTCACCCCCTTCCTTCTTCTCCTTCCTTCATCCACCCCTTCACATACCCTCTTCCTTCACCCACCCCTTCACACCCCCATTATACCCCCTCTTTCACACACCACCCTTCATAGCTCCCTTTACCCACCCACCCCTTTCTTCACCTATCCCGCTTCACAGATACCTTCCTTTACCCACCCCGTTCACAACCCCTTCACCTTCTCACACACCCCTTCCTTCACCCACTCCTTCCTTCACATACCCCTTCACCATCTTCCTTCTACCCCTCTTCACCCATCGACCCCTTTCTTCACACACCCCTTCACACATCCCGCCTTCACCTACTCCTTCCTTAACCCCCATCCTTTACACATCCCTTCACCCCCTTCCTTCAACACCCTTCACCCACCCCCTTTATACCCCTTCACCCATCCCTTCTTCACCTGCAACCCCTTTCTTCACCCCTTTGCACACACATACCTTCCTTTACCCACCCCTTTCTTCACACCCCCCTTCACCCACCTCTTCACAAGGGGACCACTAGGGATAAAAAATATTTACAGAAAAGAAAAACCTAGGGAGTTAGGGAGGCAGGGACGAAGGAGGATGATCAGGACCTGGGCATGCGATTACCCAGGACCTTTACAGCTACACCCAGCAGCTGTATGGCCCTGAGAATCGCATCTGTGTTCTAGACTATCCTCTCTTGGAAGGCATGCACAGCCCTCAGTTCCTCTCACACCCCCTCACGTAAGCACGAAATTCATGCCTAGTAAGAGGCTCATCATCGGGAGAATGTGCTACCAATGATGAGCCTCTGCAATGCTCACGTGAGGGGAGGCACAGAGGAACAAGAGGGCCATGGATGCCTTCCTGGGCCAGCAAAGGCTGGCCCATTTGTGTCCCCACATTCGTCCCTGGGCAAAACAGGGAGGGCACCCTACTCGGGGGTGGGGAATAGGAAGAGGGCTGGGGTGCACCTCTTCAGCTGGAGGTGGCTGCATTCTCTAATGTTCTGGGGGGGAGAATCCGGTCCGTTCTGTCGTCCCCCCCCCCCCCCCCCCCCACAGTGGCTGCTGCTGCTGCTGGTGTGGGAGCTGGGCCTGGTCCTACCTCTTCTGGAGTATTTTAAAACAAAAGCAGGGGTCAGAATGAAGTGTACATTAATGTGGAAAAACATGTAATCTATGTAAGAACATTGCCCATTAGCATGGAAGATTCACTTACCACCAGGCCCAGCCTGCTCCACATGCAGCCACTCCAGCTGCCACCTCTTCTTCTGGCGCAGCCACTGGGCCTTCTCCTTTAGGTCCTCTATCTATATTAAAAAATGGGAAGACTACCATGAGTGTGCTCCGAAGGTGCTAATTGGACTTGCATACTGGTGTGAGACAATGAGTGCTATAACTACATTTCACTACCATGAAGAACCATGATATTGAGGTTCAATAGTCATGTAGCTGTGGGAATATCCAGCTGCATTAACATCAATCCTGCAACTGCCCCTCCTTTATGCCTTCTCTAAGCATAGTTTATTAAGAGTTCTCCTAACGCCTGTGCATCTCTAATCACTCATTGGCCAATACTATAAGGGATATAGTCGGCTGGGCATGGCAGAGTGTCTGTCTCATGCTCAGTAATTGTAACTACCAAGAAAAGCTGAGTACCTAGGTGTAAGCCAGTCCTGAGGGTAAAACCTATTGATGGACATAACAGCAGGAAACTATTTATTTCCTAGCGTGTAGCAGATGGACTCATAACGAATGGGTATAGTGTGCTCGTGCTAGCAGTTGGAGACGGATCTGACGTCAGCACGTAGTACATATACCCCTGCAGGAAGTGCAGACACTCAGTAATTTCCGTCTCCAAAGCAGTTTGGAGCTACCTCACGCTCGCTGAGCGTTTTTCCAAATTCTAACGATTAAATTCATAGAAGAATCCTACCTGAAGACGAGCCCCTCACTCCTGCGGTGATACCCTCGGGTGCCTCCCCCAGTTGAGTTTCCCGAGGTGATTTCCGTGGTCCCTCGGAGGTAAGAGCCTCGGTCCGGTGGCCGAATCGCGGCAGGGACCTAGCCCCCGAGTGAGAAGGGCTCGGGTGCGGCATAGAGGCAGCCTCAGTCCCGATCCGTTCGCGGGGAGGACTTGGCCCCCGAGCGAGACGAGTTCGGGCATGGCTTAGAGGCAGCGGGTGCACTTCCTCGAGCGCGGCGGTGACAGTAATCACCCTCTCCCCCCCGCAGCCGGAGACCACCCGGGTCGCAGCCGGGAAGCGCCGAAGATCAGGTAAGGCGTACATCTTTACTTTGGTCTCCGAAGAGCGAGGATTAGCGGGGTCTGCCTACGTGGAAGCCCGCCATTTTGCCTGCCTGCTCGCCGTCGCCATCTGCCCTGGTTCGCTCGATCTAGTGTTAAGACTAGCGCACAGGCAACGGGCTCGTATGTTAGGCGCCTGAAAGTACTTGGGCGCACGTTGATAGGCACACGTTGATGGGGGCACGTTGATAGGCGCATGCTGATAGGCGCACATTGCTAGGCGCACATTAATAGGCGCACGTTGATAGGCGCATGCTGATAGGCGCACAGCTTTCACGCATATTTCAAGGTGCATACTTTTGGCTGGGAGCGCACTGGCGAGATAACAGACGCAATGGAGCGTATGAGAGCCCAGGCGTCCACAGAGCCGGCACCTCCAGAATCAGGCATAAGAGCTCTAGGCCTCTGCTCAGCATGCCACCTCAGAGCCACACAGAGCGAGGAAGCAGATTCCCTATGTGCCCAATGTGAGGAGGCCTGGGAGTTCCAGGCCAGGGCCGGTCCCAACCCAGATTGATTGCCAGTTCCTCAGGGAACACCCCGGACCTAGCAGTCCTAGACTCTGCTTCGCTCTCCTGGGTGGAATTATTCAAGGGGATTCACGCCTTTGTCAAAATGCAGTCTGATCCCCGAACGGACCCATACATACCGGATGACCCGGCTCCTGGACCCTCTAGACCTAGGCACGGCCACTCGCCACCCCGAAGCCCCACTTATGGGGATTCAGATTGCTCTGAGGAAGAAGGCGAGCTTCCCAAGCAGGGAGAACTTCCCTCGGGGATAGAGCCGTATCGAACCATGAGACGCTTCTTTCTTAAGGAGGATCTCCCAGACCTGGTCTCTCAATGCCTGTCGGAGCTGGCTATCCCGGGCCAAGGCACCCCAGGGGAACCTAGAATGAACCCCCTGCTAGAGGGCCTTCGTCAAACGGCTCACCATTTTCCCCTCCTCCAAGCAGCACAGCAGCTAATCGATCTGGAGTGGAATGTGCCGGAGGCCTCATTCAAAGGGGGTCAGGCCTTGTCTAGTATGTACCCCTGGACCCGGCAACTAAGGAGCTGCTGGCGTGCCCCAAGGTAGACGCCATAGTTTGCGCAATTGTGAAGCGCACCACCATTCCAGTGGAGAGAGGGGCGGCCCTCAAGGATGCGCATGACCGGTGCCTGGACGCCATTCTGAAACAAGCCTTCGAGGTGGCAGCCATGTCCCTACGAATCGCGACCTGCTGCACGGTGGTGACGCGTTCCTGTTTATCACAAGCCAGGAACAACACCCTGGGAGAAGAAATGGAATCAGCTCTCTCGTTCCTCACTGACGCTGCCTCCGACTTAGTTCGATCGGCAGCCAAGGGAGTGTCATCCTCAGTGGCAGCCAGGAGACAGCTCTGGATATGAAATTGGTCGGCCGACTCCTCCTCCAAGATGCGCCTTACAAGAATGCCCTTTAAGGGATCCCTTCTGTTCGGCAGCAACCTCGAGAAACTGGCTAACAAATGGGGCGCCTCTCCATTACCCCATCTACCAGAAGACAAGTCAAGGAGGAACCAGCGCCCTTTTCCTAGGCCATCCAGAGGTAGAAGCTCTCAACGCTTCAACCCCTACAGGACTCGCTACCAAGCACCTCGTTCTCAGACCAGGAACCAGTCCTTTCGGACCAGGCACAACAAGAGGGGAACCGGCTCGGGTTCGGGTCCCAGCCGCACCCCACAATGAGAATCAGCCGACCCATCTGGGGGAAGAAGCCATAGGAGGCAGGCTAACCCTATTCTACCGCAGATGGGTCGAGATTACTTCGGACCAGTGGGTCCGCGCCATCATCCAAGAAGGGTATTACCTGGACTTCCTTCATCCCCCTCCGGACAAGTTTGTGGAATCTCCTTGTCCACCCCTCAAGAGGGCGGCACTGGAAGCTACATTGTGGAGGCTCCTGTCCCTAAAAGCCATAATCCCAGTGCCTGCATGGGAGATACATTCTGGGCATTACTCCATTTATTTCATCGTGCCCAAGAAGGGTGGAAACTCAAGTCAGTCAACCGGCACTTAAGGGTCCCAGGATTTCGCATGGAAACTCTGCGGTCAGTCCGAAGTGCAATACAGCCAGGGGAGTATCTCACATCCCTGGATCTGTCAGAGGCCTACTTGCATATCCCAATCCATCGGGATCACCAGCGCTACCTACATTTCAAAGTCCTGAAACAACACTTTCAGTTCCGGGCTTTACCCTTCGGGTTAGCCACCGCGCCGCGGACCTTTACCAAGGTAATAGTAGTGGTGGCGGCGTCACTCAGGAAGGAAGGAATTCTCGTCCATCCCTACCTAGATGATTGGCTGATCAGGGCAAAGTCACCGGAGGAGAGCCACCGGGCAACCAACAGAGTTATATCTCTTCTGGAAAGCCTAGGATGGGTAGTCAACGCAAACAAGAGTTCCCTACAGCCCTCGCAGTCGCTGGAATACCTAGGACTCCGATTCGACACCCAGGGAGACAAAGTCAGCCTGACCTCCAAGAGGAGATCAAAACTCCGGAATCGTTTACAGACTCTGCTGAGCACCACTCGGCCCACAGCTTGGGATTACCTACAGGTCCTCGGCCTAATGGCGTCCACCCTGGAAGTGGTGCCATGGGCACGGGCTCATATGAGACCGTTACAACGTGCCCTCCTATCTTGGTGGAGGCCACGATTACAGAACTACACCGTGCATCTACCTCTACCGGCCAGAGTACGGAATCAGTTACGGTCGTGGCTGCAGCCCGGCCACACGAGCCAGGGGTCAAAAATGTCCTCCCCAACCTGGACCCTGCTCACTACAGATGCCAGCCTGAGCGGCTGGGGAGCACACTGCGAAGAACTAACCGCCCAAGGGCGGTGGAACAGAGAAGAGTCGGGGTGGAACATCAACCGACTAGAGGCACAGGCAGTCAGGTTAGCCTGCCTGCGATTTGCCCACAGACTTCAAAACAGAGCAGTCAGAGTGATGTCGGACAATGCCACCCGGTGGCATACATCAACCGACAGGGCGGAACCAGAAGCCGACAGGTGTCCCTAGAAATAGCCCCCTTGATGGCTTGGGCGGAAGCAAATCTCCAGGACATCTCCGCCGTCCACATTGCTGGGAAGGACAACACCACGGCAGACTTCCTCAGCAGAGAAAGCCTAAACCCGGGGGAATGGCAGCTGTCATCCACGGCCTTCCAGATGATTGTGGATCAGTGGGGGACTCCGGGCATGGACCTACTAGCGGACAGGTCCAACGCTCAAGAACCCAGATACTTCAGTCGCAGGCGAGATCCTCTATCCCATGGGATCGACGCCCTGGTGCAGCCATGGCCTCAGGGGATCCTGCTATATGCCTTTACCCCATGGCCCCTGCTGGGCGCCATTATACACAAGATTCAGCAGCACAGAGGCCTAGTTGTTCTTTTGGTGGCCCTGGACTGGCCAAGAAGACCCTGGTACGTAGACATGAGAAGACTACTGGCAGGGGATCCTCTACCCCTGCCCCCTCACAGGGACCTGCTGCGACAAGGTCCCATCCTCCACGAGAATCCAGCTCAATTCTCTCTTACAGTCTGGCCATTGAAAGGGCTCGACTGAGGAAAAGGGGATACTCGGGGGCGGTAATAGATACACTCCTCCGAGCACGCAAGTTCTCCACATCACTAACTTATATAAGGATCTGGAGAGTATTTGAAGCCTTGTGCAAAACTCGCAGCACCAATCCACATGCCGCTAAAATCCCCATCATTTTGGATTTCCTACAAGATGGGCTTCAGAAGGGTCCGTCCCTCAATTCAATCAAGGTTCAGGTGGTAGCGCTATCCTGCTACGGCCCCAGGGGCGACGGCAACAGCATTGCCACACACCCAGACGTTTCACGTTTCCTGAAAGGAGTCAAACACATTTGCCTGCCACTGAAGTGGCCAGTGCCCCTGTGGAACCTCAACCTAGTTTTGGAATTCCTAGCAGGACCCACCTTCAGACCCCTCCGAGGCCTGTCCCTCCGTTTGTTAACCTTGAAGATGGTGTTCTTACTGGCCGTATGCTCAGCACGCCACATCTCAGAGCTACAAGCGCTGTCCTGCCGCGATACGTTTCTCAGGATCACCCCAGGGGCTATCCATCTTCGCACAGTTCCTTCCTTCTTACCCAAAGTAGTCTCACACTTCCACCTCAACCAAACCATATCCTTGCCAACCATGGAAAGGTTGAAGAAATCGGAAGCAGGTCGAATACTGCGTCATCTCGACATCGGCAGGCTGCTGTACAGATACCTGGAAATGTCGGAAACAGTACGAAAGACGGACCACCTGTTCATCCTTCACAGTGGGAAGAGGGAAGGAGAAGCGGCCTCACGGGCAACTATTGCTCGCTGGATCAAAGAAGTTATCAAGGCGGCCTACGTAGAAGCGGGAAAACCACCACCTCTACGAGTCAAAGCTCACTCTACCAGGGCACAAGCGGCCTCCTGGGCAGAAACTGGGATGCTGTCGCCTGCAGAGATATGTAAAGCGGCAACGTGGTCCTCCATCCATACCTTCTCCAGATTCTACCGTCTGGAAATCCAGGCCAGGGAGGACACAGCATTTGCAAGGGCAATCCTAAACGTACCTCGGGCAGCCTCCCACCCAGTCCGGGAGTAGCTTTTGTACATCCCATTCGTTATGAGTCCATCTGCTACACGCTAGGAAATGTAGAGATTACTTACCTGATAATCTCGTTTTCCTTAGTGTAGGCAGATGGACTCAGCATCCCGCCCGGCTGCCGATATATATGGGGATTCACCGTTTCAAGGTAAGCCATGTTTCCTTACATAGGGCATCCACCCTGCTGGGTGTCGACGCCTTCCGGTTAAGAACACTGGCGGTCTCCAGCTACTGTCAATCGGTCAGGTTAATCATGTTCAGTTAATTAATCGGTCAGTCACACATATATCCATAAAGCTTTTGCAAGGAAGATTACTGAGCGTCTGCACTTCCTGCAGGGATATATGTACTACGTGCTGACGTCAGATCCGTCTCCAACTGCTAGCACGAGCACACTATACCCATTCGTTAAGAGTCCATCTGCCTACACTAAGGAAAACGAGATTATCAGGTAAGTAATCTCTCCAATATTCCAGTGTTCCTTACAGCATTTACAATATACAGCAGAAAGGCTTGAACCATTCCTTGTAAATTAGGCCTAATGTCTTTATTACCTAGTATGATCTCATTGTAACTATGATCATCCATGCAAATAATCTTTGGTCTTATCATTACAGTCTCCATCCATAACCCTATACTATAACACTATGTGTTTCTCATTCGCTTTCCACTCCACCCCGGCCTAATCTGACCTTCACATTCCCACAGTGCCCCCATCTGCAGTAGCATACATAACTATAAAGACTGTCAACTTACACCACGGCGGTGAGAGGCTCGCTGGTTAAAATTAGCTTGTAGCTCTCTCCAGGCCCTCCTGAGGTGGGGAAAATTGGTGCGGCAACCTCAGACCTCACCACCAGGGACGTGAGCAGAGGAACATCCCTGATGGTGAAGTTTGGTTGCCTCCCTCTCCCGGCCATTTTGCACACACTGAAAAGGAGCAGGAAGTCCCTCCCTCGTGTTTCCTTGCACATGGGCAAACATAGGTGCTCGAGTGCTTGGCATGCACAAGGGCGTATACAAATCCACACGCTGCGCACAGGGGAAGCACACAACTCATGGGTAAAACATGTGCGTATTTTGCATAGTTCACACACATATGCGCAAACATTGCAAAATGCATGCCGCCCATGACATGTCCTGCCATGTAAGCATTTATGCCCACGTGCATGCATATGTTTTAAAATCTATCCCTTATTCTCCCATACCAAAACAACACTAACTGCCAGCATTCAAAAAGGGCTACCTATGAAAGCGCAACCCTACAAATATTATACCAAGCCCAAAACACCAATATACCTCCTATTAGGAAAACAGAACAAGCCAGGCTGTTAAAGATCCCCACACAGACACTGCATGCCAGCAGAACACCTCATCTTGTTCACACATGCTGAATACAAACACACTCTCACCAAATACTGAATTGAGAGACCGTAAAGTGTAAATGGAAACATGCAGACAAAAACTGAACTGGAAACCACAAGAAACTAGATTCTATATGTAGTGCAACTATGGAAAAGCAGAAACATCAGCATTCTTCATAAAACATCAAACAAAATCAAGAAATATAAATCTTAATAGCAAAATCATACTAATAAAATTTATCAATATTTAAAAAACTGACAAATAGAACATCCAATAATTAAAAACTTCTCTCTCTATCCATTTCCAAACATGAAGAAAATATTTCAAAATAGCTGATACACATCAAATAACACCCAATAATTAAAACTAATAAGGATTAAAAAAATCACCCGCTGTCCATACCTGGGTGTTGTGTTTGGCAGTCTGCGGAGCAGGCCCACAGACCACTACACTTACCTCCAGCCCCGATGCCACTATGCTCTCTCTGAAAGATGACATGGCCGAATGGCGTGCAGCAGGATGCCAGTGACTCAGCAAAATGCTGCCTCTTGACACATGCGTGCGTCTTCACTGAACTTAAAGGGGCTACCACGGTGGGAAACTTTCCCACAGCGCCTATTGATGATATCACCACCTTCAGCCATTAAAGGGGTCTTGCTTCCATCAACCCACGCCTTAGCAATAGGTGAGTTGCTTCAGCGTCTGTTCCTGTGTTCCAGCATCTATTCCTCTGTCCATTCCTGTGTTCCTGGTCCTTGTCTTCAGTTTGTCCAATAATCCATCTTCAGGTCCTTGCTTGGTCAGTCTTTAGTTCCTCAGTGCCTTCTATGTCTCCTGCCCATCTATGCTGCTCCATGCCTCCCTGCCTGTCTCTCCTCAGATGGATCTCAGGTTTTGATCTCTGCTTGCTTGACACAACTGCGCCTGAACTCTGCCTGCCACTGACCACAGTTTGACCTATGACCATGCCTGTATTTCACCTGCCACCTACTACTGCCTGTTTAATGACCAGGCCTGAACTCAGCCTGCCTTGACCTCTGCTTGACTCCAGACCATGCCTGAAAGCTGCATGCCTTGACCACTGCCCATCTCTGACCATAGCTGAAGCCAACCTGCCCCGGACCCTGGCCTGTGACCCAACGAGCTCCATAGAGTTCCATCTCATCATCAGAGGCTCATGCCTAAGTTCTGCCGCCCCCAGCACCCGAGGGTTCAACCTAAGGGGAATGAGGTCTGGTATAGGTGAAACTCCAGCTGGGCCTCTGCCACAGCCAGCTATGCCAGCCGATGGTGGGGATCTGCAGGGTTCCTCTTCAGGTAGTGCTAACTCGACCTCAGTCCAAGGGTCCATGCCACAACACTGGGAAATTTTGATTTCCAGATAGCCCGAGATTGTCATGGATTAGCAGGGAGAGGGTTGCTCAAACATATACACACAAACACTAACACTCTCTCTCTCACATGCTCAATCATATACACACACACACACTCACACTCGCTAGCTTACTGTCTCTCAAGCTCAATCTTATACACACACTCGCTGGTTCAGTCTCTCTCATTTGCTCAGTCACACATACACACTCTCATGCACTCTCTCACTTTCTCAATCACACATATGCTCATATATTCTTTCATATGCTCAATCATTCACACATGCTCATATGCTCTCTCTAACGGATGCTCAATCATATAAATCCACATGCTTGTTCACTCTCTCTTGCTCATTTGCACTCTCATAGAAACATAGAAATGATGGCAGAAAAGGACCAAAATGGTCATCCAGTCTGACCAGCAAGCCGCCTATGGTAGCATCCGCTGCACTGTGCAGATTACTTCGTGTTTATCTTAACTGCTCTGTGCAGTTATTCCCTAGCCTTATGATAACCCATAAAAATGTACTGCTAGCAACATGTTTACTGGGTGAGGAGCCTTCCTGAAGATTCAGACAGTGCTTTTTCACATTCTAATTATAGACTTGGCCATAGAAGCAGTCCTGTGTTTTTCCCGCCAATTCTGCACATCAGTTCCCCAGATCGCGAAAGTCAGGGCCGTCGTTGGTTGCTGTCTGAATCCAATTCCTCTTTTCTTCCTGCTGTAGAAGCAGAGAGAAATGACAGAATTGCATTGACAGAATCAAGGCTTATTAGTTAAGGGTAGTAACTGTCGCATCAGCAAGTTACCCTCATGCTTATTTGTTTCTCCAGACCATAAAAGTTGGGGCCCTCGTTGATTGCTGTTCGAATCTAATTACTCTTTTCCCCCTGCCATTGAAGCAGAGAGCCATGATGGAGTTGCATCAACATTATCAAGGCTTATTGGTTAAGGGGCCGATTTTAAATTTTGCGTGCGCGGGGTACATTTGTGCGCGCTATCCGGCGTGCACAAATGTACACCCGATTTTATAACATGCGCGTGCTACCGCGCGCATGTTATAAAATCTGGGGTCAGCGCGCGCAAGGGGGTGCACACTTGTGCACCTTGCGCGCGCCGAGCCCTAGGGGAGGCCTGATGGCTTTCCCTGTTCCCTCCAAGGCCGCTCCGAAATCGGAGCGGCCTTGGAGGGAACTTTTTTTGGGTCCCCTCCCACCTTTCCCCACCTTTCCCTCCCTTCCCCTATCTAACCCACCCCCCAGCCCTACCTAAATCCCCCCCCACCTTGTTTCATAGAGTTACGCCTGCCGGCTCACTGCTGGCACGCCAGGCCCTGACACAGGCCGCTGTGTCGGGGCACTCAGCCACCCCCCCGGACCGCCCCCGGACCTCCGCCATGCCCCCGCGGCCGCAGCCCCGCCCCTGGACCGCCCATTTTTCGAAGCCCCGGGACATATGCGCGTCCTGGGGCTTGCGCGCGCCGCCAAGCCTATCCAAAATAGGCTCGGCGCGCGCAGGGGTAGGTTTTCGGGGGTTACGCGCGTAACCTTTTGAAAATCTGCCCCTAAGGGTAGTAACCGCTGCACCAGCAAATTACCTCCATGCACTCTTTTCTTCATTTCCATACTTTAGCTTTAAGGATCCACAGCACTCTGGAAGGGCATTCCAGGCATCCACCACCCTCTCTGTGAAGAAGTATTTTCTGACATTGGTTCTGAGAAGTCCTCCCTGGAGTTTCATTTCATGATCCCTTTTTCTACTGATTTCTTTCTAATGGAAAAGGTTTGACATTTGTACATCATTAAAACCTTTCAGGTATCTGAAGTTCTGTATTATATCTCCCCTGCGTCTCTTTTCTTCCAGGGTATACATATTCAGATCCTTCAGCCTCATTTCATAGGTGTTCTGATACTGAGCCCACACCATTTTGATAGCCCTTTTCTGGACCGCCTCCATCCTGTCTCTATCTCTTTTGAGATAAGGGCTCCAGAACTGAACACAGTACTTAAGGTAAGGCCTGACCAAGTACCTGTACAAGAGCATCACCTCCTCCTTTTTCTTACTGGTTATCCCTCTCTCTATGCAGCTCAACATTCTTCTGGCTTTAGCTATCACCTTGTCACATTGCTTTGTCATCTTCAGATCATCAGACACTATCACCCCAAGACCCCACGTGAATGGTCTATGCACATCTCATACAGCTGTTTTGGATTACCACATCCCAGATGTATGACTCTGCATTTCTTGATATTGAATCCCAGCAGTCAAATCTTTGACCACTCTTCAAGCTTTTGTAAATCATTCTCTCTACTCCTTCAGGCTTGTCCACTCTGTTGCAGATCTTGGTATCATCTGCAAATAGACAAACTTTACCTTCTATCCCTTCTGCAATGTCGCTCACATGCTCATCCATACACAACACACACGCTCATACACTCTCACATGCTCAATCATACACACACATACATTCATATGCTGTCTCTCAAATGTTAAATCATACACATACATACTCATATGCTCCCATGTTCAATAATACACACACATAAATTAATACACTGTCTCACTTACTCAATTATATACACACACACATATATACTCACATGCTCATACCTCTCTCTCACATGCTCAATCATTCACAGATGCTCATACCTCTCTCTCTCTCTCTCTCATCTAGCCTCCTCATGGGGAAGAAGGACAATGCTTCTTGGCATCAGGTGAGTCACACTGCTCTTCATTTCTGTTCCTCGAAGCCTCACTATGCTACCCCTTACTTCTGGGTTGGGAGAGGAAAGAGGAGGAGGCCAATGCTTTTTGTGACTCTCTAGGGATGGCAGGGAGGGAAGAGGTGGAGGCTGATGTTTTTCACAGCCCTGCAGGCCTCACTGCTCTTCATTGTTGGGGTGTGGAGCGATCAGGAATGTGGGCTATGCTGCTCTGCATTATCAAGGTGGGAGACCAATGTTTTTGTGATGCTGCTCTTCATTGCCATGGCAGGGAGGAATCAGGAGTGAGGCTGCACTTTCTTCATTGCTGGGGAAGCATGAGGGAGGAATAGATTGATAATTTTTGCAGCCCTGTGAGTTGTGCTACTGTTTATTGACAGGGCAGAAAGAGAGAGGAGGAGGCTGATAGTTTTCACACAATGATGCCCCTGGTAGATGGCGCCTATGGCTGAGGCCACTTTTCCTCCACTTCGACATAAATCCTTTGCTAAGTGGCTACATCATCATCTCAGAGACCAAGGAATGCAAGACAACTTCCCAAAAAAGTGTCCTGCAACAGAACCAAGCTCCAAGCTGGAAACGCTATGTTGTCACCATGCTGTATTGACTAGCCTTACAGAAGCCTCTAGATCTGCTAGAACTTAGATCCTGTCTTACAATTCCTCATTGCTGAAGGTTATCCTACAGCTTCCATCACGTCCCCTAGACTCGAATCCCCCACTGCAATAAACTGAATTCACACTCACAGTGTTTATTATGCTCCTGCTCACACCACCATTCCCATCAGCTGATGGCCTTTCATACAATTGTATCTCTTTTCACAGTCATCACCAGCTCCTCCTCAGATGAGGAAAAGGAGATGGATCTGGCCTCTCTTGCTGGAGCAGCTGCAGCTTCTGGAGCCCAGCCAGTCTCGGCCTCTACAAGACGGCCCCAGGCCTCTTGGGGATAGGCTACTTCCAGCAGTTCCACAAGCTGCCCTGTGCATCCCTCCTCCCATTTCAGTTTTCCACTCCTGTATGTTATGATCCTGTCCGCAGACCCCATCCTGCAGACAGGCCCTCACCTCTCTCTCCAGCTGGCCCGATACTGCTGCCCTCCTTCGCGGCCCGGACTGCCGCCGAGCTGAGCCGCGCATCCCTGCATCTTCGCGGCTGTGGAAGCCGCCGACATCCCTCTGAGCGGCCTGCTGTTGATTCCCTTCTGTGCGTCTGGAGCCGCGCCGCTGTCTTCTCCTATGGGGGAATTCCCCACCGGGATTCCTGCCTCCTCTGCAGCCTGAGTGCCGCTGTCGGAGTCCTCTTCAGCAGCAGGGAGCCGCCGCCACCTCTTCCTCTTCGTCGGGGCTGCACTCCAGCCCCAGCGTGGCTCCTCTTTGCGGCAGGAGCTGCCTCCAGCCTGCTCTCTCTTCTACCATGTGGCAGGATGCCGCTGCAGGCCTTGGCTCCTCCGATCTTCCTTCAGGGCTTCCTCTAGGTACAGGCACGCACCTCTCGCCTCTTCTTAAAGGGCCAGAGACAGGAAGTACTCCTGTGCTCTCCAGATGACATCTTCAGGGCTCTTCCTGGTCCTGCATTATAGAAAGGCCCTGCTTCAGTTCCTCAGTGCCTTTGGATGGAGTTACACTTTCCATGGAGCTTCTCCTTCGTCCATGGAGTTCTTCTGCTTCCATAGTGGTCTATCTTGCTGCTCCTATCTGGAAGACTTCATGTTCCATGTCTTCTTGTTCCTGATGTCTCCGTTTGATGCTCCAGGTTTCATTCCTCATCGGATCATCCTCGTGGTATGTTCCAGCCCTTGGCTTCCCTTTCTGTAAGCCTTGGGGTTCCTCATCTGTACCTAGATGTCTCAGACATTCCTGATGCCCAGACGACCAGATGTCCTCTGGTTCAAGTGATCTAGATGTCCAGGTGTCCAGACGCCCTTCATCCTGATGTCCTTCATCCTCTTCTCTATGACCCTCTGATCTCTACTTGTCCAGTAGGTCTCTCTTCCCGGGTCTGTCTGTCCAGATGTCTAGAGACCTCGATGTCCAGATGTCCAGATGTCCTCTGGTTCTAAGTTCCAGATGTCCAAGTGTCCAGATGTAAGATGACCTGCGCTTGAGGCATCCTCTGTTCTGTGCATGTCCCACTCTCTGAGTGGTCTGCGACCAGCCTTCCAGGTTGTGTAGGGGGCGTAATGGGACAGGGTGGTCCGTGACCAGTCCACGTTGGGCTGTGTAGGGCACCCTGAGGGACAGCACCCTGAGGGACAGCACTCTCCCTCGTCTTCAAGAGTCTCGTCTCGTCCAAGTCTCCAAGAGCCTCGTCTTGTCCAAGTCTTCAAGAGTCTCTTCTTGTCCAAATCTCCGAGTCTCATCTTGTCTAAGTCTCCAAGAGTTTTCATCTTGTCCACTCTCCAAGAGTCCCGTCTCGTCTTGTCCAGTCCAGGAGTCCTCTTCTCATCCAAGTTCCAGGAGTCCTCATTCCCCTATGTACTCTGACTCTTTTACTCTCTCGGGTCTGTAATCTCCTACTCCAGTACCCTGCCTTGTTGTTTCCAGACCTCTGCCTCCATGTATCCTCACTAGTACATGTTGGTTCAACAGAAGGTTGACCCATTTCGTTCTCCTCCTGTGTTCTTGCTCCGCCCATGCCTGTACCTACTCATCTCCCTTTGGGTTTGTCTTGGGGCTCCTCCCTGAGCCACCTTGAGGCCCAAGGGCTCACTCTTTGTCAAGAGCAAGCGATCACGCCTGTACGCTCTTCCCAGGGCTCACTGGGCGCATTCATAACACTGTAGGGCCTTTTCAAGCTTTCTCCAGAATCTTAGGACAGAAAACCTGCAGATTTCTTGCCTCTGCAGGAGGAGGGAGGTAAGCATGCTAGGGTGTAACTTCCCAAAGCTCTGGAAGCTGACTGAGGCATGCACAGAGGCCAGGTATTTCACAGTTATGGGTGCAACTGTGCAGATGAGAGAAGCTATCACCAGCATAAGAGCCGATCTCAGGAGTCTGAGTGTGCTGGTGAAGTACTTTGTCTAAGCTCAGGAGGCAGGCATGGATTTAGGATTTTTCCACTCATAGGTACTAATGGTGCTATGCACACCCTTCCCTCTCCCTCTCCCTCTTTGGGGAAAGTTTTTATATTAGAGAATGGATCTAAGGCCAAGACTCAGAGTTTCTTGTGGCAGCTCAGGGGTAGATTCTGTGGCAAAAATGTAAAAATTCTGAGGTACACTAACAGGCATTTCCATCTTTCATATTACATTATAAAACTTGCTTATGTAAGTATAATTTATTTTCCGTTTACTGGGTGAAAAAAGTGGATCTCAAGTATCGGTACAGGGAAGAGATCTCAGGGAAGGGGAGAGAAAAAGATGAGGGATCAAGGGATGGAGACAGGAAAGGAGGAGGATCACAGATGGTGAAAATTGAAGAGGCAGGGTGAGATTAGGAATCTGGGATGGAAGAAAAGCAGAGAGAGAGAGATATGAACATTTTGAGATGGAGAAAGGAGAGTGGCTGATAAAGAAACTGAGAGTTCTCTGCTAAATGAGATTGAGCACTGCTGGGAGACAGGAAATGTTCAACCAGCTTGCTACCCCCCAGATTTTTGCCATCCTAGGCACAGGCCTAATGTGCCTATTGACAAATCCAGGTCTATCAGGAGGGGCTCACTGCTGCACTTGAGCTGGTTGGAACTTGTCCCAGATCCCTAAGCCTATCAGGACCTCTCCTCCCGGCAAGGCCAGCGAAAGCATTAGGTGGGGTAGGCAGTAGTCTACTGCAGTGGTTCTCAACCTTTTTTCTGTCGGGACACATCTGACAGATGGTTCTCACATGCATGACACACTGAACCCATGATCATCATGGGGCTAGATGTAAAAGTACAGTTTGTATCCACGGGAACCTCCCTGACCCACAATAATGGATGTAAAGCAGAATTACGACATTCCCCATACAACTCACCCTGGTGTCATCTCAGTAACAGCAACTCAAACTCCTTCTACTAACCAGGCTCAATAGCCCTACTTATGAAAAGACAGCAGTTTACCACCAATGCGTGTCCTCTTGAGAAAACACAACAAATAAGACTGATACAAACACTTACATGCTAGTAAAATATCTCACCTCAGTAACACACCCAGAACCGACCTAACATACTCTCAGGATCTGCAGTTATGTACATAAACTAATCCGCACACAGTTACACCTGTATTATGGAATGCCCTCAACCAGTAACAGCCCTATCTATGAAAAGGCAACACTACAAATATTAAATTAGGCCCTAAACACCAATACACCTCCTATTAGGAAACAGAACTAGCAAGCAGCTATAGATCCTCACACAGAAATAATTGTAAAACTATACTAATAAGCAAAATAAATGTTTCAAAACAGCTATGAACAGAATAACATCCAACAATTAAAAACTCATAAAAACTATTAAAAATTCTCCAAACACCAATAAAATATTTTAAAAAGCAGACACATCACATAATATTAAATAATTAAAATGGCAGTCAATCAAGAAAGATAAACTTAAAAAGCCACCTTTACTTACCCCCTCCAGCAGCTTTCCTACTTCTGCCTCTTCCATGCATGCCGTAGCACACACCAGAAGCAGCAGTAGTGGCTAAGCTCTATACTCATGGTCCTCTTCCTTAGGACCCATGACCAGTCTCTCTGTCTCTCACACACACACCATACCAGTCACACCCCCATGACCAGTTTCTGTCTCTCACACACCAATCATCTCCCAACCAGTCTTTGACATACACACCAGTCACCTTCCTGAACAGTTTCTCTCATGCCATACACACACACAGGCTTCCCACTCCCGTGTTCTATCTTACATATACGGGCTTCTCACTCCCATACTGTGTCTCACACACACCCACACACCCAGGTTTCTCACTCCCATGCTCACTCTTTCCACAAGCACAGGCTTCTCATTCCCATAATCACTTTCTCTCTCTTACACACACAGGCACCAGTCTGTCTCTCATTCCCATGCTCGTTCTCTCCACATGCACAGGCTTCTCATTCCCTTAATCACTTTATTTCTCTCACATACATACCCCCCAGTCTCTCTCTCTCACACACCGTCACCTTACCAACCAGTCTCTCTCTCATGCATGCACACTAGGGATGTGCATTCATGAGAGAGAATTCAACGAAATTGCCTAATTCGTAGTGGTTCGGGGGACCAGAACCCTGAAACGGATTTTCCCCGAACTTCGGGGAAAATTTGTTTTTTGGGTTAGTGGGGGGGGGGGGGAGGGGCACATTTATTTAAAAAAAAAACAACAAAAAACCTACCCCAACCCTTCAAATTTACTTTCTTACAACCCCACCCCCACCATCCCGATCCCTCCCCAAGACTTACTAAAAGCCCTGGTGGTCCAGCAGAGTCTCGCAAGGGATCTCTCCCTCAGTGCCGTTGGGCTGTCGGGCCTGCTACAAATCAAATGGTGCCAATGGCCCTTTGCCCTTACGATGTGTTTAAAATCCCACCGCAGAGGTAAAATTGTTTAAAAGAACAACCCTGATACTACTGGTAATTAATAATCTTTATTATAAATCATATACTATGCATACACAAAACAGATAAATACCCAGGAAGCAAAAAGTACACAGGAAGCAAAAATAATGTATACTTACATAATAAAAGAGCTCAGCGCTGGGCTCTTTAACGGATACAGAATCCGTGCCAGCCCTACTACATACCAGCTTTGCTTATATAGGTTAAAAATACAAAGTCAGCTAATTATCTGATTTCTGCTTGCATGCTTCACACCACTACCTTGTTACGCTGTCTGCCTACAGGCAGCTGTTATTTGTCTCCCCTTATCTCTCTCTCCCCCCTGCATTCCTTCCCACAGACTATTTGCTGCGTACTCTCTGCGATATCTCCTGCCCCATCCTGTGGCTGGTGTCTGTGCATTCCTGCAAAAACAGTTTCATAGCTTTGTCTGGCATTCAAGGTCCCAGGTTTGTGTTCTGGGGCCTGCTAGTATTTTTCCATAGCAGCAGTATGTCCAGCAATGGTGGTAAGGCCGGGGATTGAACCCGGGTATAATCAACAATCCTCCCTTGAATCAGAGGGGCCTCTGATTCACACTGGTATTCAAGTCTTCATGTCTTCACACAGGGGACTAGCAGAGAGGCGAGAGCCGTTCTTCTCAGTCTGGGGACGATGCTTTCCTTAACACCTCCCTTTTAACCACTCTTACCTCCTTTACCCCTTCTATCTTTGACCTGAGTTGTGGTATGTATCATACGAGCAGTACTCAGCTTAAGGTTGCTATAGGCTATCATATTTGCCCTTACAGATTCTGGTCGTTTCTATATTTTACAAGTCGAATCACAATTCCACATATTTAATGCAATGCTACTGAATAGAGTTATCAATAACGGATGAGTAAGCCACTTTACACATTTGCAGCTGAGGGTGATTTTTCAGTGAGAATATCCCACCAATGATGGGTTAGGTCGTCTTTTCCCAGGCCAAATCTCAGTGCTGCAGCTGATGCTGCCGTTTCCCTAACATCCCAACTCTGAATAATCAGGTCCTGCAATCCACAGTAGTGGAAGAGGCTATAGTAGGAGGGTAGTCAACTTAATTGGTAAACACAATGGGTCAACACAGGAGACAATTACAAATGACAAGTATGATAGGGTGTAGGAGTCAATTTAACATAGCGGAGCGACCGGTCATCAATGAATTCGTGACTCAAGGAATGAAGATGTTCAGCTACAAATAACATGTGTTGTAATTAATGAGAGGCAGTGTGCTAAACTATATTTACAGAGGTCAAAACAATATGTAATTGAACATGCATGAAACGCTGGTCCTCTCAGGACTAGCAAACAGAAAAACAAGATAGGCAAGCAAAAGCTCTTTCTGAGTAATGGGTCAGAATATCCTTAGCAATACCTAAACCCCATCTAAACTGAATGGCCCTGGAGTTTAACTGACACAGAGATCTGCCCAATTTAAAACAGTAGCAAGGCGTGCCTGTGGCCTGCCAGGAGTGTCCACAGGGATTGGTCTCAGTATCTTGAGTCTTCTGTCATCCATTGCGATCTCCATTCTTCTTGTTGTATGTGGTTGGCCTCTCTGACTTCTGGGGGACACCCAGCTCATCAGGATAGATATATATATATATATAGGCCACCTTTCATTGATGATCCAGCATCAGGCCTATTGCGCTCAGTATAGCCTGCATCCATATGTGCAGTGATCTGGGTGCCTCTCCACCCCTCGATGAAGTATGGTCTTAGGTCCTTGCTCAACAGCATCTCCCACTGGCAGCATGCAGCCTGCTAATCTCACAATTTTTTGGTATCTGGAACAGTTAAACTCAGGTGTAGTACATACTCCCCCACCCCCTGGTGGTGCCAAAAAAAGAAAATAACAAAAAGTACTGTTTCAAAACTCTAGTCTAGGTCTGTCTAAAAACAAACTATTGTCTGAACCATTAACACAGAGAAAAGCAACTACAGAGCAATAAAACTGCATCAATTCAGTATCAGGAACATGAGAATCTAATTAGTAACAATTGCAAGTAACAGTGTAACTAGGTATTACTGAGTGTATCATAATCATATTTCATCATAATTATCAGTTATTACAGTTCAAAGAGATATACATATCACTTAAAAACATTGTCTAAGTAAGGCCACCCCCATGGAACAAGGAAATTCTGAGCCCTTCAGTCCATACAATGAAAGATGCAAGGTATCTTCTGTGGCAAAGGGTGGGAAGACCTCAGGTTATGAGGTAGATGACAAATGAAGTGAATATGTCTTGCAGCACAGCACTCTGGAAGCTGTCCTCGAAGTACAGCTGCTGCACTCCCAGCACTAATTCAGATGTTTGTGTGTATGGCTTAGTACCTGATAGAAGATGAATAAAATCAAAATTAAGTACACAAGAAACTCCACAATAAACATCAATAAATTCCCGTATGCAATGGCGAATTTTCACTTCCCCCTCTTCTGGATCATTTGCTCCTCTGTTCGCAGTGGTGTTTATATTAATCAGAGGAGGATTTGGTTTTATTTTGTACCCAAAGGATTCTAAATCTCACTTAAATCAGTCTTACACTGCTCATAGCGTTGTATATCTTTTGCCAAATGGGCAGGACAAAATATTTGTTTACTCCAGGGTTTCGGCCAATCTTAACAATAGTCATATCAAAACTGTGCTCATGTTTATGAGCATTGTGGCATGGATATACCTAAAATCTTATTTTCTATAGTACCAAAATAATTCGTCTGCTAAGGCATTAGAATGCCATGGATTCTTCCCACATACTACTCAGTTGCTGCTTCGAATTCTAATTAAGCGTCCTAACTAACGCCACCGTCTGTTGTCACAGTTAAGTACACACAGAATATTCTATACCGATAGATTTTTATTATGCACTATGCTGCTTTCTGCAAATTACAAAAACAATTCTGAACACAGGCCAGACGGTCCCAGTATAAACAAATCAGCCCTTCCCGGTCAGGGGGAACACAGACACAAATGAAAGGCTCATATAAAACTTTCACCATTGATTTTCAGTAGTCCTATAGCATTTTATATGATTTATTCTCCCATCCCGGGATATCCAGGAAGTCACTAATTTGCTTTCATTTTCTACAGCTCGCTGCACTCTCTGCCACCACTGGTTTTATATCCCCATTATCTTTATAAAGCTGCAACTGACATTGCCGCCTTAATATCTCTAGTTCTCCTCAGGCCACCTTAATATCTCTAGTTCTCCTCAGGCCGCAGCTAGTTGCTACTGCAACTCCTTAACCCTTAAGTCAGCCTTCCTATGTCTAGTAAGAAATATCTATCCCCGCCGGACGATGCATGCTAGCTCTTTCCCTGCAACTATAGGAACTCGTTGGGGGAAGGGAATAACAAATCAAAACAATTATATCTATCCTCTTGTGGGGTTTTATGCCCAGTTTCCTATCATAACGTTCACATAACTCCGTATTACACCCCACTCATTGACCAGCAGTGAATAAGTTACATCTTCCCAGATGGGAATTACTGCTAGGGCTTTCTCCTCTGCCCCTTCAAATTCTTTTCTGCCCGTCTTCTGTTCTTTCTGAGGCAGACTTCACACAGTACTAAACACACATACTATGATACATGATCAGTGATATACAATTATGAGAATATAGCTTTATGTACAATACACATACTTCATTTCCCGTAGCTATCAACGGAAAAATCCTGCGCCACACATCAGTGCGCAGTGAGGCTCCAAGTTCTCACAGGAGAACCCTGAACCTTTAATTACTGGGACCCTGTAGCTTCGTTACAATATCTACAGCACAGAGTAGGGAGTTTTATTTTTCTTTTTTCATCCTGGGATTTTAACATCCACAGGAGTAACAGGTTCGGATGGCTGTTTTGCTTGCTTTTTAAATAGAGCCTTAGGGGTGAGGTAGGTTAGGAGTGAGGTAGGTGAGAATACGGTAAGAGTAAACTAATATACTATCCTAATAATTATTAAAGATATACAGTGTTAAGTACTAAAATATACAAGTCTAAGCATATACAGTTCTAAGCACTAAAGTAAACAGTCCTAAGTATTAAAAGGTACAGTTCTTACAGTTCTTAAGCATCAAAAACAATTCTAAGCATATGCATTTATATCGGATTGTTTCTCCACAGTTGGCTTTTTAAATACAACACACGTAGTCACATATGGAGGAGGTTCCCCAATTATTGTCTGACCTCCTGGTATGGTCACTTTTAATCTCAGTAATAATTTTATTTCGTGCTTTTATTTCCACATCTGCATGGTAAAGATCTCCATTAACAGAGAACAGATTCCACACATGTAAGTGTTCTTTCAAACTGTCCCTCTTTTTTCTATCGTTTAGAAATTTAAGTACTGGAGAGAGAAAGGAGTCTTTCAATGACTATTTCAGCCATTTCTCATTAATCATATTTATCAAATCTTTAACGAATGGAAATAAATTAATAACATGTTGGACAGCCGTGCATGCATCAGCACTATCAACATATAAGGTATGTAGCGTACTAGATTGTCCTATTTGGTCATCCGAAACCAGGTCTGCCAGAACGGAATCCTGCCTACGTTTCCTACGCACTAGTAACTGGATATAGTAACAAATGCAAAATAGACACAAAAAATATATACACGCTAATAGCAAACCACACAATAAGTACAAGAAAAATATCACTGCAATCTTTTCTGCAGTAGTATCTGAACCCTGGGTACCCACAAGAAAAACAACAATTGCTGCAGCGTTAAAACCTTTGTTGAATTCACGATTCACACAGGACTCAGCCTCCTCTGCTGAGAACGTGAATCTAAACTATCACCAAGAATCACTCAGGACCCAGCCTCTGCTGGGAACGTGAATCTAAACCTCTTAGGTGCACCGTTTAGCAAGATTCACACAGGACTTTGGCTTTTTAAATAATGATTTCTCCCGGGCCATGGCTGATCATTCCAAGCCCTGGGGAATCACCAAAGAACGTGAATCATCTACTCTGCTCTAGAAACAATCAGAGTTGCTCCCACAAACATATGCGGAAAGTGCCCGCATTTCTCCACCAATTGTTTAAAATCCCACCGCAGAGGTAAAATTGTTTAAAAGAACAACCCTGATACTACTGGTAATTAATAATCTTTATTATAAATCATATACTATGCATACACAAAACAGATAAATACCCAGGAAGCAAAAAGTACACAGGAAGCAAAAATAATGTATACTTACATAATAAAAGAGCTCAGCGCTGGGCTCTTTAACGGATACAGAATCCGTGCCAGCCCTACTACATACCAGCTTTGCTTATATAGGTTAAAAATACAAAGTCAGCTAATTATCTGATTTCTGCTTGCATGCTTCACACCACTACCTTGTTACGCTGTCTGCCTACAGGCAGCTGTTATTTGTCTCCCCTTATCTCTCTCTCCCCCCTGCATTCCTTCCCACAGACTATTTGCTGCGTACTCTCTGCGATATCTCCTGCCCCATCCTGTGGCTGGTGTCTGTGCATTCCTGCAAAAACAGTTTCATAGCTTTGTCTGGCATTCAAGGTCCCAGGTTTGTGTTCTGGGGCCTGCTAGTATTTTTCCATAGCAGCAGTATGTCCAGCAATGGTGGTAAGGCCGGGGATTGAACTCGGGTATAATCAACAGATGTCACAGCGGCTACCGGTACTATTGGTCAGCCCCTGTCACATGGTAGGAGCAATGGACGGCTGGCGCCATCTTGTGCTCTTACCATGTGACAGGGGCCGACCAATGGCACCGGTAGCCCCTGTGACATAATAAGGGGAAAGGCTATTGGCGCCATTTTGATTATTGGCAGCTGACGGCCCAAGTGCAGGAGATCGCTCCCGGACCCCCGCTGGACCACCAGGGACTTTTGGCAAGTCTTGTGGGGGTCAGGAGGGTCCCCAAAGACTTGCCAAAAGTCTCTGGTGGTCCAGCGGGTGTCCGGGAATGATCTCCTGCACTCGGGCCGTCGGCTGCCAGTAATCAAAATGGCACCGATAGCCTTTGCCCTTACTATGTCACAGGGGCTACCAGTGCCATTAGTCAGCCCCTGTCACATGGTAGGAGCACAAGATGGCACCGGTTGTTCATTGCTCCTACCATGTGACAGGGGCTGACCAATGGCACCGGTAGCCCCTGTGACATCGTAATGGCAAAGGGCCATCGGCGCCATTTTGATTCGTAGCAGGCCCGACAGCCTGACTGCACGGAGGGAGAGATCGCTCGCAGGACCCCGCTGGACCACCAGGGCTTTTAGTAAGTCTTGGGGAGGGATCGGGATGGTGGAGGGATTGTAAGAAAGTAAAATTGAAGGATTGGGGTGGGATTTTTTCCGATTCGGGGTGGTTTTTTTTTTGTTTTTCTGGGTTCTGGTCGGGTTCCAGCTTCGTTTTTGGAGAAAAATGATCCGTGGGAAAACGAGTTTTCCCACTAAGCGCCCAAACTGAAACCCGAGCCAGAAAAACGAAGCTCATCTCTAATGCACACACACACACAGGCTTCCCACTACCATGCTCTCTCTCACATATACAGGCTTCTCACTCCCATGCTCTCTCTCACATATAAAGGCTTCTCAGTCTCATGCTTTCTTTCACACACACCACCACAACACCAGGCTTTTTATTCCCATGCTTTCTCACATACCCAGATTTCTCACTTCCATGCTTTTTCTCTGTCTCTCTCTCTCTCTCTCTCTCACACACACACACACACACACACACACACACACACACACACACACCAGTCACCTCCCTGACCAATCTCTCATTCTCTCACACACACTCATCTCCCTGACCAGTCACTTTTATTGTCTCTCAATCACACACACATGCTCTCAATTACACATATGCTCTCAATCAAATACATGCTCTCAATTACACACACATTTTCTCACTTAAACACAGGCTGGCTGTCTTCTCTCTCTTTCACTTCCTCTCCCCCCCCCCCCCCCTGAGCACAAATGGTAGCCGCAGCAGCATCCTCCAGCCCCTGCAGGCCAAGAAAGAAGAATCCCATCGGCTGCAAGAGGCTTATACTGCTGTCTCCTTTGCCGATTGCTGGCTTCTTCGATTGCTCCAGGTCATGCTACTGCTCCGGGGCCGATTCTACTGCCGCTGCTGCTGCTACATTTCCATGCAGCACGGCTCTTTCTCCTTCCCACACACTGCACTGTGAATCACTTCCTGTTCCGGGGCAGGCGCGGGAAGAAGAAAAGGCCAGCCGCAGGTGCCACAGCTTCCTCCAACATCGCTGCCGTTCCCATTGGGCTTAAACGTGCTGTTAGCCTGGCGGGAATGGCAGCAGGGAAGGAAGAGCAGTGGGAGAAACCGGGAGCATGTAACACACTTGCCGGTGCTTGGCGACACACTGGGGTGTCGTGACACACCGTTTGAGAAGCGCTGGTCTAGTGCACCAGAAATGGGCGGGGTAGCGGAGTAGCTGGTAAGGCAGCAGTTTTGAAAGGATGGATTAGATGAGAAGTGGTTCAGGTGAAGCATGGAGCTGTAGGGCGTTTCCCATTTTTGGGTATGTATTTCATTGAGGAGCTGGGGTCATTTGTCATGTGCAATGAGAGAGTGAGAGAGAGATCACTTGACATGTGATGTCATCATCACTTGATATCATCGCTTGGGGTGGCTGGACACCCTTCCACCGGCACTGTCTCCTGGGGTTCTTGGGGCCTTTTGTTTTCTGTACATAGTTATCTCCCTAGACCCTCCTTTCCCTCCCCAACTTATATTAAAGATGTATCGTTATATATATGCATTTTATTCTTTAGATAAACATTTTATATTTTTTCTTAGCTACTCAGCAGTTTTTATTTTGCTTGATAGGTGCCATGTCCCCCTTGATACAACTTTTTTTCAAAGCTGCCTACTGCACGCACACACACACACACACACACACAGAGTAGCATGCATGTACTACTGCATTATGCTCATTACAATAACTGTTCTCCTCCTCTCTCCTATCTGTTCAGCAACAGAAAATGAGGATATGAAGTATATATATTCACATTTATATGCTGCCAATGCCTAAGCTTGAGGTGGCTAATAGAAAATGAGGATATGAAGTATATATATTCACATTTATATGCTGCCAATGCCTAAGCTTGAGGCGGCTTACAGCAAAATATATACTATATTTCCACGAACTTCAAAGAAAATCAACATAACCACTTACAAACAGAAATTTCTGCCATCTATTCGCTTGGTCACCAATTCCAGAGAAAGCTCGTCTAAATAACAACATTTTTAATTGGCTCTTGAATGCCTTCAAATACTCCATTAACCATTAGGGATGTGAATCGTTTTAGGACGATTAAAATTATCGTCCGATAATTTTAATATCGTCTTAAACCGTTATGGAACACAATACAATACAGATTCTAACGATTTATCGTTATAAATCGTTAGAATCGTGAGCCGGCACACTAAAACCCCCTAAAACCCACCCCCGACCCTTTAAATTAAATCCCCCACCCTCCCGAACCCCCCCCCAAATAACTTAAATAACCTGCGGGTCCAGCAGCGGTCCGGAACGGCAGCGGTCCGGAACGGGCTCCTGCTCTGAATCTTGTCGTCTTCAGCCGGTGCCATTTTCCAAAATGGCGCCGAAAAATGGCGGCGGCCATAGACGAAAAAGATTGGACGGCAGGAGGTCCTTCCGGACCCCCGCTGGACTTTTGGCAAGTCTCGTGGGGGTCAGGAGGCCCCCCCACAAGCTGGCCAAAAGTTCCTGGAGGTCCAGCGGGGGTCAGGGAGCGATTTCCCGCCGCGAATCGTTTTCGTACGGAAAATGGCGCCGGCCATATGCGTATGGCCGGCGCCATTTTCCGTACGGAAAATGGCGCCGGCAGGAGATCGACTGCAGGAGGTCGTTCAGCGAGGCGCCGGAACCCTCGCTAAACGACCTCCTGCAGTCGATCTCCTGCCGGCGCCATTTTCCGTACGAAAACGATTCGCGGTGGGAAATCGCTCCCTGACCCCCGCTGGACCTCCAGGAACTTTTGGCCAGCTTGTGGGGGGCCTCCTGACCCCCACGAGACTTGCCAAAAGTCCAGCGGGGGTCCGGAAGGACCTCCTGCCGTCCAATCTTTTTCGTCTATGGCCGCCGCCATTTTTCGGCGCCATTTTGGAAAATGGCGCCGGCTGAAGACGACAAGATTCAGAGCAGGAGCCCGTTCCGGACCGCTGCCGTTCCGGACCGCCGCTGGACCCGCAGGTTATTTAAGTTATTTGGGGGGGGGTTCGGGAGGGTGGGGGATTTAATTTAAAGGGTCGGGGGTGGGTTTTATGGGGTTTTAATGTGCCGGTTTTTCGATTTTTCGATTTTTAACGATTTTTAACGATTTTTCACGATATTTTACCCCCCCAAACGGCAACAATACGATTCCCTCCCCCTCCCAGCCGAAATCGATCGTTAAGACGATCGAGGACACGATTCACATCCCTATTAACCATAGTTTCTGTGGTAAAGAGTTCCAAAGCATTGGTGCAAGTATTGAGAAAGCTTGCCTGCCGAATGGAAGGCACATCCAGTAGAGCTCTCTGTGCTGAATGTGGGGCCCTTGTCGGATTATAAATCCACAACATCGCATATATCTAGGGAAGTGAATTGATAGCCAGTAGTTTGTGTACCCTCATAGCTGTTTTACATTTGACTCTCCACTGGATTCGAAACCAGTGGAAGTCAAACAGGTCTGAAGAAATATGTTCTCTTTTGTGTGAACTGTATTGAGCTGAGATACAGCAGTTTGCAGCAATTGTAAAGGGTTTTTTTGGGGTTTTTTTAATGCTGGTAGGCCCAGATAGATCTGATAGATCTTGTTGCAGCAACCACAATTTATAAAAGCCAGTCCTCATAACTGCTTTTATCTGAGAAATACATGATAGCCTGGAATCAGTTATAAATTCTTGGCTCCGTACTTGTGTAATGACCAGTGCTTTCAGTTCTCTTACATGGCGGACTTAGAATTGAACTACTAAGCAGCATCACCAAGATCTCCATTTTTGCTAAGTGTAAGGCAAGCTTATTGTTGGTCAGCCATTGTTAAATGGTAGACACAGGGAGACCATTGAGGTGGTATCGGCCAATAAATATCCATGCGTGATATGTATCCACTTTGGTCTGACCTCCTCCAAATGCCAGAGGTATGTGTGCAGTGAAGCCAAAAATACTAGGGCAGCTAGAGAGGGTAACATCTTAGCTGCAACCACCACACCATGGGGAGATTAGACACACTTCAATAGTAGCCTTTCCTGTTTTCAACATCTGTGCAGTCTATGCCATCTGGTCTGGTCCTTATCTCCTCTCTCAGTTCTGGTACCTGTTCTCCTATTTTAAAAAATTTCAAAAAGAATCACTGATTTCTTAATACTGAGAAATTATCCAAAAATCTACAAATGCAGAGTTTTCTTTTCACTCCAGATACCCTAGTACAGTATTTCCCAAACTTTTCATGCCCAAGGCACACCTACATAAACAAAGAGGTTGCAAAGCACAGTAACCTCCATGGCCCAGGCAGTGCAGACATAAAGAGGACTCATACGGCCAAAAAAAGAGCAAGGAAAACACTGAAATTCCCACCAGTCTCTCTTTCAAATTTTAAAACAAAAGGCGAGAAGGAGCCAAGACACACTAGAACCCATCACGATGGACTGATGGACCAAATCCCTCTACATAAATGTGTAGGAGAAAGGAGAAGTTAGTGTGGTGTGTGCAGATGATTCCATTAGATAACTTGGGTGCCGCATATGACTGCCAGAGCGCCTTTATTGTTTCCTCTTCCAGCACTCAAAATGAGTCACATCCAGTGCTCAGTGCTCCCTGTTTCACTCAGCCTTAGGGTTGCCAACTGGCTCCAAATTTTCAGGACAAGTTGATCCAGTCCTGGTTTCATCCTATTGCATGCTGGAACTTATTCTGATTTCCCTATAGCATTTCCTAAGAAAAGCAAGACTATAAGTACCAGTCCTGAAAGTCTGGAGCAACTCTACTCAGCCAGGGGATAAGAAAGAGGCAGGAAGGACCCACTGATGGAGGAGATGAGGAAGTGCTGGGTGCAATATATGTGCTGCTCAAAGCAGATACCAACTATCCATGCTCTACAGGCATGATTACATATGTTCTCAGAAGTTCCTACAAGTTTATTAGCCATAACTGGTATCTCTTGATGCTGCAAGCAGAGCCCAGGTACTGGCCTGACTCTGACTTTTCCATGGCACCCTTGATCAGGTCTGAAGGTACACAGTGTCCTAGTAGATACTATATTTCCTAGCTGGTGCAAATAAATACCCAAAAGGCAGTCTAACCCTCAGTTCTAGCTTTTTATTGTTTATATTTGTTCCTCTGGAATTTAGTTTTTGTTTCCAGGTCACTCCCTTTGTTTTATCATGCAAACCATTCATTCTAATTTCTCTCCTAGCTAGATTATTCCTATTTTTCCTTCACTGCAGTAGTCCCCTGCCAGTGGCGCTGATACGTCACTGCTGCTGCAGCTACAGCTTCTGAACATTTTATCCCCTTCACTCAGAAATTTAGTTTGGCTGTTACTGTCTAGAATTATAGCAAGAATGACTCCTTTTTTTCAAAAAGAGTACTTTCATATCACTTTCTTTTCTCAGCCAATTTAAACTTTACCAAATTGTCACGATCCAATTATTTTGTGAAGGAATAAATTGGATACTGTCAGCAAACTGCTGTTAGTGAACTGCTGTGACAGTTTTTGAAAAGGACAGCTTTCTTTTCCCAAATGGAGTTTGAAATGTCCAGTTATTTTCAGATATGTATGACTACTTCTTTCATCAGAATATACAAGTTCTTATTTCCTCAGAGACTTGGTTAATCAAAAGTTTTGCACACCTGAGCAAGCATTCCTCTAAAAGAAGCAGAATTTGTATTCCTGCCTCTCTGTTTTGCAGTTTAAAATTATTCTTTCCTATCTCTTACCTTGTCTGGGCTTTAAACTTAATTTAAAACAAAATCTCACACATTCCTTCAGTCACACAATTCATGATTTGTCCAAAAATCCAAAAATCTAATGTAGATTAATTGTGTTTTCTCTATAAATACCCTTACAGCAACCTTTATCCATAATCACTGAATTTGTGAACTTTAGTGAGAAACTCTTCTGTCAAGGATCCTTCTCGCATAATTTTTCAGCCATACCCTAACTGTAGTTAACTGTAAAATCAGGTATCCACTGTGGAATCTTATGCTTGTGACATCACATAAAATAGTCCCCAAATTAAAACCCAGTTTTATGCATGTAAATTCTAAATAGGCTTTTGAAAATTGCTCCTGGAGAAGGGGGGTGGCAGGGTACACATAGCTCATGCACATATTTTTACAGGTACATATAAAAAAGGCAGGTGGGGGTAGGGAAATCATTTTCACATGTGCTTTCAGTTTTCAGAAGTACACATGTAAATGTAAGTGCATAAGTTTGCTCTAATTTTCACAGCCCTAATTTTCAAAGCAGACATTTGCATGCAAGTCTGCTTTGAAAATTCAGATGAAGGTCTGTGAGTACTTTCTACTTGCAGACTTTAGCTCTATGTGCCCAGTTATAAAATTACCCTCAATGAACACATACAATTACGCACATAAGGGTAGATTTTAAGACTTGCACGCGCATGTCCATGTGCGTGTGCTACCTGGTGCACACACATGGACATGCGATTTAATAACATGCACGCACATGTTTTAAAATTGGGGGTCGGCGCGCGCAAGGGGGTGCACAATTGTGCACCTTGCGCACGCCAAGCCATGCTGCCTTCCCCCATTCCCTTCCCACTGGCCTGACCTTCCCACCCCTTCCCCTAACCTTTCCCCCCCCAGCCCTACTCTACCCCCCGTGATTTTTATCTTACCTCTTGCGCCTGCAAGTTGCGCGCTCTGGCAGCCTGCCATCACGCGATCCTCCAACACAGCTATAATGGCCACTGTTTCGGAGGCTTCTGGCCCCGCCCACCCCTGCCCCCAGACCGCCCCACCCCTGCCCCCAGACCGCCCCGCCCCTGGACCGCCCCTTTAGTAAAGCCCCGGTACTTACACGTGTCCAAAGACTTTACGCTCATTGCCAGGCCTTTTTAAAATAGGCCCGGCGCATGTAACCTTTTGAAAATCCGACCCATAGCAGGTAATTTTCAAAAGGATTAACACATATAAAACTGGGCTTTTGAAACTTAGTATTTTTACGCATGGAACTCCTTTGAAATTCATGCCATACTTTTTTAAAATAAAAAAGGTTGCATGTAAGTGCTGATTCTGCCTCCTGGAATGCCTCTGCGCATGTAATTGGATTTATGTATGTACGTAGATACACCCAGAGCCCTGGGCTATTTAGTAAAATCAATTTTTGTGCTTGAAAGCAGGTCTTATGTGTGGAAATTGCTTTGAAAATTACTCCCTAAAAATATAGTTCATGCTACTTTATTCTTCCTGCATACTATTTCATTTTAGTGCACATCATTTGAAACAGTGCATACTAAAATCAAATGAAACAAAATGAAACAACTTTTTCACCTTGTACAGGGAGTTCACCCACACTATACCATATCCTATATTTTTTGCCTTCACTGCCTTGCTGTGTTTTTGCTATTCTTGCTGGTGCTACCCAACCTTCTCCTGTTGCTCTCTTGGTTCCACTGGTTTGTTTGGCCTTCAAAAATGAAAAGAAAATACAATTTTAAAAAGAAAAAAAGTCTCTTTCCTAGGCCTCTTCAGAATGCCATGGATCTTGCTGCTGCTTCCTAGCCTGTTTCTGCTGCCCTGCTGCTCTGGTCTCTTGATTTAATGCCTAGCTATGTTGATGCCACTCTTCTTGCTGCTTTGCTCTGTATTCTCTGTTTTGGGTTGTTGATGCCACTGCCTTAACCCCCACTTAGTGTCTCTATGATGTTAATGCCATTCATTATGTTGCTTTACCTCTCGTGATACTTTGGGATCTTCCTACAACTATTATTGGTGGCACATTGCCCTCTCATGATGGCTTGGGGTGCTCATACCATTGTTTTTGGTGCCCTTTGACCCTTTGCTTTGGGATGTTCATGTTACTGTTCAGTCACTTTTCCCTTCTTGGGGTGTTGTAGAGTGGTCAATGCCTCTCTTTGTGCTGCTCTGCCTCACTTCTGGTGTCTTAGGGTGTTGTTGCCTCTGCTGCTGATGCTTGCCAGCAAGTTTTATTTATTTATTTATTTATTTATTTAACAGCTTTTAATATACCGGTGTTCGTGCGAGCACATCGCGCCGGTTTACAATAAACTTGAGAAAGGAGGAAAGTTACATAAACCATAGATGAAAAATCCCAATCTTAGAGTAAATAACAGAATGTATTTCTTCCCCAGTTGACTTAAGAACATAAGAACATAAAACTTGCCATACTGTGTCAGATCAAAAGTCCATCATGTCTAGAATCCTGTTTCCAACAGTGGCCATGCCTGATCACATGTATCCAGCAGGATCCCAAGGGCTAGAGTCCAAGGTGTTTATCCCGGGGATAAGCAGTAGATTTCTACAACTATCATAATGATGGTTAATGTACTTTTCCTCCAGAAACTTGTCCAAACCTTTATTAAATTCAGCTACACTAATAGCTTTCACCGCATCTTCTGACAACGAATTCCAGAGCTTAATTCTGCATTGAGTAAAAAATATTTTCTCTTATTAGTTTTAAAAGTATTACCTAATAACTTCATTGTGTGTCCCCTGGTCTTTTTACTTTTCGAAAGAGTAAACAACTGACTAATGTTTACTCATTCCATTCCACTCATTATTTTATAGCCCTCTATCATAATCTTCCCTTAGCCATCTCTTCTATAAGCTGAAGATTCCTAACGTCTTTAGCTTTTCTTCATAGAGGAATTGTTCCATTCCCTTTATCATTTTGGTTGCCTTTACATAACATAAGAAATTGCCATACTGGATCAGACCAAGGATCCATCAAGCCCAGCATCCTGTTTCCAACAATGGCCAATCAAGGCTACAAGTACCTGGCAAGTACCCAAACACTAAGTAGATCCCATGCTACTGATGCCAGTAATAACAGTGGCTATTCTCTAAGTCAACTTGATCCCCTTTATCATTTTGGTCGCCCTTCTCTGTACATTCTCCATTGCAACTACATCTTTTATGAGATGTGGCGACCAGAATTCTATATAGTAATCAAGGTGCGGTCTCACCATGGAGCAATACAGAGGCATTATGACATTTTTATTCACCATTCCCTTCCTAATAATTCCTAACACTCTGTTGGCTTTTTTGAATGTACAGCACATTGAGCCGACAATTTCAATGTATTATCCATTATGATGCTGTTGCAGGAGCGCTAGGAAGCGGTCCCAATTCTGGGGAGATAGTGTGCCCTTAGGCCATGGCCTGCCCCAGAGTGTAAACTCCCGTGAAGTGCCCAGACAGGCGAGGCGCATCTGAGCATGGGCGGACAGGCTAGAGATTTGGAACCCTGACCTCTGCCGAACCCAAACGAACCAAAAGAGACCCAAAAATGCAATGCTGGTCTCTGGGGTAGCCCTCCTGCCACTCGATAGTCCTTTCGGACCCGCCACCTGGGAACGGCAGGTGCGACAGGATTGCCAGAGGTCGAGGACAGGTGATGGCACTGGAACAAGGTCAAGACGTAGGCACTTGAACGAGACAAGGCACTTGGAGACTCGGACAAGGATTCAGGGTACTTGGAGGCTCAGACAAGGATTAAGGATTCAGGCACTAGTACAGGTTGAGTACTGCACTGCAGCGTGCCCTCCACAGCTGCTCATGGCTGGTTGCAGACCACGCCGGAGGTGAAGCAGACTCCAGGCGAGAAAGTGGAGATTTGGAACTGGAAACATGTCGAAGATTCAGGAGAGGCCTGCACCGAGGCGTGCCTACACAGCCTCCCGTGGCTGGTCGCGGACCACGCTGAAGAGGAGCAGGTTCTGGCTTGAGTCTTGGGCATGGACAGAAGCAGGAACAAGTTACTCCGAAGACTGGAAACAGGATTCAAGACTAGAGATGTGAATCATGTGATCGATCGTCTTAACGATCGATTTCGGCTGAGAGGGGGAGGGAATCGGATCGTCGCAGTTTGGGTTTTTTAAATATTGTGTAAATCGTGTAAATCGTGTAAATCGAAAACCGGCACACTAAAACATCCCTAAAACCCACCCCGACCCTTTAAAATAAATCCCCCACCCTCCCGAACCCCCCCAAAATGCCTTAAATTACCTGGGGTCCAGTGGGGGGGAGGGCGGGGAAACCGGCACACTAAAACAACCCTAAAACCCACCCCGACCCTTTAAAATAAATCCCCCACCCTCCCGAACCCCCCAAAATGCCTTAAATTACCTGGGGTCCAGAGGAAGGGTCCCAGTGTGATCTTTTACTCTTGGACCTTGGACCTCCGTGCGTTGC
Source organism: Rhinatrema bivittatum (assembly GCF_901001135.1). Lineage (NCBI taxonomy): Eukaryota > Metazoa > Chordata > Amphibia > Gymnophiona > Rhinatrematidae > Rhinatrema > Rhinatrema bivittatum. Next base: position 286,206,981 of record NC_042618.1, on the reverse strand, counting down.
AGAAACAAAATGGTGCCAGCGCTACCTTTGACCTGTCATATGACAGGTCAAAGGTAGCGCCGGCGCCATTTTGTTTTTTTGTCCCCCGACGTCAGGAGCATAGGAGATCGCTCCCGGACCCCCGCTGGACCCCCAGGGACTTTTGGCCAGCTTGGGGGGGCCTCCTGACCCCCACAAGACGTGCCAAAAGTCCAGCGGGGGTCCGCAACGACCTCCTGCAGTCGAATCGTTTTTCCGTACGGAAAAACGATTCGCGGTAGGAGATCGCTCCCGGACTCCCGCTGGACCCCCAGGGACTTTTGGCCAGCTTGGGGGGGCCTCCTGACCCCCACAAGACTTGCCAAAAGTCCAGCGGGGGTCCGGAACAACCTCCTGCAGTCGATTCGTGTTGCCGTACGGCCGGCTTTTCCAATTTCTACCATCACTTTATTCCTAATTACTCTCGTATTGTGGCTCCGTTAACTGCCCTCACATGAAAGGGGGCTAATGCAGTGGATTGGCCTGCCTCTGCCAGTCAAGTCTTTGAGGCTCTTAAAGAAGCCTTCTTTCTAGACACCTGCCTTCGCCATCCGGATCCCAGCCGGCTCTTCGTGGAGGACGTTGATGCCTCCAATGTGGCCGTGGGGGCAGTACTGAGTCAGTACTCTGATTCTGGACAGCCGTTGCCCTGTTGATATTTCTCAAGGAAATTCTCCCCAGCAGAGAGTAACTACTGTGTTGGTGACAAAGAGTTGCTAGCTGTGAAACTTGCCCTGGAGGAATGGAGACAGTGGTTGGAAGGAGCCAACCATCTGGTTACAATTTACACCGATCACAAAAACCTAGCATTCTTGAAGCAAGCCCAATGCCTGAATCCAAGACAAGCCCGGTGGTCGCTGTTTTTTGACCGGTATGACTTTACGTTACGCTACTGACCCAGCTCGAAGAACGTTCGAGCTGATGCGCTCTCGCGCTCCTCTGAGGTCGAAGAGACTCCTGATATACCCCAATATATCTTGGACCCTGAGAAAGTAAGTCTTGCTGCAACCTCGATGTCCTCCCAAGGGAAGACCGTTGTTCCACGTCGCTCCCGGAGAACAGTTCTCACTTGGGCCCATGACTCCCTCACTGGGGGCCATGCTAGTTGGAAAGGGACTTTAGACTTGTTAAACCGTTTCTACTGGTGGCCAACGGTGAGACAGGACGTCCAAGCCTTTGTGGGCTCATGCCCTACCTGTGCTGTTCAAAAGCCGCTCATCAGGAAGCCCAGGGGCCTGTTGCAACCATTGCCCATCCCGGTGGAGCCTTGGACACACATCTCCACCGATTTCATCGTGGACCTTCCTGCCTCAGGAGGTAATTCGGTCATTTGGGTAACCATGGACCGATTTTCCAAGATAGCACACTTTGTCCCTTTGCCCAAGCTACCATCTGCACCTGACCTGGCCGGCTTGTTCGCCCAGCATATCTTTAGACTTCATGGTCTCCCGCAAGATATAGTCTCCGATCTAGGACCACAGTTTACAGCTCGTTATTGGAAAGCCCTATGCAAATGCTTCAATGTGCAACTTAAGTCTTTCATCAGCGTTCCATCCTCAAAGTAATGGGCAAACGGAACGAACCAATCGAACCTTGAAGAATTTTCTTCGTGCCTTTGTGAGCGAACAACAAGATAATTGGGCTAAGTTATTCCCATGGGTGGAGTTCTCGTATAATAATCACACGCATGCTGCTACTGGAAGTTCGCCGTTCTTCGTTGTTTATGGGAAGCAACTTCATCCGCCCCTACCTTCGCCTGAACCTAGTGCACTCCCGGCAGTGAAACTCTCAGCTCGCCAGCTTCGTTCCTTGTGGATCTCTACCCAGGAAAAGATCCGTAAAGCCGCCCTGACCGCCAAGAAATGGACAGATAAGCATCGTCAGCCAGCACCCATCTTCCTTCCAGGAGACCGTGTCTGGCTTAGCACCAGAAATCTACAGCTACGTATTCCGTCTAGAAGACTAGCTCCAAAATTCTGTGGGCCCTTTCGAGTCACCGAACAAGTGGGAGCAGTCTCCTACCGTCTATGCTTACCCTCCTCCATGCGCATACATGACATGTTCCATGTGTCATTGCTGAAGCCTCTTGTGTTATCCAGGTACCACTCCTGTGCTCCTGAACCATCGGATCCTTCCGTACCGGACGAGGTCACGTATCAAGTGCGTGAAGTTTTGGATGTCCGGTTTCATCAATGCCGATGGGAATACTTGCTTGCCTGGGAGGGTTGCGGACCCGAGGATAATTCTTGGGAACCTGCCAGTAACATCCTCGACAAGGACTTATTATGGCAGTTCCATTTGGACCACCCAAGTAAACCCGGACCGGCTAAGAGGGGGCGTAGAGGGGAGGTACTGTTGCGGTTCTGGCCGCGAGCACCGCGACCAGGCCCTTACCTCCGGGCTCCCGGACCTGCTCCCGCTTCCAGAGGCCTGGTTTGCGGCCTGGTTGGTGGCGTCCCTGCTGGGGCTGCGCCGCTGTGAGGTCTCCCATGGACACCTGGCTCCTAGGCGCGCGCGCGCGCGCCACTTGGGCGCTTTTCTAGGCCGTTTCCAGCCAGTGGTGACTCTGCCAAACTCCTGACGTCAGATGCCGCAGTCTTGATAAGCCGGCCACGGTCATCCAGTCTTTGCCTTGCAACGGGTTTGCCTCCCGGTTTCCTGTTGCACTGTGCCCCAGAATGACTCGCTTTGCTTCGTCGCTCCGTTCCTGCTACAGTACCTGCCTGGTTCCTGCCTGCCTGCTACAGTACCTGCTTGGTTCCTGCTGGCTTGGTACAGTACCTGCTTGGTTCCTGCTTGCCTGCTACAGTACCTGCTTGGTTCCTGCTGGCTTGCTACAGTATCTGCTTGGTTCCTGCCTGCCTGCTACAGTTTCTGCCTGGTTCCAGTACCCGAATCCTGCTTCAGTTCCTGCCTGGTTCCAGTACCCGAGTCTTGCTACAGTTCCTGCCTGGTTCCAGAACCCGAGCCCAGTTACAGTATTGCTACTGTCCTAGTCTGGTTCCAGTTACCTGTCCTGATCCATAACCTGCCTAAGTCCCAGTGGCCGGGCCTCTACGGGCTCCTCCCGGGGGAGCTTTGGCTTCCAAGGGTGAAGCCACGTAAGTCCCAGCGGTTGGGCTCCTACGGGCTCCTCCTGGGGGAGTACCAGCTTCCAGGGTGAAGAGCATCTACGACCTGCCTGAACATCTGCCTCCCGGCCTGCTATTCTTTAGAGACATTGACCACCTTTCCCAGTCTCCAGCAGGTCGGCCCAAGGGTCCACTAAACAGAGACTCCCATAACACTAGGGGTGGGTGGGCGAGGGGTGGGAGGGTTGGGAAATCCAAACAGTCTAACTTCAGTTAGTCAGCCAGAGTGACTCACTGCTCTCTTGATTAACAAATGTTGGTACCTATTCAAACCAAATCACACTACCGCAACACCTTTCCAAGGTGTGAGTAACTGAGCTGAACTTTCCAACCTTTTTACTTAGGTATATACACTGCTCCTAGCTTATTTCTAGCTTCTGGCTACTTTTTGTGGTTTTTATTTTGTGGGGTTTTTTTTTTAAATACAAACACTCAGTTCTGCTTACTAGCTGCCTTAAAGACTTTAAAAAATAAACACACTACCTACTGCTTACTAGCTGCCTTATTCACTATTTTAAAATACAAACAGTCTAACTTGTTTATTCACTGCCTTACTGACTATTAAAAGCACAAACACACTAAATAATATTCCCAAATAGTTAACTTTGCCCCAATACTTTTAAAAAAGACAATGTCACAAGCAAAAACTTACTGATTCCTTTCAGCCACCAGCAAGCTAAACTCTTAACTTTTTTAGTTGCTCCTTTCAGTTTTTTCCAAACAATTTTCCTCATTTTATTATAGTCACCTTTTTGAAAGTTAAATGCTTTTGTAGTAGATTTATTTTTGTGTGCTCTCTTCAGTTATTAAGTCAAATTTGTTAATGTTGTGATTGCTGTTTCCAAGTGGCTCCAACATTGTTACTTCTCACACCAAATCCTGTGTTCCATTAAGGATCAAGTTTAAAATAGATTCCCCTCATATTGGTTCTTGTAACAGCTGCTCCATGAAGCAGTCATGTATTTCATCTAGGAACTTTACTTCTCTATAATGTCCTTATGTAATATTCAGCCAGTCAATATTGGGGTAATTGAAATCACAACGCTGTGCATATCAATATTTTCATATGGATTTAAGGATCATCATACCACCCCCAGTGCTCACAAGTTAAACTTGCATTTCATGCACTTCATTGGGGTTACTTTTAATCAGTTGGTCCAAATAGCTAGCTGAAAACTCTAAGTGGGGAGATGGCGTCGGGTCCGAAAAACTGACGGACCTGCAGCATCATTGAAGTTTTCTTGCATGAATTAACATTGCCTAAAGATCTACTTGTATGCCCGTAAAAAAAAAAAGGGGGAGTGCTGGATCAGGAGAGCTTGAACGGATGTCTCTGAAGCAGCTTATGTTGCGAAACGAGCGCATCGGACGAGTGATCCCGACAGCTACGGGATGAATGACCCCGACAACCCATGAATAAGGGAAGTTGATACTTTTTAAATATATAGCAAAAAACTTATAAAAATTGAACTTTGGCGTCTTGGATGCTAGCTATTTGGACCAATTGATTAAAAGTGACCCCAATGAAGTGCATGAAATGCAAGTTTAACTTGTGAGCACTGGGGGTGGTATGATGGTCCTTAAATCCATATGAAAATATTGATATGCACAGCGTTGTAATTTTTCCAAAATTCTAAATACCACGTGTTTCAATTTAGTTCATTTCAATCGTGGGATTATTTATTAAGAGATTTCTTGTATTTGGTAATTGAAATCACCCATTATTACTGGACTGCTGATTTTGTTAGCTTCCCTAATTTCTTTTAGCATCTCATTGTCTGTTAGTTCATTCTAGCCAGGTAGACAGTAATACATCCCCATTATTATTTTATTCCCTTTTTCACTTGGAATTTTTATCTATAAAGATTCAACATTGCATTTTGTTTCATGCAGGACTTGTATACTGTTTGACTCAATGCTCTCTTGAACTTATAGGGCTGGATTTTCAAAAGGTTATGCGCGCCTGTCCTATTTTCAAAAGGCCCGGCGACGCGTGTAAAGCCCCAGGATGCATATAAGTCCCTGGGCTTGGAAAAAGGGGGGGGGGGGGGGGGGCAGGCCAGGACGGGATCTGAGGCTCTCAGAACAGCGGCCATTTGACACTGTGCTGGAGATCGCGTGCTGGGTGACTGAAGTAAGTTTTAAAACAGAAGTTAAAAAAAGAAAAAGGTAGGGGAGAAAGGGCGGGAGAGGTAGGGGAGGGGAAGGGAAGGTAGGGTGGGGGTTAGGGAAGTTCCCTCTGAGGCCATTTCCAGAGCCACATGTGTGCATGTTATAAAATCGGGCATACATGTGCGCGCACCGGGTAGCATGAGCACTTGTATGCCCGCGTGCACATCTTAAAATCTACCCCATAGTGCAACTCCACCACCAGTTTGACCCAGTTTGACCCACCCTATCATTTCAATATAATTTGTACCTTGGTGTCACAATGTTCCATTGATTATCCTCCTTCCACCAGGTCTCTGAGATGCCAGTTATATCTTCCTCTTTATTCAGTGCTGTACACTCTAACTCTCCCAATTTATTTTTTAGACTTCTAGCAATTGTAAACATATATTTCAAAGTACGTTTTTTATTTTTATTAACTACCTGCTCATCAGTTGGCAGAGGGAATTTGGAATCTTTATGCACTTTAAAGACACCTAGTCCAGTTTGGCATTTATTGGAACCTCTCTACTGGGGCAACCTATTTTCCCTGTTCTCTTAGTATTCTTCAAAGATACATCATACTAAGCCACGCGCTTTGAAGAATTAGGTTAAATTATTGCTTTAAGAAAACTGCCTCATGTTGCCTAGTAACTGGAATAAAAAGTCCTGAAGAGGGAAAAATGTAATTATCAGCCCAAGGCTGAGAACGGCGTGAGAGTGCAGAGTGAATTCCTGATAAGAAAGGTGCCAAGAAAGTTACAAGAAACAAAGAAAGTACTGAGTAAGCAGAATGTGTGATGTTTGAGAGGTGCATGAAGGAAAATTACCAGCAAACATAGGGGATGAGCGAGGGGAGGGGTAAGCTTATGCGAGCCATGTTTAACAGTATATAAAAAGACTAAGGCAAATTTAAAACATTGAGTAAATTGGCATTGCTCACAACACAGTATATTCTGTAAGATGGGCTCCTTTACTCCCATAAGGAAACACAATCTGATTTCCTTATAGATTCCTCTATCTTAACTTTGTATGCATGCATGAAATAAACAGATACTGCCATTTCTTGTAAGATCGCTAAGCTGCTTAATAAATGTTAATGTTTTGAACTGAAAGTCTGTTTCATCACTGACTATCTCTGGGGAGGAAATCAGGCAGGGTAAGTTTCAAGGTTTTTAACATTTTGGTAGCAGAGGATGGTTGAACTCCCTGAGTGACACAAGCCTCAGGTAATGATGTGAACTCCCTGAAAGGTCAGATAAGGATTCTTTGAACTCCCTGAGAGATACGGACCTCAGGAAATGAACATTTCTTGGTGACCCCGATGTGATCAGATGAGATACGGTACCATCATGATTACGAGATGAGATTGAGGTAAGCAAAAAAATTGACGAAATTACACTCGCCATCAGTATTGGGGTAAGATACAGTTTTGTTTTATCATTTTACATTATTGTTATACATTTGTGCACACTTTTTATTGTTCTATTGAGCGCTTCTTTTGCGCATTCTATATCTTTATTTCTTTCTTAAGATGCGAAAGATTTGTAAAAAGAAAGCTGTATAGTAGCTTAAAGTTGGCAATTTGTTTTTCTAAGGCATTCTAAGTTTAGATTCATTATGTCAGAAGGTACAGGATCCCCCAGTCCTCTAGCATTAGGTTGTGAATTATTCCCACATGAAGTTAAAATCATTACTAAGCACTGTAAGAAATGGGCAGTGTGGGCAGATGGACGGCAGCTTTACAGCCCCGATTCTGCAACAGTTGCTGAAATTCATTAAGCTTAAAAAGACAGGACAGTCTTTAACATGACATTTGCATTATTTTAACGTTTATGGTTACACGGGAGCATAAGGTAGGCACCAGATTAGATTCCCAAGAGTTCAGGATTGGTTTCACACTGTATACGCTCCCCTCCCCATTATGAGAGCAAAGAATCAGGATTTAACCCCTGTTTGGGTTATAGTGCAGGGAGCCTTAAACTTACAGCTTGTTGTTTTTATAGTTTGTAAAAAAGATTTGTATGTTGTCCATAGTAGGCTAGTTTTGTTTGTAGACTGTAGTTTTTCAGCCCCTGTCTCTTAAAACAGTTGTTAGCTTCCTGTTCTGCACTATAGAACTGTGAGACATGTTTGTGCAAAATGTGCTCATTTGAAGCTGTTTTCATATAATAATTAGATTTTGAAAGGCTATGAGTATTTAATTTATTATCAGAAAAGGATATATTGCTTTTCCTTGTTTCAGAATTCCTAGGAGAGTTAATTACTAGGGTTAAAGTTTAAAACTTGAAAGGATACTGGCAGTTAAGGGGTTAGCAGCACAGAGAAAGGGGGTGAGTGAGGGATGCAGGAAAGTGTTTCTCAAGAGAAGACACAAACGGAGGAGAAACTCGATTCAATGAATTAATCTTTCAGTTAAAAAAAAACAGATTGGTGAAGAATTAAAATATATTACTAATAATAATAATAACAACCTTGATTTAGCAAGAATGTTTAGTTTCATTTACAGTGAATACAAATCTGTATTTTGTTAGTACAGGGATTACAGAATTGAATGAGCTCTTCCTTTTTTGGAGTTTTGTTTGTTTGAAGAGAACGTTACTACTGCAAGTTGTTTTGAAGGTACGAGTAAGTGAATCTGATGGAGTGCATTATGACATGGTAATGTTAATTAAAAAAAAATGACAACTGAGAGAATTGAGGCTGTTTTAAAAGTACAGGTCCCTGGAAAAAGTTATGAGCATTCCTTGGCATAGTATCACTGGTGGGGGTTGGTCTCAGCAGTCAGGGTTCAGGCTATTACAAAGCATCCAAAGTTTTGGTCATCACACCGGTACACCTAAAGCATCCCCTAGGCCCTTTCTTGCAAATCCAAATTGATTTTATCAAATTGCCTTTATGTCAAAATTACAAGTATGCACTAACAATGATTTGCTGTTTCTCAGGGTGGAGGAGGATTTCCCAGTAGTGAAGGCAGATATCTCTGTAGCTAAGATTCTGCTGAAGAAATTTATTCCAAGGTTAAAAACTAAAACTGGTATTATTCTACACCAGAACATGTGGTAGTGCCTCCTAGAGGCATAACAACAGAGACAAGAAAGTAGCTTCATGACCACTATTTGCTGAATTAAGGCATATCAGAATGTTTAGTTTCAATGGAACTGTAATTTCACTGTAACCATTACTTTAATTTTGTTGTATGCCAGGCTTATATTTTTTCAGGTTGACTCTGCCATGTGAGATGTAATGCTTGAAGATGACATTTTTCCCGGTTTAATTTATTTTCATTTTTAAACAGATCTATTTTAATTCTGACTTTTGTTTTATTCTGGATCGATCCAAACACTTCCCAAATACTTTTTGGTCTAATTTTTTAGCTCAAATATGTGTTAATTGTTGTTTGCCTTTTGTGTTATTTGTGTGTCATGACACCTGAAGAATGCAATGGATGAATTTATGTGTCAGTTCCGTGACATATATGTTTCTATGTAATGTCTGAACACTTAAATTGTTTGTGGTTCTGACTATTGCATGTTACCTAATAATAAAGTGGGAATACTATAGTAATAGTATGGGATACTAGATGCAGGGAGTTATGGTCATGATGGAATCTTCTCACTGATTAATTTGAATTTGTTTTGATCTTATATTAGGTCCGTACCATACACATCTCACTTAATAATGAATTAAGAGGCTCATGCTTCAATGTCAAAAAGATACACCATACTGGGAGAACTGTATACGCCATATGTCACTGATTTCCCACAGAAGCCATCTTGCACCTTCATTATATGAACTGAAATGTTCACACTTCCTGCCTGATTTTCTCTTTATGTTTGTCTTGTTCTATGCCTTACCTAGATGCTGTTTCCTTTCTTTTATGAGTCGATGTACCCTTATTTGACATGTGATAACTGATTGTCATAACAAAAATATTTCAATGATATACCTAGTCAATATTTAGTTAGGTACCTATTTGCAGATGTCATTATTTAGATTTTCAAATTAATGATACAGTCTGAATTAATGCAGGGTGCTGCAGCAGTAAAAAAAAGCAAATAGAATGTTAGGAATTATTAGGAAGGGAATGGTTAATAAAACGGAAAATGTCATAATGCCTCTATATCGCTCCATGGTGAGACCACACCTTGAATACTGTGTACAGTTCTGGTCGCCATATCTCAAAAAAGATATAGTTGCAATGGAGAAGGTACAGAGAAGGGCAACCAAAATGATAAAGGGGATGGAACAGCTCCCCTATGAGGAAAGGCTGAAGAGGTTAGGGCTTTTCAGCTTGGAGAAGAGACAGCTGAGGGGGGATATAATAGAGGTCTTTAAGATCATGAGAGGTCTTGAACAAGTAGATGTGACTCGGTTATTTACACTTTCGAATAATAGGACTAGGGGGCATTCCATGAAGTTAGCAAGTAGCACATTTAAGACTAATCGGAGAAAATTCTTTTTCACTCAACGCACAATAACGCTCTGGAATTTGTTGCCAGAGGATGTGGTTAGTGTAGCTGGGTTCAAAAAAGGTTTGGATAAGTTTTTGGAAGAGAAGTCCATTAACTGCTATTAATCAAGTTTACTTAGGGAATAGCCACTGCTATTAATTGCATCAGTAGCATGGGATCTTCTTGGTGTTTGGGTAATTGCCAGGTTCTTGTGGCCTGGTTTGGCCTCTGTTGGAAACAGGATGCTGGGCTTGATGGACCCTTGGTCTGACCCAGCATGGCAATTTCTTATGTTCTTATGTTCTTATTAGTCCCTACATTCCAAGCATTTTGTAGCATTTTCCAGTTCTATAATTTCTAATATTGCTTGATATATTCTCCTTTACCTTTATCTATGGAAGCTAGTCTGATCACATTCAAGGTTCAAGAGGGATCAAGAGGAATATATAATTCTTTCTCCCTTATTTCTTGTTTTTATTTTCCTGACTTTTTTCACTTTCCTGTGCAGGGACTTGCCCAGGTGGTTTGGTGTCCCTACAAGGACATTATTTTGTATGTGGACACAAAGCATACTCAGCATTTCCCCAGAGGATGGGCTGGTACTTGTTTCAGTGCAAGTGTTTTATCCTACACACACATGTATCTGCATTTGTCTGTAATTCTAAATGTTAATTCTAATTATTCCCAATTGAAGATAGAATTGCAACAGTCATTAGATCTCCTTAATTCTAACTAAACCTCCCTATTTACTGAAGACCAAAATGTAGGTTTAGCCATTACAGGTGTCATTCCATTAGTTACAGGGATTCCTTTTTTAATTTATGGTACAAAAATACGGCGCTTACAAGCCGTTTTAGAAGTTATGGTTTATGAATATGAGTATACTTTTAACAAAACTATTAATGAATTATTACAGCCATATGCACAAGGTATTATCCCAAGATAGAGTATGTGCTATTGTAAAAGGACAAGGTTGTGTTTCCGTTGATAAATTCTGAATTAGTAATGGATTTGGTCTACTTGGTGGGAACAACAGGTAAACTGGGTCACATCCCTAGGAGAAATTGCAGGGGTTTCTTGAGTTTGCTCTGGTTCTTCTTATAGGTGTGATAGCAGTGTGAATGTGTTTGCCTACCTGTTTATTGTTTATGGGCCTAAACAACATCTATCACCTTGAATACAGTCAACATTCAGAGGTGAAGTATGACACAGAACCTCTATGCTTCCCTTGATACAGCAGCTTCCCTGGAAAGGGACCTCCTCAGGATGAGTCATGTTGACAATTATGGGTAAGATCAGAGTATGCCCTCTGACAACTTAAGACAGTTGCATGACCCTGATGGTGATGATTGTCCCTAATCATCAAGAGGGAAATGAAGAATTAGGTTAAATTATTGCTTTAATAAAACTGCCTCATGTTGACTAATAACTGGAATAAAAAGGCCTGTAGAGGGAAAAATGTAATTATCAGCCCAAGGCTGAGAACGGCATGAGAGTGCAGAGTGAATTCCTGATAAGAAAGGTGCCAAGAAAGTTACAAGAAACAAAGAAAGTACTGAGTAAGCAGAATGTGTGATGTTTGAGAGGCGCATGAAGGAAAATTACCAGCAAACGTAGGGGATGAGCGAGGAGAGGGGTAAGCTTATGCGAGCCATATTTAACAATGTATAAAAAGACTAAGGCAAATTTAAAACATTGAGTAAATTGGCATTGCTCATGACACAGTATATTCTGTAAGATGGGCTCCTTTACTCCCATAAGGAAACACAATATGATTTCCTTATAGATTCCTCTATCTTAACTTTGTATGCATGCATGAAATAAACAGATACTGCCATTTCTTATAAGATCTCTAAGCTGCTTAATAAATGCTAATGTTTTGAAACTGAAAGTCTATTTCATCACTGACTATCTCTGGGGAGGAAACCAGGCTGGGTAAGTTTCAAGGTTTTTAACAATTTGGTAGCAGAGGATGGTTGAACTCCCTGAGTGACACAAGCCTCAAGTAATAATGTGAACTCCCTGAAAAGTCAGGTAATGATTCTTTGAACTCCCCGAGAGATCCGGGCCTTGGGTAATAAACAGCTTCTAAGTGACTGTCGGCTTCCCCCCATCATCCAGTTTAAAAGCTGTGCTATCTCCTTTTTAAAGGTTCAGTCCAGTAGCCTGGTTCCACTCTGGTTAAGATAGAGCCCATCCTTTTGGGAAAGGCCTCCCTTCCCCAAAATGAAGCCCAGTTCCTAATGAACTTAAAACCCTCTTCCCTGCATCATTGTTTTATCCATGCATTGAGATTCTGGAGCTCTGCCTGCCTCTGAGGTCCTGCATGTGGAACGGGGAACATTTCTGAGAATGCTACCCTGGAGATTCTGGATTTTAGCTTTTTACCTAAAACCCTCAATTTGGCTTCCAGAATCTCCCTCCTGCACTTTCCTATGTCAGTGATACCCACATTATTATTATTATTTATTATTATTTATTTTCTTTTGTATACCGACATTCATTGGGGTACATCACATCAGTTTACATGCTGGCGTGGAGAAATAGTAGGACGAGCGTGTCTTACTATTTTACATGTAGGAGGCAAATCAACAGTTAGTACAATTACATTTTAGCAGTGGTGAACATTGAAATGGAATTGATTCAAATGGCTTAACAGGGCGATTTGATTCAGCAGCTCAGTAGGTCAATAAACTATGGTTACATAGGGATGTAGGCATCTCTAGTTATTTACAGAGGGGGGGGAGTCTGTACATGGGAGGCAGGGTGGGGCTTATTGAGGTATGCAGGCATGTCTAGAGGTTAATAGGGATTGTGACGTTTCTCTTTTATTGTGAGGTTGGGGTGGGTATGAGAAGGGGCGGGGGTTAGGTTTGAGGGCTGAAAGGCTTTTTGAAATAGCCAGGTTTTTAGATTTGTTTTTTGAAGGACTGGGTGGACGTCTCCAGTCTGAGTTGTTCAGGGAGTGTGTTCCACAGAGTGTGGGCCGGCTATTGATATGGCGTGTTCTCTGGTTGCGGTTAGGTGTGCTTGTTTTGTGAAGGGTATGCTTAGCAGGCCGGTGTTTTTAGATCTGAGGTTTCTTTGGGTGTGGTGGTGGTGGAGGGCGTCTTTAAGCCATTTGGTGTTTTTGTTGTGTATTGATTTGTGTAGTAGGGTAAGGGTTTGTATTGAATTCTGTGGAATATTGGGAGCCAGTGAAGGTCTTTGAGGATGGGTGTGATGTGGGCGGATGTGGGCGGAGTGACTGCTGTTTGTTAGTGATCTGGCTGCTGCATTTTGGAGTAGTTGCAGGGGTTTGAGGGTGGATGAGGGGAGTCCGAGCAGTAGTGAGTTGCAGTAATCCAGTTTGGAGAAAATGAGGGATTGAAGTACTGTCCTGTAGTCTTGGTTGAAGAGGAGGGGTTTGATTTTCTTCAGGACTTGTAGCTTGAAGTATCAGTCTTTTATTGTGGCGGTGATGTGTTTTTTTAGGTTGAGCTCGGACTCCAATGTGATGCCTAGGTTTTTTAGTTCGGTGATGCATCGACTGGGTAGTTGGGTGGGTGTGGGAGTTTGGATGATTTTTGTGCGGTGCTTGTTTACTATGTGTAGTATTTCAGTTTTTGAGTGATTGAGTGTGAGGAGGTTATTTATTTGGGTTGAGTAGGTTTCCCATTGCAGTAGGGTGCGTTGTCTGAACGTCATCTGTGTAGATGAAGTAGTGGAGGTTTAGGCTGGAGAGGAGTTTGCATTTGAGCATGTATATGTTGAATAGGGTGGAGGATAGGGAGGAGCCTTGGGGGTCACCATGAGGGAGTGGGAAGAGTTTCGATTCTCAGTTGTTTAGTCGCACTTTATATGATCTGTTAGATAAGTAGGATTTGAACCATTTGAGAGTTTTGTCGCTGAGTCCGATTTCTGTTAGCTGTGATAGTAGAGAGTTGTGGTTGATGGTGTCGAATGCGGCAAAGATGTCCAATAGTATTAGGAGGTAGGAGTGTCCGGCATCAAGACCTCTCAGGGCGGTGTCTGTGAGGGATAGTAGAAGGGTTTCAGTGCTGAGTGATTTCCTGAATTCGTGTTGAGAGGGGAAGAGGATTTTGTGTGTTTCAAGGTGTTCCAAGAGTTGGCGGTTGACAATTTTTTCTATGATCTTTGAGATGAAGGAGAGGTTTGAGATGGGTCTGTAGTTTGCAGGGTCGGAAGGATTCAGTTGTAGTTTTTTTTAGAAAGGGTTTGATTACGGCGCATTTGAGTGCATCTGGATAGAGACCTTTTTCGAGGGATGTATTTATTATGTTGGCTATTGGTTTAGCGATAACTTCAGGGATTAGCTTGAGAGTTTTTACTGGGATGGGATCCATGTGGTGGGCTGCTGGGTTGATTTTTTGAATTATCTTTTTGACTTCTGTTGAGGTAATGAGATCGAATGTGGTCCAGGTAGGAGATGCTGTGTTGTAATGATTCGGCCTATTCAGGCTTGCTGGGGGGTTGGTTGGTATTAATTTAGATATTTTGTCCATGAAGTATTGGGCAAGTTTCTCACATGCCTTCATTGAGTCTTCTTTTGACAGTGTATTGAGGCTTGGTTGGGTTAGGTTGGAGACAAAGTTGAAAAGAATTCTGGGGTTGTATTGGTGTTGGTGGATTTTCTTTGAATAGTATTCTCTTTTGGCTTTGTTGGTATCAGACCTGTATATATGGAGCAATGTTTTGTAACTGTCGAGGTGGAGAACAGTAGGATGTCTTCGCCATCTTTTCTTTGCTTGTCTGAGATGTCGTTTGGTGATTTTTAGTTCTGATGTGTACCAAGGGGTTTTATGTGGGCTGTCCATATTGATAATTTTGGAGATCATCGGGCATTTGGATTTGACTATTTCTGCATTGATGGTGATCCATGAGTCGATGGCGGTGTTCGCATCATTGAGGGCGGTCAGGGCGTTGGAAAGTATTTCTATCAGTTCTTCGCTGGGGCATGGTTTGTGGAATTCAATGTATTTTTTGGATTTGTTGGTTTCAGCTTGCAGGGTTTTCAGATGAAGTGTGGTCTGATTTAGTTTGTGGTCTGACCATGGAATGCTGGTTGTCGTAGGTGGTTTGATTGTGGATATAGCTTTGTCAATGATGAAAATGAGATCAAGTGTGTGGTCTGATCTCTGGGTAGGTGAGTTGACAATTTGTTTGAAGCCCATTGTGGACATGGTGTCGAGAAGGAGGGTGCATGTGGGGGGGGGGGGGGGGATGGTGACGATGTGGAGGTTGAAGTCTCCAAGGATGATTGCGGGTTCTTCAGTGTTGATTTGGGGGGATATGGTTTCAATGAGGTTGGATAGATAGTAATCAAGGCATTTTGGTGGGGAGTATAATAGCAGAATTTGGAGGTTTCTTGACTTGAAGAGGCCTACCTCTGGGGGTGGGGTGGGGGGGGGGGTGCGTTATGGTGATGTTGTGATGTGTGAGTTGGAGTTGGAGTTTTTCTTGGGCCAGGAGGAGTAGGCCACCTCCTTTTATTTTTGGTCTGGGTAGGGAGGAGATGTCATAGTTTGAGCAAGGGAGTTGATTTATTAATGCTGTATCAGATTTTTTGAGCCAGGATTCGGTGACACATAGGAGATCAGGGAGGTTGTCTGTAAGGAGGTCATGTATGATGGGGATTTTTTTGAAGACTGGGTGTTTACTAGGAAAAGGGTTAATATTGAGATGGTTGGTATGAGGGTGTCGGTGATGAAGGTGGTTGTGGTTTTTGAGTGAGGTGTAGTTGCATTTTGGATGTGGGGGGTTGGGGTGGGTGTGCATGGTGTTCTGGTGCAGTGAGGGATTGGGTCCTTAAGTGGAAGTCCACTGGTGGCTTTGTGGGGTGGAGATGGTGTGGAGGTGTAAGGAGGTTGGGCATGGGAGAATCAAGGGTTGGTGGTATGAGGCCTGCGTGGGGGTATGAGTGTTGGGTAGAGTAGCTGCTTTGGGCTTTGTACTTGGCTGGCATGGAAGTAGGGTTGATAGGGATGGTTGAGTGGGGGGTTTATGAATATTAGGATCAGTTGCGTGAATTGTCTTTCTGGGGGGGGGGGGGTAGGGGGCCAGGGGGAGCTACACTAAGGGGCAGGCCCCTTGGTCACGCTCCTTAGGTGCGCGATGCCTGGGAGGGCGTCGAGTCTTTGTAGGGCTGTCCTGTCCCTGCCCTTTGCCAACGCGGTGGGGGTGGTCCTCGGGGGGGAGGGGGTGGTGGTCTCCGGCATCGATCATGGCTTCGATCCGGCATCGGTCTCCAGCATCGGTCTGCGACATCGATCGCGGCATGGAGCGTCGGTGGGCCTCGGCGGGGGGGGGGTAGGCCCCGGTGGTCGGAGGCCTTGGACCAGGACTCGGATGCAGGCAGGTAGGAGACTTGCCTGGGAGGGTGTCGAGTCTTTGCAGGGCTGTCCTGTCCCTGCCCTTTGCCAACGCGGTGGGGACGGTCCTTTGGGGGTGGTCTCCGGCGTTGGTCTCCAGCGTCGATCGCGGCGTGGAGCATTGGTGGGCCTCGGCAGGGTTGTAGGACCCGGCAGTCGGAGGCCTCGGACCAGGACTCGGATGCAGGCAGGTAGGACATATATCAAGACATATATCTAGACAGCCGGCTCTTCTAAAGTACTATCTCAAATCCTATCTATATGATGCATGATGTCCACCTGTTAGAGTTTTGAGGTGTTGGAGTGGATTCTTGGGTACTGCGATGATGACCATGCCCACGAGGAGGAGCCCCGTTAGGAGCCGCAGTACTGGGCTGGACTCTAATCACAGAAACACAGTGAATTTGTATTTATTATACAGCTTGGTGGTACTGCCCAGGGGTGGCAGCAGTGAGGTAACCCAGTAGGTAGTCCAGGGGTCCTTGGGAGAGGAGGCCAGTCCCACATTTGTGGAAGAGGGAGTCCGGATGTAGACTCCCAGCACTGAAGCTGTAGATGACACAAACTCAGAATTAAGTTACTTACTGAAGTAGATAGTTGTATTGATGATATCCTGGCAGACCAAAGTAATAGCTGTAGGCACCAAGTAGGGAGAGCAGGCCCTCGAGGAGTGAGTACCTGGTATCCCAGTTAGGTATCTGAAAGAAAGCACAAGGGCCCCCGAGGAGCGGGTACCCAGGTTAGAGTAGACCCTGAAGGGTAGAGAGCTTCCAGCGGCAGCTGGGAGTGGCAGAACAGCTTAGACCAGTGTAATACTAGTCCTTGCTAATTTGATTAGTCAGCAATGAAGGGAAGGCTAAATACCCAGATGGCATGATGTCACTCAGAGGGGACGTCCCCTAGGTTTCCACCATGACATGGATAAAGACATGGGTGACATGCGTGCTCACACCCTAGGAGGCCCTCAGGAAATCCATGGCAAACACCGTCGCCATTGCCGTTCTGGGGATTCTGGAGAGGGCAGCATGAAGATGCAGCAGCAGCCATCTTCCCAAGGCTTGAGGAGAGAGAGTAAAGTAAGGTGAGGCACAGAGGTCGAAGCCATCTGAGACTGACGGATGCAACAGTACCCCCCTTCAAAGGGCCCCCTCCAGACCCTCTACCTGGTCTTGGTTTTTGAGGATGCGATCGATGGAATTGATGAAGCATCTCTTTGTCCATGATATTAGCCAAAGTTTCCAAGAGTTTTCTTCTGTTCCGGATCCCTCCCATGACAGGAGGTATTCCCAAAATCTGCCTCTCTTTCTTACGTCACGGATGGCATCAACTTTGTACTTAATGTCTTCTTCTGCATCAACAGGAGTAGGTTCAGGAGTCTTGGTGGAAAACTCGCTAAGAACAAGCGGTTTCAGCAGCGAAACATGGAGCGCATTATGAATCTTCATAGCTAGAGGACGTTTCAGACTATAGGTGAGTGAGCCCAGTCGTCAAAGAATTGGAAAGGGTCCGACGAAGCGAGGAGAAAATCGAGCGGATGGTAGCTTGAATCTAAAATGTTTAGTAGACAGCCAGACTTTATCACCAAGCTGGAATTCAGGACCCTTGCAATGATGAGCATCATAGCCTTTCTTGGCTCTTTGTCCTGCTTTTTGGAGCATCTCTTTAGTCTTTCTCCATAGCTGCTGTATATCTTTGGCAGTAGATTGAGCTGCCGGGGATGACACAGTAAATGGAAGTGGCAAAAGTGGTAAGGGTTGTCGTCCGTAGACCACTTCAAAAGGTGTAGATCCAGTTGATGGTGCTGGATGTGAATTAATCGCAAATTCAGCCCAGGGCAACAGTTTAGCCCAGTCATTCTGTCGTGAACCAACATAGGCACACATGAACTGCTTGAGCGTTCTATTCATTCTTTCAGTTTGGCCATTTGACTGAGGATGTTATGCTGAGTAGGGATGTGAATCGTTTATCTGACAATTGAAAATATTGGACGATATTTTCAATCTCGTCAGATATTGGGGGGTCCCCGATAGCGATAGGAAACCCCATGATTAATTTTGTGGGTTCTTTTATCGTTATGGGGGGGGGGGGGGGAAGAAAGGGCACTTACAAAAACACAGCCCGACCCTTTAAAATTAGTTCTTTAGTATTCCCCCACCCTCTGGACCCCTCCAACCCCCCCCCCCAATTATTAAGTACCTGGTGGTCCAGTGGGGGTCCCTGGAGCGTTCTCCCGCTCTCAGGCCGTCGGCTGCCAGTAAACAAAATGACACAGATGGCCCTTTGCCCTTAGCATGTGACAGGGTATTCGTGCCATTGGCCGGCCCCTGTCACATGGTAGGAGCACTGGATGGCCCGTGCCATGATTTTTCCTGGCACTGGTCAGGTTCTATAGTTTCCCAGATCACCCCTAGTTCACCCCTAGAACCCTTTTTAAATATCGGGGTTAAACTGGCCAGTTTCCAATCTTCAGGTACAATGGATGATTTAATGATAGATTATAAATTAAATGAAATAGGTCTGCAATTTCATTTTTTAGTTTTTTCAGAACCCTGGGGTGTATGCCATCTGGTCCAGGTGATTTACGACTCTTCGGTTTGTCAATCTGGCCTACTACATATTCCAGTTTCACCGTAATTTGGTTCAGTTCATCTGAATCATCACCCTTGAAAACCATCTCCAGAATGGGTATCTCCCCAACATCCTCTTCAGTAAACACATAAGCAAAGAAATCATTTAACCTTTCCACGATGGCCTTATCTTCCCTAAGTGCCCCTTTAACCCTTTGATCATCTAACGATTGAACCGACTCCATCGCAGGCTTTCTGCTCTAGATATATTTAAAGACGTTTTTATTGTTAGTTTTTGCCTCTACGGCCAACTTCTTTTCAAATTCTCTATTAGCCTATATTATAAATGTCTTACATTTAACTTGCCAATGCTTCTGATGGATCCTTCTTCCAATTTTTGAATGAAGATCTTTTGGCTAAAATAGCCTCTTTCATCTCACTTTTTAGCCATGCTAGCAATCGCTTGACCTTCCTTCCACCTTTCTTAATGCAAAGAATACATATGAACTGTGCTTCTAGGATGGTATTTTTTGACAGTGTTCATGCCCTTTACTTACTTTTACCTATGTAGCTGCAGCTTTCAATTTTTTAAAACTATTTTTCTCTTTTTATCAGTTTCCCCTTTGAAAGTTTAGTGCTAGAGCCATGGATTTACTTACTGTCCCCCTTCCAGCCAATTCAAATTTGATGATATTTGATCACTATTTATTTATTTATTTATTTATTTAATTTTATATACCGGCAACCGTTTGCACATCGTGCCGGTTTACAGATAACTTACAACAATGGATCTATAGGCAAAGCCTTTACAAGGAACAGTGTCTAACAAGCGCTGAGAAACAGAGCAAGTAACTAGCAAACTTGTGGAGGGAGGGGTAGGGGTGGTCGAGACGGGGGAGGGGGGCGGGGGGAGGGTGAGCACAAGTACAAAAGGAGTAATATGTACAAGTAGTAGCTAAGTGGCTAGCTAAGTAGTAGCTAAGTGGCCCCTCCACTGTTACCTCTCTCACCAAATCCTGCGCTCCATTGAGAATTAGATCTAAAATTGTTCCCTCTCTCGACAGTTCCTGAACCAATTGCTCCATAAAACTGTCATAAAGTTCCATTCAGGAACTTTATCTCTCTAGCACGTCCTGATGTTTCACTACCCAGTCAATATTGAGGTAAATGACATCTCCCATTATTACTGCACTGCCAATTTGGTTTGTTTCCCTAATTTCTTTTAGCAATTTCTGTTGTGAACATGGACCCTTAAGCCGGCTAGAGCGCTTGAAGGATCCGCTGAAGGAAGGCCTACAGCGGGACTTGTAGCTGGGAGGTGAAACAGGACCAGGAGACCTGGCATGACCTTCACCTATACCAACCCTTGTTCCCCGCAGGTTGAGCCCTTGGGTACTGGTGCTGGCAGGACTTAGGCGAAGATCTCCTGGTGAAAAGGAATCCGATGAATGGTCCGAGTCGAGGCAGGCAGAAGAGATGAGTAGATGGAGACGATCCAGAAGTAGGGGCAGGCAGCAGCGGTGCAAAACGAGGAATCAGACCGGAAGTCAGGGCAGGCAGCAGACTAGTGGATCCAGAAGATGAGCCAAGGGTCAGGACAGGCAGCAGACAGAGATTACCAGGAACCAAGCTGAAGTCGAAAACCAGAGAGTCAAGCTGAAGCAGGAGCTGGAACTGGAACAAGGGAGCAGGAGCGAAGCAGGAACTGGAACACGGAGGCAGGAGTAGAGCAGGAACTGGATCATGGGAGCATGATCAGGAACATGGAGACAGGAACACAGAAGCTGAAGCTCGCAAGGTCAGCAACTAGCTACTCAGAGAGTACGACCTGTTGCCAAGGCAAAGCAAGGCAGTCTGAAGTGGCCTATTTATAGGCCTCTGTAGATGACATCAGGTTGGGGGCCAGGCCGAGGTTTCCTGCCGTGGCCCCTTTAAATCTTGGGCTTCTGTGCGTGCGTGCCTAAGGAGCGGAGTCCCCAGCAGAGTTCGGCGGCATCTCCCTCATAGACAGAGCACCGCAGGAAGGCCTCGCCGTGAGTCAGACCAGCGTAGAGTAGCCAGCAGAGAGCCTCCGTGTGCGTGGGTAAGAGAGGGGGGACCCAGTAGCAGCTGTCTGCGGCCAGGTTTCCCAACTGTACCCCCCCCCTTATGCCCCCTCCCCAGGGGTCTTGGCTTGTTCGGATGCTCTTGATGGAATTTGAGGAGAAGAGACTTCTCTAGGATGTTGGAGGCAGGCTCCCAGGTGTTCTCCTCTGGGCAGAAACCCTCCCATGAGATCAGGTATTCTCATCTGCAATGATAAAACTGGATGTCTAGGATCTCCTGTACCTGGTAAATGGTGTCCTCATCTGCGACTGTGTTTAGAGTTTTCGCTGGATTACTGTGAAAGTGTGAGGGAACCAAAGGTTTGAATAGCGAGACATGAAATACGTTGTGTATCCTTAGGCTAGATAGCAAGCATAAGTGGTAGGAGACCGGACCCAAGTGGTCGGTGATCAAAAAGGGTCCAATGTATTTAGGTGCCAACCGCATAGAGGGGATCCGAAGGCGGATATGGCCGGTGCCTATCCAGACTCGATCTCCGGGGTTAAAGAGTGGAACCTTGCAACGGTGTCTATCTGTATCCTTCTTAGTGACCTCTGCCACTCGTAGCAAGTTGGCTTGAGTGGACTCCCAAAGAGCGTGGAGCTGCTGGGAGAAATGGACTGCAGGTGATGGCACAGACAGAGGAAATGGTAAAGGTGGTTTAGGTTGCTTACCAAACACCACTTGAAAAGGAGAAGCTTTAGTTGCCGAGTGGATGTTGTGATTGTAGGAGAACTCTGCCCACGGTAACAGAGTCACCCAATCATCTTGTTTATCTCCCACGAAGGTATGGAGGAATGTCTTCAGAGAGTGGTTGGTCCGCTCTGCTTGGCCGTTGCCCTGTGGGTGAAAGTCTGAGGTGAAGTCTTAGTGGACCCCAAACTTTTTGCAAAGTGACCTCCAATACCTTGCCGTGAACTGTGATCCTCGATCCGAGGCAATATGTTGTGGTAGTCCATGCAGGCGGAAGATGTGCTGTGTGAAGAGTCGGGCGAGTTCTGGCACTGTAGGGAGCTTTGGGAGAGCCACAAAGTAGGCCATCTTTGAGAATCTATCTACGGTGACCCAGATGACCTGTTTTCCTTCGGACAGAGGCAAATCAACTACAAAGTCCATACAATTATGGGTCCACGGTTCTGTTGGTATGGGAAATGGCTGTAATAGTCCCCAGGGACGACCGGGTAAAGGCTTCTACCAGGTGCATGTTGGGCAGGAACTAACATACGTCTGGACATCCCAAGTGACTTGTGGCCACCAATATTGGCGGGTAAGAAGTTCCAGCATCTTGGTCTTGCCTGGATGCCCGGCCGTCAGTGAGTCATGTGCCCAAGAGAGTACCTTTTTCCGAAGGCGGATGGGTACTACCATCTTGCCTACAGGGCCTAAGTCCATTGCTGTTAGAAGGACCTTAGCTGGGTCTAAGATATACTGCATAACTACTGGTGTGTCCTGAAGTTCCGAAGTACGGGAGAGAGCATCAGCTCTGGTGTTTTTTGATGCCAGTTGGTATTGTAGTGAGAAGTTGAAGCAACTGAAAAACAAAGACCAGCGAGCTTGTTGGGGGTTTAGCCGTTGAGCCCGGCACAATTATTCCAGGTGTTTGTGGTCTGTGTATACCACGATGGGGTGTTGGACCCCCTCAAGCCATTGCCGCCACTCCTCGAAGGCCATTTTTATGACTAACAGTTCCTTATCTCCTATGTCATAGTTTCTTTCGGCGAGGGAGAACTTCCATGAGAAGTAGGAGCAAGGAATTAGCATGCCCTTGCTGGAAACTTGCCTAAGAACTGCACCCACAGCTAGGTCAGAGGCATCTACCTCCACGATGAAGGGCCGAGTGGGATCTGGGTGGTGGAGACAGGCATCAAGTAGAAAGGCTTGCTTCAAGTCTTCGAAGGCCTGGTTAGCCTCCTTGGCATTGGCCCCCTATTTGGTTAGGGCGGTGAAAGGGGCTACTTTTTTAGAGTAGTGAGGGACAAAATGGCAGTAGACGTTCGCAAAGCCAAGGAAGCGCTGGAGAGCTTTAATTCCTACTGGTTGTGGCCAGTCTCTGATGGCGGAGACCTTCTCAGGGTCCATGTGAAATCCCGTAGTAGATACGATGTACCCTAAGAATGGCAAGGATTCCTTTTCAAATAAGCTTTTCTCTGCTTTAGCGAAAAGGCGGTTCTCCCGAAGACATTGTAGAACTCCACATACGTTGTGTCGATGTGTGAAGAGGTCCTTTGAATATATAAGCACGTCATCCAGGTATATGATTACAGAGGATTGGAGCATGTCTCTGAATATCTCGTTCCTGAGTTTTTGAAAAACCGCTGGGGCATTACATAACCTAAAGGGCATTACTAAATACTCGTAATGCCCATCACGAGTGTTGAAGGCGGTTTTCCATTCATCACCTGGTTTGATCCACACCAAGTTATATGCTCCCCGGAGATCAAGCTTGGTGAAGATCTTAGCCCCCTGCAGTCGGTCGAGGAGCTCTGGGATGAATGGCAGAGGATATCTATCTCGGCGAGTAATGGCATTGAGCCCCCGATAGTCAATGCATGGTCTGAGTGTACCATATTTCTTAGGGACAAAGAAGAACCCATCCCCTGCTGGGGAGGTCGAGGGTCAAATGAATCCTCGGTTCAAGTTTTCTTGGATATACTGTGTCATAGCTTGTGTCTTCTTACGGGGTAAGCTCGCCCTCGGGAAGGTGTCATACCGGGTAGTAGATCTATAGCACAGTCAAAGGGCCGGTGCTCCGGAAGCGTCTCGACCTGTTCTTTAGAATTCCATGTAGTGTGGTGGCAGCATTAAGGAGGTGGTTTCCAGAGGGACACTGGGACGCAGCAACTTGAGCAAACATTCCAAGAAGCAAATAGAGCTCCATACAGTAATTTGGAGGGTGTCCCAGTCAATGAGTGGAGAGTGCTTCTGGAGCCAGGGTAGACTCAGAACAACAGGGTGGATCGCCTTCTCAAGGATATAGAAGGAGATCTTCTCCTCGTGGAGCACTGCAGTGCAGAGGGACACTTGGGCAGTGGTGGCAGACACCCAGCCTGGAAGATGAATAGAAGATATTCTCAGCGGTGGTGTATGCGGCAGGATAGGAAGTTGGAGCTGTTCCACCACATCTGCAAAATGAAATTTCCTCCAGCCCCAGAGACATTAAAGGCCAAAGTGGAGAATGAACCCCTCGAGTAGGAGAGAGATACTGGAACTGTGCAGTGGGGAGCAGGATTCACACAGCCTAGGGTCAGCTTCCCGGTGACACCTAGGCTCAGGAGTTTTCCGGCCACTCCTTGCATTGAGCTAGTAAGTGCCCCTTTCCCCCGCAATAGAGACACAAGCCCAGGGAGTGTCGACGACGCCTCTCCTCTGGAGTGAAAAGGCTGCAACCCAAATGCATGGATTCCTCTTCTTGGGCGGCTTGGGGTTCAGTAGGAGGCGCCAGCGGGCGGGCAAAGGATGGTACCAATGGGATTGGTCTTCGAGCTGGTTTCAACTCTCGGACCCATTGCTGAAGGCGGCGGTCAATTCACCCAGTGAGATCAATCAAAGCTTCAAGATCATCTGGGAAGTCTTGGACCATGAGTTCATCTTTAATTCTGGAAGATAGGCCTTTGAGATATATGCTTCTTAGGCTGTCCTCCTGCCAACTCAGTTTAGACGCTAAGATGCGAAACTCAACTACGTAGTTGACCAGAGGCCTAGCACCTTGATGAAGGTGAAGGAGTTCCGTAGTTGCAGTAGATTGCCGACCTGGCTTGTCGAATACCTGCTTGAAGGCATGAACAAACCACTGCATTTCCTCGAACAAGGGGTCTCCTCGTTCCCATAGTTGTGAAGCCCAGGCCTGAGCTCGACCGTCCAACAAAGACGATATGTAGGTTGTCTTAACCTGGTCTGACAGGAACTGCATGGACTGCAGGGTGAACCGCATAAAACAGTGATTAAGGAAGCCACAGTACTGTTTGGGATCCCCTGCGTAACATGGAGGCGCAGGCAACTTTAGCAATGCGGAAGGTACCAGAGCTGGAATGGGATCCAGAGGCGGAGCTGCTGCTGGAGGTGTTGTGTCCAGGCGGTTAGCTAACCTCTCAACGGTAGCTGCTAAGAGGTCCAGACAATGCTGCTGCTGCAGACGTTGGGCCATGCCTGGGATAGCCTGGAGGCCAGTATGGTCTCCAGGGTCCATGACCTTGGAAAACTGTTGTGAATGTGGACCCTTGAGCCAGCTAGAACGCTTGGAGGATCTGCTGAAGGAAGGCCTACAGTGGGACTCGTAGCTGGGAGGCGGAACAGGACCAAGACCTTCACCTGGCAGGACCTTCACCTATACCAACCCTCGTTCCCCGCAGGTTGAGCCTTTGGGTACCGGGGCTGGCAGGACTTAGGCGGAGGTCTCCTGGCGAAGAGGAATCCAGTGAATGGTCTGAGTCAAGGTAGGCAGAAGAGCTGAGTAGATGGAGATGATTCAGAAGTTGCAGCAGGCAGCAGTGGTGCAAAACGAGGAATCAAACCGGAAGTCAGGGCAGGTAACAGACTAGCAGAGCCAGAAGACGAGCCAAGGTGCAGTTAGTGTAGCTGGATTTAAAAAAGGATTGGATAAGTTCTTGGAGGAGAAGTCCATTACCTGCTATTAATTAAGTTGACTTAGAGAATAGCCACTGCTATGATTAGCAACAGTAGCATGGGATAGACTTAGTTTTTGGGTTCTTGCCAGGTTTTTCTGGCCTGGATTGGCCACTGTTGGAAACAGGATGTTGGACTTGATGGACCCTTGGTCTGACCCAGTATGGCATGTTCTTGTAACTCTTGTTACTCTTGACGGGCAGCAGACAGAGAATTCCAGGAACCAAGCCAAAGTCGAAAACCAGTGAGTGAAGCCGAAAAGGAAGCAGGAGCTAGAACTGGAACACGGGAGCAGGAGCGAAGCAGGAACAGGAACAAGGGAGCAGGAACAGGATCAGGATCACGGAGACAGGAACACAGAAGCTGAAGCTCACAAGAACAGCAACTAGCTACTCAGAGAGTACGTCCTGTTGCCAAGGCAAAGGAAGGAGGTCTGAAATGGCCTATTTATAGGCCTTTGTAGAAAACGTCAGGTTGGGGGCCAGGCCAAGGTTTACTGCCTCTTTAAATCCCGGGCTTCTGCGCGTGCCTAAGGGGTGGAGTCCCCAGCAGAGTTCGGCGGCGTCTCCCTCGTGGAGAGAGCACCGCAGGAAGGCCTCGCCGCGAGTTGGACCGGCGTAGAGGACCGGCCCCCAACCTGACGTTTGCTAACTACTGTAAACCGATTTGATATGCTCGCATGAAAAATCGGTATATACAAATTATTAAATAAATAAGAAGGAAAAAATTCATTTCAATTCAGTTTTCATTTTTCCGGGAACCAAATTCGTTGCAATAGTTTCATAGGGGGGAAAAACAATTCGTTGATTTGTTTTATTCGTTGTCCGTTTTCCCATTAAAGTCAATGGGGGAAGTATTTGCAGCCTATTTTTGGCTGCAGAATTGGGGTTTTCTTATCAATTCTGATGAAACTTCTGGGGAGCAATCAGAATGAGAAAAGAGCTCCAAGGTACTTAGACTGTGGCAAAGTGGCACCAAAGTGGCATGAATAGCCTAAGGCACTGTAAAGGGGCAAACGGGTACTAGGAGTGGCAAGAGTGCTTTAACAGAGGTGCAAAGCAGCAGCAAGAGTGTCAAAAACACACCACAGCTTCAAAGGAGAGCACTGATAACAGTTGCATGAACCCTCGAAGGCAGCACGACAGGCAAAGCGGCAAGACAAGTGGCATCAACATCCTACAGCACAATGAAGGGGAAACATAGCAAGAAGAAAGAGTGTCAGAAAAAACCACAAGGCGCTGATAAAGGGACAAAGCAGGAGAAAGACTACTGAGGAACCACGATAGTGGCAAGAACACCACAAGGAGTAGAGTGAGTCGTCTGGTGTATGGCAGCAAGGCAGAGTGGCAGAAAGTTGATAGGGGCAAGACATGCTGGCAGAACAGTGGAGTCTGGTCCCAGTGGTTTTGATAGGGGCAAGACAAGCTGGCAGAGCTGAGGTAGTCACTAGTCAGGTCCCTGTGGTTTTGATAGGGGCAAGACAGGCTGGCCCTGCAGACAGTTCCCTTTCCTTTACGCAGGAAAGGACTCCCTAGAATGGGTTCCCCCCTAGAGTGGGGTGTGTCCGTTGGCGTCTAGTGAGCTCTCGCTGGTCTTTTAAAATCTGGTGGACATAGCAGATATACAAATGAGAATTGTCAAGGCCGAGGCAGAGGAGGTTTCCATGTGAACAGCGGTTCAACATGGGTCAGCGGGGATTAAGAGAGAGGCTGGCTACACCTGGGGAGAGTTCCCTTTCCTTTGCGCAGGAAAGGGCTCCCTGAAATGAGTTGGCCCCTAAAGTGGAGCACTAGCCTTCAAGCGTGGCGAGTTGATGTGAAGGAGGTTTCCATGTGAACAGCGATTCAACATGGGTCAACGGGTGCTAAGAGATAGGCTGGCTACACCCGGGGAGAGTTCCCTTTCCTTTGTGCAGGAAAGGGCTCCCTGAAATGGGTTGGCCCCTAAAGTGGAGCCGAGCCTTCAAGCGTGGCGAGTCGACGTGGAGGAGTTTTCCATGTGAACAGCGGTTCTGGTTCAACATTGGTCAACAGGTACTAAGAGATAGGTTGGCTAGACCCAGGGAGAGTTCCCTTTCCTTTGCGCAGGAAAGGGCTCCCTGAAATGGGTTGGCCGCTAGAGTGTGGTGATTCCGTTGGCATCTAGTGATGAAGTTCATGAAGGGGTGTCTGCAGCTCCACTAACCTCTGCAGCATCATATAGGTGGAATTCTACCGGGTGGAAATGTCTTGAATGAGACGCTTGTGAGGCATCTCCAAATCAGTCTGCTTTTGTATGAGAACCTGCCTTGCCTTTACACTTCTGTGGAAGTGCGCTGCTATGTTCCTGCACTTGTGTATTAATGTATGCAGGTATTCATTCTCTTGGTGATTGGACTCCAACCCCAGAGCTGACTTCACTACCAGATGCAGAGTGTGTGCAAAACATCGGATGTTCTGAAAGCGCCCATCGGATATTCCCTTTACCATGTTTGTACCATTATCTGTGACAAAGAACCCTGACTGAAGATTCCTAGCTCGCTGGTGTAGCTGCCAGCCTGCCAGCATATGTCTGATGCATGCTAGAATATTGGCTGAGGTATGGGCCTCGTCCATCAGGTGTCTGTGCAGTAAAGCCCACCTCCACCGTGATACTTTTTCACTAATAGAGCTGCTGCCTGCCTCTGCCTCAGCCAGGTTCCACCAGTGTGCTGTCAGGGAGAGGTAAGAGTGTGCAGCATTCATGGCAGTCCAGATATCGCAGGTAAAATGCACACTTCCCTGTGCCTTAGCTAGCAGCGCTTGGATGTGACTGTGATACTGGTTGTACAGGCTGGGGATGATGTTTCTGCTAAATGTGGTTCTGGAAGGACTTTGTAATTTGGAACTAAGAGCTTCAGCAAATACTTGAAACCCACATTCTCCACTATCTGCAAGGGCTGGTCATCAAGGGCAATCATTTCCCTAATTCTCCTGGTTACAACTTTTGAGGCTGCCTGCCTCCTACCCCAGGATAGCATTACCGAACACCACCCCATTTCTTCCATGGTGGGTTGTTGCTTCTGCCATATGGCAGGGAGCTGCTGGCCTGCCACCTGACTGCTAGAAGGGGCTGAGGGCATGGAGTGACTCTGCTTCTTTTCAACCACTTTATGCTGCCTGGAAAAAGGGGTCCCCTGACTATTACTGCCATCATCCCTAGATATACTGTTGGGTGTTGCTTCTGCATTTTATTTTTTGTATTTATTTAAATTCTTTTAATATACCGATGCTCAAGACAATGTCTTATCATACCGGTTTACAATAGAACTAAGGGAAAACCAATTAACACGGATAGAGAAAGACAAAGTTACAATAAACAGGGAGAGTAAAACATGGCCGTTAGAAGAGAAAGAAATAGTTAAACAAATTCAACTAGAGGGTAAACTAAAATAAGCAGGGAGCAATTGATTAAATAGCAAAACGCATTTGGTTAACATAGAGGTGCTGAATTAGCAAGTTATTTAAATAAGCAGTTTCTAGCATAAAAGTTCCTTTGTGTAAGGGGCAGAGGATGCAACCGAAGGGGGCAAGGGAGGGCAGGGACCGGAATTGGGCAGAAGGGAGGGAGTTGGTGAACAGGGTAGGGAGGTACTAGGGAGAGGTGTGAGAGTCAGTGCTGGTTGTAGAAGGCTCCTTCAGCAGTATGCTTGAGCGAATAGCCAGGTTTTCAGTTTCTTTCTGAAGGAAAGATGGCATTGTTCCTGGCGTAGATCTGGCGGAAGTGAATTCCAATGATGCGGTCCAGCGGTGGATAGTGCTCGTTTTTGAATGGAGTTGTGAATAGAGGATTTGTTCGGGGGAGCCTGGAGAGAGCCTTTGCATGCGGATCTGATTGGCCTTGAGAAAGAATGGAGTTCAAGAGGGATTGTAAGTTGGAATGAGGATTGCTGATAGATGGTTTTGTGAATGATGGTCAGTGTCTTGAAGAGTATTCTATAGTGGATGGGTAGCCAGTGTAGGATTTTTAGAATCGGTGTGATGTGGTCCTTACGACGAGATGCATCATGCCAAAATTAGTTAGATGTTCCATTTGCTTGCCTCTGCTAATAGCCCTGGCACAGTAATTACACTGAGCAAAACGCGGGTCTCCGTCACTTTAAAGTGGCTCCAGATTGCAGATTTCTTTCATGATCCTGGCTCTGTAGCCTTCGGGGTGGATGCTGGCACTGGAGCTGAAGTAGTGGGTGCACCCTGAGAAGCAATGCCAGGGGCATCAGTCACACTCTGTACCTGCGCTGACTGCTCTTCTTCCTCATCATCATCAGTTTCATCTCTCCCCTGCAGCAGTGAAGTGTAGGATAAGACAAGGCTAACTAATTCTCCTAAATCTTCTTCAGCTATTACTTCTTCCATTTCTGATGATGAGAATCCCACACAAGATAAGTCCATCGGAATCAGAAGCAAACAGTGCCTGCGCTACATTTTCAATGCTAAGTCGAGTCTGCTCTCACACTGCTGCTTTTGGGTGTCACCATTTTGTCTTGCATGACTCAGCCTCCCCTTCCCTCACCTCTAAAACTACAGGGTCAGAAACAGGTGGTGGCGATGCATCATCTTTAAATTTCATTTTTTTCTGGATGGAACTGCCTGCCCCTCCAGAGATTTTAGATTGGAACAGGTCCCTTTTTAACTTAAATGAGTGACTGGCACTGCCTTTTGAAGTGCCTCCTCTGCCAGTCCCAATCACTCGACCATGTTTAGCTTTCCCTGACATTATGGATTTAATGTCACTGCCTACTAAGGATTTCAATTAAAAGAATTATTTCCAAAAGAGGCCTACTGGGGATTGGGCTTCACAGAGTACTGCTGTCCCAATATATGTGAGTCTGCAAAACTGCCCAATGCCCACTGATGCTCAGTGAGTGCACTGTCTTCTTGGCTTAAAAGAGCACAAAGAGATAGAGATGTGCATTTGTTTATGCCTAATTCGTCATGGTTCAGGGTCCCCGCCCCCTGAAACAGATTTTCCCTGAACTACGAGAAAAAATTGTTTTTCGGGTTTGTACAGGGGAGGGGCACATTTTATTTTTTTAAATAAAAAACCACCCCAAGCATTAACATTTACAATAATACATCAAATACAACCCCCCACCCACCATCACGATCCCTCCCCAAGACTTACTAACATCCCTGGTGGTCCAGCGGGGTCCCACCAGCGTTTTGTCCCTCCGTGCTATTGGGATGTGTGGCCTGCCTCACATCAAAATGGTTCCGATAGCCTTTGACCTACTATGTCACAGGGGCTACTGGCAGCCGACGGTGAGATCGCTCCCGAACCCCCGCTGGACCACCAGGGACTTGTGGGGGACATGCATGCATGTTATAAAGTGGCCTAGGTGTGTGTCTGTGCACCTAAGTTTGAGCTTATGCGCAGCAGGCACGCCAGAAGGAGTGGAGAGAATGAGACGGGATTTAAGGAAGCTGGAAGAGTGGTCGAAGATATGGCAGCTGAGATTCAATGCCAAGAAGTGCAAAGTCATGCATATGGGGAGTGGAAATCTGAATGAACTGTATTCGATGGGGGGGGGGGGGGGGGGGAAGGCTGATGTGCATGGAGCAGGAGAGAGACCTTGGGGTGATAGTGTCTAATGATCTGAAGTCGGCGAAACAATGTGACAAGGCGATAGCAAAAGCCAGAAGAATGCTGGGCTGCATAGAGAGAGGAATATCGAGTAAGAAAAGGGAAGTGATTATTCCCTTGTACAGGTCCTTGGTGAGGCCTCACCTGGAGTACTGTGTTCAGGTCTGGAGACCATATCTACAAAGACAGAGACAAGATGGAAGCGGTACAGAGAAGGGTGACCAGAAAGGTGGAGGGTCTTCATGAAATGACTTATGAGGCGAGATTGAAGAATCTAAATATGTACACCCTGGAAGAAAGGAGGAGCAAACTTTCAGATACTTGAAAGGTTTTAACGATCCAAAGACAATGACAAACCTTTTCTGTCAAAAAAAAATCAGCAGAACCAGGGGTCACGAGCCGAAGCTCCAGGGAGGAAGACTCAGAACCAATGTCAGGAAGTATTTCTTCATGGAGAGGGTGGTGGATGCCTGGAATGCCCTTCTGGAGGAAGTGGTGAAGACCAGAACTGTGAAGGACTTCAAAGGGGCGTGGGATAAACACTGTGGATCCCTCAAGTCTAGAGGATGTGAATGAAGAGGGGGTGGCTCGCGGGAATGAAGGCTACTACCTGGAGATAATACCCTTATTCAATATACATACACATGGTTAATGCGAATCCAACATTGCTCTAAGCTTCAACGGTAAGAGGAAATGTGGAAAAAAAAAAGGATTTGCATTCACAAAAAAGCGGGGTGTAGCGTGCTTGTTATGGCGGTTACTACCCCCAAACCAAATAAGACTGATACTTTACTTTTAATGCATATCTAGCATAGCTCTCTGCTTCAACGGCAGGGGAGAAAGTCTGATACTAATACTTCACTTTCAACGCATATCCAGCATAGCTCTCTGCTTCAACAGCAGGGGAGAAAGTCTGATACTTCACTTTCAACGCATAGCCAGCATAGCTCTCTGCTTCAGTGGCAGGGGAGAAAGTCTGATACTTCACTTTCAACGCATATCCAGCATAGCTCTCTGCTTCAACGGCAGGGGAGAAAGTCTGATACTTCACTTTCAACGCATAGCTCTCTGCTTCAATGGCAGGGGAGAAAGTCTGTTGCTTCACTTTCAGTGCATAGCCAGCATAGCTCTCTGCTTCAACGGCAGGGGAGAAAGTCTGTTACTTCACCTTCAACGCATAGCCAGCATAGCTCTCTGCTTCAATGGCAGGGGAGAAAGTCTGTTACTTCACTTTCAATGCATAGCCAGCATAGCTCTCTGCTTCAACGGCAGGGGAGAAAGTCTGATACTTCACTTTCAACGCATAGCCAGCATAGCTCTCTGCTTCAACGGCAGGGGAGAAAGTCTGTTACTTCACTTTCAACGCATATCCAGCATAGCTCTCTGCTTCAGTGGCAGGGGAGAAAGTCTGATACTTCACTTTCAACGCATATCCAGCATAGCTCTCTGCTTCAACGGCAGGGGAGAAAGTCTGATACTTCACTTTCAACGCATAGCTCTCTGCTTCAATGGCAGGGGAGAAAGTCTGTTGCTTCACTTTCAGTGCATAGCCAGCATAGCTCTCTGCTTCAACGGCAGGGGAGAAAGTCTGTTACTTCACCTTCAACGCATAGCCAGCATAGCTCTCTGCTTCAACGGCAGGGGCAATGTAGAAAAGAGTATCTATATATATAGACAACAACCAACAAGGACTAAATTACATAGTTGAGTGAACAGAAGCATGGGTGTAGCTTGCTTATTGAGGCGGTTACTACCCCTAACTAAGCTACGTATTCAATTGGATGCAGTTCCAGCACTGCTCTCTACATTAATGGTGGGGTGGAAGGGAAATGGGACTGAAAGGTACTAAGAGCCAAGCGTAACAAGTAAGAGGAAAAAAGAAAAGTGCATGGATTGCTGGGCAGACTGGATGGGCTGCTTGGTCTTCTTCTGCCGTCATTTCTATGTTTCTATCTATGTTTCTATAAATCAGCTTATGGACTCGCAACTGTGGGTATTTTATAACAGATGCGCATCCAGCCAATGACCACTTTCACCAATCTGTCCATCAGTTTTGTTATGATAGTGGACCCTTGACCCGGGGCGAGAGATGACACCCACCTGCAGTACTCAGGTGAACTTGTGTCCGGAAGGTGGAAGTTCCACAACACGGCCTTGTCACGGCGTCCTTGGAGAGGCGGCAGGTACGCAGTCCGGGTTCCAGGCTAAGAGCAAGGCAGGCGGAAAGCAGGCACAGTCCGAGTTCCAGACGAAAGTCGAGGCAGGCAGCAAACTGGCACAGTCCAGGTTCCAGGCAAGGGTCGAGGCAGGAGGCAGGCGGCAGGCAACATGGTCCAGATTCCAGGCAAGGGTCAAGGCAGGCGGCAGGCAACATGGTCCAGTTTCCAGGCAAGGGTCAAGGCAGGCGGCAAGCAACACGGTCCAGATTCCAGGCAAGGGTCAAGGCAGGCGGCAAGCAGCAAGGTCCAAGTCAATCCAAAGTCAAACCAGGAATCAAGGAGAAGCAGAGAAACATAGCCAAACCACAGGAACCTGTTGCGAAGGCGTCCTAACTTTCACTGAGGGAGTTTAAATCTCCCTCGCAGATGACGTCATCTTCCGGGGCCGGCCTCGATTCCGCGTCGCGGCCCCCTTAAGAGGCGGGGCCAGCTGCGGCTTCCCCGATGCTGCTCCCTGACGTCCCCATGCCGTAGCGCCGCGGCCCGTGCGCTGCTGCCCACCGCGAGGGGGAACTTGGGCTGGCCGTGTGGAGGAGGTAGGGAGGTCTGGCTGCGGGTGAGCGCAACCGGGCCTACCCGGTCGCGGCTTCCGTGCTCACCCGCGGAAGCCGCAGCTGGCCGCAGCTGGCCCCGCCTCTTAAGGGGGCCGCGACGCGGAATCGAGGCCGGCCCCGGAATATGACGTCATCTGCGAGGGAGATTTAAACTCCCTCAGTGAAGGTTAGGACGCCTTCGCAACAGGTTCCTGTGGTTTGGCTATGTTTCTCTGCTTCTCCTTGATTCCTGGTTTGACTTTGGATTGACTTGGACCTTGCTGCTTGCCGCCTGCCTTGACCCTTGCCTTACTACCCCAAACCAAATGTGCCTGATACTTCACTTTCGATGCATATCCAGCATAGCTCTCTGCTTTAACAGCAGGGGAAAAGAAAAACTGATGCTTCACGCATATCCAGCATAGCTTCAACAGCAGGGGAGAAGAAAAAAGGATTCGCACTCACAAAGCGGGGAGTAGCTGGCTTCTTACGGCGGTTACTACCCCAAACCAAATGTGCCTGATACTTCACTTTCGATGCATATCCAGCATGGCTCTCTGCTTCAACGGCAGGAGAGAAGAAAAACTTATACTTCACGCATATCCAGCATAGTTCTCTGCTTCAATGGCAGGGGAGAAGTAAACAACCAATAAGGGCTGTATAACATAGTCTGGGTAAAACAAATAAGCATGGGTGTAGCTTGCTTATTGCGGCGCTTACTACCCCTAACTAATCAAGCTAGATATTACACTTGGATGCAGCTCCATCACTGCTCTCTACATTAATGGTGGGGGTGAAAGGGAAATAGAACCAAGAGCTAAGAGAAACAGATAAGTATGAGAGAAAAAATGTGTGAAGCTTGCTGGGCAGACTGGATGGACCGTTTGGTCTTCTTCTGCCGTCATTTCTATGTTTCTATGTTTCTATGTTTCACAACAAGTTTGCCCAGTGTTCAGCTAGATTCTCCCAATCCTCAACCTAGTTCTTTAGCCTGCATTCCCCGAGTTACCCCAGATCTCTCAAGCACCTCATAGATGCCTGTTATTTTTATTTGGTTTTAGACTTACACCTCCTCCACAGCAGAAGTAAAGTTATGCGGCATTGGACCTGGGCATGAGCCCAGGAGTGTACGTACTTGCACACACATCTCATGGCCCTGCCCTGGAATGCCCATGCCCTGCCCACACCATGCCCACACACACACATGAGGACTTGTGGACACATGTGGGTGGCTTTTATAATTGGGTGGACATGCGCACATGCATGCCTATCTTCCAATATTGTCATGCATCCAGCATTTAAAATTCATCTTTGTGTGCTTAAGCATGGGGGTGTGTGTGTCTATTATCTCCTTATTTCACTCTCTTTCTCATTCTCTCACTTCCTCCTTCATTTCTCCTCTGTCATGCTGGTAGCCTGTAAAAACTTTCTTTTTTTATTTTTGGGGGTTAGAGAAGGACCAAATGGACTCACTGGCTACTCACTTGTCTGGAAAGTTGTGGTGATGGTGGTGGTGGGGTCATGATGGAAGGATGCTCCATGTTTTTAAGTGGCCAGAGGGTGGGCCTGAGCCCCCCTCACAAAAACTGCTGTTCATGATCAATGAGTGTCTGCAGTGCTCATTCACCAGAATTACCATAGCAAGGACAGCAATGCTCCTGACAACTATGCTGCATGTGCATTTTTCCCTGCAAAACCCTTGGGATAAACCAGGGTTTATGTGTGAAAATTCCCTAAACATCTAGCATGTTAGCAGAGTCACATTATCAATCCTTTAGCAATTCTTTCAATAATCTTAGACGATCACTTTGATTTTCTCACCTGATCACCTTAGCTAAATGCTTTAATCTCAATAGCTTCTACAGGGATGGCAAGCATTTAAAAAATGTAATTGTCATATCTAAAGTTGCTTCCCATAAAGTTAGTTCAGCCCCAATTTAGTATGAAAAGTTGGAAGTACAGTAATATCCTGGTGAATCAACCTAAAATCCCAATGAAATGTTTTGAATGAGATTCTTTGCATTTCCAACTAATCAGCTGCTCCCTTTCACGATGATTTATTTTTCAAATACCTCTTTAAAAAGAAGCAAATGCATATGCAAGTGTAGTCTTTCTACTTTACCATTTTTCTTTGACTAAATATTTTTTATAGAGCAGATAGAGTGTATTTAACAGGTAGACATATTCAGAAATTGCTAGCAATATTAATGTTGTTCTCTTGAAATAGCAGACATCTCAGATTTTTATGGGAAATATATCTGTGTTACATGAATACACAATAAAAAACCTGATTAATATGTAACTTTCTTTTAATAAACTGTAGTGCATTTCCTGTAATTTGGTTATTTACATTTCTGAAGTACTGTAAAGCCACAACAGAGATCAATTTACACATATTACTCATCTAGCAATAGCTAAGCTTAAAGGTCACTATGCTGTCCGTCACATACCCCCCTTGCTTCTCCCTACATACATTCTTCATGGAAAAAGGAGCAGCCACAGGCAATGGAAAGTACTAAAAGTTTTTTTTTTTCAGAGAAGGGAAGGGAGAGCAAGCATTCCAATCTAAAATTCAAAATATTTCCATGGAGGTTTAACACTCTGATCATTTTAATATACTTTTATTAAGCTTACATACAGTTTAAAAGCAGCTAGTATGTGTTTCAATAGAGCAATGTTCCTTGGGTTGTAATGTAGCTGTCTTTTTAAGCGTTGCTCCAAGAAGCAACCCCCATAGAACTGGACAGAATTGGCAAGGCACAGATGATGATCATGTGAAGGCACTGACTGAAATTGGCTTCATTACAATTTTATGCTGCTGTATTCCTCATCTCATGGTGCAGTGCCAAGTCAAGGCTGCTACTCTTCATTTGTGTTTAATATAATAGTACTGGAAGAAGGCAAGGATAGGAGAATGTGCAAATGTGAATGTTATATATTTTGTAAGAGACACAAATTGCAGTAAATAGCATACTATTGCCTTACTATGGCTCACAGTCATTGCAAAGTATGAAAGATTTTATTCAGACCAAAACTATCTGCCTTAGAGCGTCATTTATCAAAATGCATTAGGACATTATCGCACGCATTAGGGCCCTAATGCCTGCAGTCATGCGATAAATACCGCATCACAAATTGCGTATGCAAAGTTTTCATTTGTATTCAAGTGAGAGGGATTTGGGAGGAGTAAATGGAATGAGGGTCAGTTAGCATGGTATGTGATAGAGTAACGCATGAACAACACAGGTAATAACTACACTTTTTTCCTGTTCCTGCGTTACTGGCCAAAAATGTTTTTATTGTGCTTCGGGGGGCGGGGGGAGACAGAGAGAGAGCAAGAGTCTCTATGAAGGCTCATTTATATCTGAACTTTTTATACCACTGTAAGAGGGGGCATTATGAACCCGGGGAGTGAGTTGGGTTTTGGGGGGCAGTTTTTCATGCAGAGTCATACATACGAACAGCACAGTTACCATGTGCATCAAGCAAGGTAGAGAGAACATAACCCTAGCAGCCGCCACTATTTTCCCACGTGGCCGTCATCCCTACCTTTTTCTTCTTACTCTTGTCTAAAAGGACATTGGTAAAAACATTGGTAAAAACATTGGTAAAAACATTGGTAAAAACATGTGAAAGTCACACCAATTTTCAAAGCAGACATGCACATAAATCTGCTTTGAAAATGATTCCTCAAAATTACCCTATAAAGGTTACACCTGCTATTTGATGATGAAAATTTTTTAATGAAAATTTACACACATGTTGCCAAATTTGATAATGTGTACATGGGTAAACCCAACTCTTCCTCTAGGGATATCTCTGCTCTGTCCAGGTAAATGCATGCATGGACATGACATACATGCAAGTTTACATGCATATCAAGTGGGCTAATTATAAAAGGCTACTTCTGCTTGTAAAACACTGTATTACATGCAAAATTCATTTGAAAATTGCTCCCTATGTACTATAAATAAAAGTGCTTTGAAACTTTTAAAATAAAGGATACTGCCCCCTTAAGAACTCTCCTTCCATGGGAGCAAACTGATAATTAAGTTTGAATGCAGGCCACAGTGTTCATGGCTCTCAATGTGGGGAGTCACCCCGGAGGTTTGGAAGGAAAAAGCTGCATCTAGCAATGGGACCCTGGGCTGTATTTTAAATTTTGCTAGAAGAAGTCTGTTCTAATCAATTATTGAGTGATGTTAGATGCCTTATCCACATCCTACCATTAGAGATCAGGAACCTGTATAAGGCATGATAGAGAAGGAAAGTAAATTTGCATAAGCATAACATGAACTAGGGAAAGATCTCTTGAATCAGCATAGCATGTAACTGTTTAGTGTTTATTAAACCCTTATAAAAATGTAGTACAGGCACAGTATAAAAAGGTATACTAGTATATGGGATATAACATACTGAAAGAGTAAGTAATCCTATACTAGTTTGGCACAAGCAATACTAATAGCCCCTTCCTAGTAACACTGACCTTGGAGAGCTTGAATTTGTTACATCACAGAACCCGAGCAGGGTCAGGTTTAGATAGTAGTAGGTGTATGCACTGACATTTCTTTTTTTTTATTTCATGTTATTTATTTATTTACCTTCATTTCATTTGTTTTGTTTCTTTTCATGTCTTTAAAACAACAAAAAGAATTTAAAAAAATAATACAAAATAAAATGAAAAACTAAAGTAAAAACATGTCAAGCCCCACTGCCACTGCTGAAATAAAAACACTCCCAGGCCCTCCGGCTCTAGTGGAGAAGAATGCAAATTTGGGTCTCTGGCAATTGTACTCAGATAGATATATGTTTATCAGAACCTGTGGTGGGTTAAACTCTGCCTAGAAAAAATATAGGAACTGCCAGATCTATAATATTAAGAATGAAAGCAAAATATGTTTCTCTAATGCAGTCCCTAATCCATGTTATAAGTTTACCAGTAATTGAGACACTGTTCGCTACCCAGTTTATGAGAAGAAAAACAAATAAAACAAAATTTCATGCAATTTGAGAAATATCTTCAATGTTGCCTGTACTTTTCTGCACATTATTTATGATACTATTTTCATGTAATTTATTTAAATTCATTCAGGATAGCTAAACAGAACTGCTGGTCTCTAAAATTGCAATGCTGCACTCATATTGCATGAACAGTCATAGTTTAATCTCTTATCCTCATATTTCTCATTGCCCTATTGACTATTTTGAATAACTATTTTAGCTTTTTTTAGAGCAGCATTCCTTTCTATATATTATAACTGTATTTTCAGAAGGGGTGGCAGAACCAGCTGTGACCTGGCTCATATGCTCATTTCAATTTAGGTTGGTCCAACTGAGTTTTGTTTGGCACTCTCAGTCAGACTGTTGCTTAGCTCATCTCAGTACATGATTTTAAGTAAGTCATTTATGATTTTAATATTAGCTATCTCAGGTTTTCTACATGGAAGGGATCTTAGTTGTCTGACTTATTAGTTGGAATGTGGGAAGGAAGGTTTCTCATGACTTTAGAAGCTTTCCCACCTCAGATACATCTTTGATTGCACTCTTACAGCAGATAGATACAGAATGAATATTCAACTCAAAGATTTCCTTGTCCAGACTTGACAAAGCAGATAAAAAATGGAAATCAAAGCCAAGATGAGATTGGCAAAAATTCTAGCAAACTGAGACAAGCAGGCTTGGTTTTGATCTGAGCCACGGCTGGTTGTGGCAGAAGCCAGTGAGAAGAAGAATCATTAGATCATTCTATCTTGCTCTCAAGACTTCAGTATATTGGTTTAACAGATACAGTGTTAAACTGGTTTTGTTCCTTTTTAACTGACTGTTCCTATCAAATAAACATTGGCTCTCATTTCTCCAAATGGTACACAATCCCCACAGGTCTACCACAGGGATCCTCCCTTTTTGCCACACTCTTCAATATCTATCTAATATCACTCGGACACTTATTAAATAACTTAGGAATTCATTTCAAGATTTACACCGATGACATTCAATTTTTCATCCCCTACACCATTTCTTGGAATAATACTATATCTTTGGTATGCTTTAGGGGTGTGCATTCATTTTGAACTTAAATGAAAAACGCAACTTTTTTTTTTTTTAACTTAAAAAAATGATGAGGCGTAAACGATCGGATTTCCAACTTATTCAACATAGCTATGTTGAATACGATGGAAATCGCGATTGTTGATCTAAATAAAAATTTAAACCCCTCACCCTCCTTAATCCCCCCCCCCCAAGACTTACCAAAACTCCCCAAGCTGGCCAAAAGTTCCGTGAGGGTCCCGGGAGCGGACCCGAGGGGAATCACGTGACGTCCGCGTCACTCCGTCGTGACGCCGACATCACGTGGTCCATCGCGGTTCCGCTCCCGGAACCCTCGTTGGGCCCAAAAGGCACTTTTGGCCAGCTTGGGGGGGTCAGGAGGCTCCGGGAGCGAAATCCCGGTGGACCACGTGACGGCCGCGTCATCGACGTGACGCGCCCGTCACGTGGTCCACCGGGATTTCGCTCCCGGAGCCCTCGTTTTGAACAAACTGAACTTTTGGCCAGCTTGGGGGGGCCTCCTGACCCCCCCAAGCTGGCCAAAAGTTCCTTTTGGGCCCAACGAGGGTTCCGGGAGTGGAACCGCGATGGACCACGTGATGTCGGTGTCACGACGGAGTGACACGGACGTCACGTGATTCCCCTCGGGTCCGCTCCCGGACCCCTCGTTGGGCCCAAAAGGAACTTTTGGCCAGCTGGGGGGGGCCTCCTGACCCCCCAAGCTGGCCAAAAGTTCAGTTTGTTCAAAACGAGGGCTCCGGGAGCGAAATCCCGGTGGACCACGTGACGGCCGCGTCATCGACGTGACGCGGCCGTCACGTGCTCCTCGCAAAACCACTGGGAGGAATGGCTTCCTGACTCCCCGCTGGACCACCAGGGAATTTTGGTAAGTTTTGGGGGGGATTAAGGAGGGTGAGGGGTTTAAATTTTTATTTAAATTTTTATTTGCACATATGGACATAGACTCAACTTATGGAATTCTCCATATGTCCATATTGACCGCAAATGAGCCCCCCATTCGACTGATGGACTTATGAACATAAACTTTCGGGCTGCACATCCCTAGTATGCTTATATATTAAAACAATCAATAGTTGGCTCTCACACAACCGTCTTAAACTCAATACTGTGAAGATTAAAATTTTACACTTATCCACCATATCTCAATCTGCTTGTAGCCCTCCAACTCAACTTGACCAAGATGGTACCTCAATCCCCATGGTCTCCAAAGCTTGAAATTTGGGTGTGGATATTAGACTCCAAACTCTCCATGACTCAACACATCTCTGCATTAGTAAAAAAAACTCTTTTTTCAAAAGAACATAAGAACATAAGAAATTGCCATATTGGGTCAGACCAAGGGTCCATCAAGCCCAGCATTCTGTTTCTAACAGTGGCCAATCCAGGCTACAAGTACCTGTGAGGTATCCAAACACTAAGTAGATCAATCCCATGCTACTGATTCTAGTAATAGCAGTGGTTATTTTCTAAGTCAACTTGATTACAGCAGGTAATGGACTTCTCCTCCAAGAACTTATCCAAACCTATTTTAAACCCAGCTATACTAACTGCATTAACCACATCCCTTGGCAACAAATTCCAGAGTTTAAAAGAATATTAAAGTGAAAAAGAATTTTCTCCGATTAGTTTTAAATGTGCTATAGGCTAACTTCATGGAGTGCCCCCCTAGTCCTTCTATTATCCGAAAGAGTAAATAACCGATTCTCATTTACCCATTCTAGACCTCTCATGAACTTAAAGACCTCTATCATATCTCCCCTCAGCCATCTCTTCACCAAGCTGAACAGCCCTAACCTCTTTAGTCTTTCCTCACAGGGTTTCTGCTCCATCCCCTTTATCATTTTGGTCACTCTTCTCTGTACCTTCTCCAACACAACTATATCTTTTTTGAGATGCGGCGACCAGAATTGTACATAGTATTCAAAGTGCGGTATCACTATGGAATGTTACAGAGACATTATGACATTTTCGGTTTTATTCATCATTCTCTTCCTAATAATTCCTAACATTCTGTTTGTTTTTTTTGACTGCTGCAGCACATTGAGTCAATGATTTCAATGTATTATCTGTTGCGGTCCCAGTCGCTGCACTCGCAACCGGGACCTTACCTTCTCTTCTGGGGTCCTGGGCCAGGGAGTTCCGCCCTGGTTCGCTGGTTCGTGGGCTTGGTTCCCAGCAGTAACCTCCGTGCCCAGCTGGGCCGGCACAGCCTGTTCGGTGGCGGCGTCTCCACGAGGGAGACGCTGCCCAGTTGCTGAGTTCAGCCCCTCCCCTCCTAAGCGCGCATGAAGGGTGAATTTAAAGGGCTTTTCCCGCCACAGGGCGGGCCGCCCTTTTCCATGATGTCAGACGCCGGCAAATACTTAAGGCCGGCATCTGCCTTTGTTTGATGCCTTGCAACGAGGTTACCTTTTGGTGCTTAGTTGCTGTGTGCTCTGGGCACTTGCCTGCTTCCTTGCTGGTTCCAGTTCCAGTCGTTCCAGTTCCAGTTGTTCCAGTCCTAGCTGTTCCAGTTCCAGTTGTTCCAGTTCCAGTCCTGGTTGTTCCAGTTCCAGGTCTGGATCTTCCTCTCGTGTTCCAGCACCCGCTTCAGTTCCAGTCCCGGTCCTTCGTGTTCCAGGTTCCTGTCCCTGCATCTGTTCTGGTTCCGGCCCTTCCCTGCATCTCCCGGTACTGCTTCTCTGGTTCCGACTTCAGCCTGCCTATGACCCTCCGTGTCTGCTGTCTGCCTCGACCCCGGACTGTCTCTACTGGTTTCGCTGATCGCCTAAGCCCCAGCGGCCCGGGCTTCTACGGGCTCCTCCCGGGGGAGCCTCGGGCTTCCAGGGTGAAGCCATCGTCTCCTGTCTCCTAAGGCCCAGCGGCCCGGCTCCTATGGGCTCCTCCTGGGGGAGTCTCGGGCCTCCAGGGTGAAGATCTATCTCAGCGCTCTACCAGGTATCCGCCTCCCGGCCTGTGTCCCATCTATGGAGACTCCTCCCCAGCATCCTCTTCAGTAAATACCGAAGCAAAGAAATTGTTTAATCTTTCCACGGTGGTCTTATCTTCTCTAAGTTCTCCTTTAACCCCCTTGTTCATCTAGCAGTCCAACTGACTCCCTCACAGGCATTCTGCTTTGGATATATTTAAAATGTTTTTACTGTGAGTTTTTGCCTCTATGGCCAACGTCTTTTCAAATTATCTCTTAGC
The DNA here is from genome assembly GCF_901001135.1 of Rhinatrema bivittatum. Lineage (NCBI taxonomy): Eukaryota > Metazoa > Chordata > Amphibia > Gymnophiona > Rhinatrematidae > Rhinatrema > Rhinatrema bivittatum. The sequence goes on along the minus strand of NC_042618.1, from coordinate 286,163,973 downwards.
CTGTGTTATCAATGTCTTACATTTAACTTGCCAATGCTTATGCTCTATCCTATTTTCTTCTGATGGATCCTTCTTCCAATTTTTGAATGAAGATCTTTTGGCTAAAATAGCCTCTTTCACCTCACTTTTTAACCATGCTAGTAATCATTTTGCCTTCCTTTCACCTTTCTTAATGTGTGGAATACATCTGGACTATTTTGAGGGAGTACTAGGGAGCGATCCCGCTTCTGAGGAGAGTGGTGTGCCCTTGGACCACAACACGACTGCAGAGAGGACCTCCGTGGAAGTGCTAAGGCAGGTGAGACGTATCCCACACAGGCAGACAGGCAGAAGACCAGGGACTCGGGCCTCCGCTAAACCTGATGCATCAATAGAGACCTAACAACGCAATGGAGTAGCTCTCCAGCCATTTGATAGCCCTTTCGGACCTGCCATACGGGAACGGGAAATGCTCCAGGACGGAGAGAGGTCAAGGACAGGTGATGATACTGGAACAAGATGAAGACTCAAGACATGGTCAGACGAGGATACTGAAGACATGGTCAGACGAGGATGCTTGAAGACATGATCAGACGATACTTGAAGACATGGTCGGACTAAGGTACTTGGAGACATGGTCGGGCGAAACATCAGGCAAGAAGGCAAGGCTTGGGTCATGGTTACATCAGGGTCAAGGCACGGTTACAACAAGGTCAAGGCATGGATACATCAAGATCAAGGCAAGGGTATGTCAGGGTTCAGACATGGCTACATCAGAATCCAAACAAGGCGATGTCACAGTTCAGACATGGCTTCGTCAAACGTCCAGTCACGGCTATACCAAGGATCAGACATGGCCACGTCAAGGTTCGGGCATAACTACATCAAATTCAAGACAAGGCTAAGGCAGGGCTGAGGCAAATCAAGGAGTCTTGAAGAATGGACAGACGCTGAAAGGCAGAACATCAGGAGACAAGACGGCATGGTCATCTGGAGACAAGGACCTCGGGGATGACAAAGACGAGACATCTGAAAACAGGTTCAACTGGGGTATCCAAGGCAGGATATCCAAAGACACTCAATCAAGAGCAACGAGGAGGCACAGGAAGATAGGACATCTGAATGCCAGGCCTTCCAGACTTTGGACCTGCCAGACCCTCAACCAAGAGCATCACGAGGGTCCCAATGGTCAGGACATCTGGTCGGTTACTGGCAAGGACTACTTCAGAGAAAGACTTCTGCGAACAGAGCATCTGAGACGGACATCAGGGAGGACAGGACATCTGGAAGCAAGGTCGTCTGAAGACGGGGACATCTGTGGACGAAGACATCGGATGGAGACATCAGTGGACAGGACACGAGATCCAACGACCGAGAGACCAGGACATGGAATGAAGATGAAGACGAGGATCAGGAACCAAAGAGGAAGACAAGGGAATTCCCACGAAGAACAGAGTGCCTTGAAGAAGTGGAGGAGAACATTATCTGAGACTCTTGGACCAAAGACCTGGAACGGAGGATCCAGGAGCAGTCCAACTCCATGACTGACTTCTTGAGAAGGCGAAGAGGAACTGAAGACAGCCCTTTTGTAGGGCTGAATAGGAACACCCAGGATGACATCACGAGGAGGAGCCAGAGGACTGGCCCTTTAAATCTGGAGAGGGCAGCTCCGGCCACTGAAGAAAGAGCTGAGGGCAGCTCCAACCACAAGAAGCACCGGTGGTGGCCTCTGGGCTTCGAAGTGGAGCTCCAGGGCAGCCTCCAGGCCGCAAGGAATGGTGACGGCAGCCTCCTGGCTGCAAAGGAGCATGGCGGCGGCTGTTCCAGACCGTGACAGTGGCATCAGCGGCTACTGCCGCGAAAGCAGGAAGCTTCAGAGCGGCCTCTAGGCTGCATGGAAACGGCGTCTGCAGCCTCCTGGCCGCAAGATGAATAGGCAACGGCTGTGGGCCTGCCGTGGAGCTCGGAGGTGATTCCAGGCCACAACAACAGGCCTGGAATCAAAGTTTCCTTTTTGAAAGTTTAGTGCTAGGGCCGTGGATTTACTTATTGTCCTCCTTCCGGTCATTAATTCAAATTTGATTATATTATGATCACTGTTGCCAAGCAGACCCACCACCATTACGTCTCTCACCAAATCCTGTGCTCCACTGAGAATTAGATCTAAAATTGCTCCTTGGTTCCTGAACCAATTACTCCATAAAACTGTCATTTATTCCATCCAGGAACTTTATCTCTCTAGCATGTCCAGCATGATGATTCATAAGGCCCTACATAGCATCTCTCCACTCAACTTAACTTTCCAGCTTCAACTACACACTTCCAAAAAGCCAACTAGAAGGGTATACCAGAACAGATTGGTCACCCAACCAGCAAAATCCTCCCTGAGGAAACGAGCACTATCCACTGCGGGCCCGTCTCTCTGGAACTCTCTACCACCAGACCTCCGCCTTGAGCCGTGCCATACTACTTTCAAAGTGAAACTCAAAACTTGGCTCTTCCTTCAAGCTTTCCCTGAGAACTAAGAGCAAGAAGAGAAACAACCTTTCCTGTTATTACAACAATAATGTAAAGTTCATTTGCTTTATTTATATGTTCTAAGTTGATCTTAGTTTGTATTGTTACTCTATAATAGATTAATCGTTTGATATGTTCCATGTAAACCGCCATCCCGGCGATAGTTATCTCTGTTACCTGTGAACCGGAGTGATATGTATTGTATACAGGAACTTCCGGTATATAAAAACCAAAAATAAATAAAATAAATAAATGTCCTGTTGTTACATTTATCCAGTCAATATTGGGGTAATCGAAATCTCCTGTTATTACTGCACTACCAATTCTGTTAGCTTCCCTAATTTCTCTTACCATTTCACTGTCCATTTCACCATCTTGGCCGGGTAGATGGAAGTTTATTCCTATCACTATACTCTTCTCCAACACACAAGGGATTTCTACCCATAAAGATTTGATTGTGCATTTAGTCTCATGCAGGATCTTTATCCTGTTGGTCTCTATGCTATCCCAGACATAAAGTATCACCCTGCCTCCCAGATGCTCCTCTCTGTCATTGTGATATAATTTGTACCAGGTATAGGACTGTCCCATTGGTTATCCTCCTTCCACCATGTTTCTGAGATGAAAATTAAGTCTATGTCATCATTCACTGCTATTTATTCTAATTCTCCCATCTTACTTCTTAGACTTCTGGCATTAGCATACAAACATTTCAAAGTGTGTTTTTTGTTTATATTTTCATTCTGCTTTTTAATTGATAGGGATAAACTGGATTCTTTTAGTTCAGGTGAGTTTTTAATTACAGGCACTTGGACTACTTTTCTTATTATTGGAACCTCACTGTTGGGATGCACTAATTCTAATGCATCATTAGTATCCTTTGAAGATACCTCCCTCCGAACCATGTGCTGCTGAGCAATTGTCGACTTTCCTCTTTGTTCTAGTTTAAAAGCTGCTCTATCTCCTTTTTAAAGGTTAGCACCAGCAGCCTGGTTCCACCCTGGTTAAAGTGGAGCCCATCACGTCAGAAAAGACTCCCCCTTCCCCTAAAGGTTTCCCAGTTCCTTACAATACTGAATTCCTCTTCCTTGCACCTTTGTTTCATCCACACAATGAGATTCCGGAGCTCTGCTTGCCTCTGGGGACCTGCGCTTGAAACAGGGAGCATTTCAGAGAATGCTACCCTAGAGGTTCTGGATTTCAGTTTTCTACTTAAGAGCATACATTTTGCTTCCAGAACCTCCCTCCCACATTTTCCAAAGTCGTTGATGTCCATATGTACCATGACAGCCGGCTCCTCCCTAGCACTGTCTCAAATCCTATCTATGTGATGCGTGAGGTCCTCCACCTTTGCATCAGGTAGGCATGTTACCAAGTGATCCTCATGCCCACCAGCCACCCAGCTGTCTACATTCCTAATAATCGAATTACCAACTATGACGGCCGATCTAACCCTTCCATTCTGGGCAGTAGCCCTGGGAAACACATCCTTGGTGCAAAAGGACAATGCACCACCTGGAGAGCAGGTCCTTGCTACAGGATACATTCCTGCTGCACCAGGTTGATGCTCTCCAATCATGAGACCTTCTTCCTCCAAGGCAGCACCAGGGTTGCCAGTCTGAAGTTGGGACTTAGCTACTAGGGCCCTGTAGGTCTCATCTATATACCTCTCTGTCTGCCTCAGCTCCTCTAGGTCTGCCACTCTAGTCTCCAGAGATTGGACTCGTTCACTGAGAGACAGGAGTTCTTTGCATCGGATGCACACATACAACTTCTCACCAGCAGGTAAAAAAATCATACATGTGACACTTCATGAAAAAGACTGGGAGGCCTCCCTCTTGCTGCTGGACAGCTGCTTTCATCTCAAATTTGTTCAGTTCCTTACTTTTAAAAAATTTCCCAAGCAGAACTTACTGATTCCTTTCAGCCACCAGCAAAGTGATCCTCTCCTCTCAGTGTTCCCACTGCATATACTGAAACATCTCTGTCCACACTACTACAATTCTTAATATTTAATGGTCTCAATTACTGCAATGTGCTACTAATTGGATTATACGATAATGCTATACGCCCCCTACAATTAGTTCAAAATTCCGCAGCTCATGTTTTGACTGGGACATCTTGCAGGGATCACATATCACCTATCTTGTACTCCTTACACTGGTTACCTTTCCATTTTAGAATTCAATATAAAATTCTCTCCATTATACACAACCTATTATACAATGTCTCATCCACATTTTATTTTTATTTTAATTTATTTAAGTTTTTTATATACCAACATTCAAGACAATAGTCCCATCATGCTGGTTCACATGAAACAGGAGTGTAAAATAAACTTAAACTTGAACAATAGTGCGAAAAAGCAGTTACATGTAAGAAGGAAAATAGAACTTGGAGTAAGAAGGAAAAGGAAGACTATTTACATATAATTACATTGTAAGAGGTAACTAATAATGATGTTGCTGGTGATGTGTATTTAATTTATTGTTAGGAGTTAAATAATATTGGAGTTAGGAAAAGCCTGCAAGAACAGCCAGGTCTTGAGTCTTTTCTTGAAGGTTGAGAGCCTGGGTTCCATTCTAAGATCTGGGGGGATGGAGTTCCATAAGGTGGGACCGGCTGTGGAGAAGGCCCGATCTCTTAGCGTAATGTGTCTGGTAGTTTTGGCTGGGGGTACTTGAAGTGATCCTTTGTAAGCATCTCTTGTCGGTCTTGTTGAGGTGTGTAATCGGAGGGGGAAATGAAGGTCAATAGCAGCAAGTTGATGGATGTTTTTGTATATGGTGAGAATGGCCTTGTAGATTATTCTGAAGTGGATGGGTAGCCAGTGGAGGCCCATTAGGATGGGGGTTATATGATCTCTTCTCCTGGTGTTGGTGAGTATACGGGCAGAGGCATTTTGGACCATTTGCAGTGGTTTGGTGTGTGATGAAGGGAGACCAAGCAAGATGGTGTTACAATAGTCCAGCTTTGCGAAGATGATTGATTGTAGAATCGTTCTAAAGTCATGAGTGTGGAACAGAGGTCTTATTCTTTTCAGCACTTGGAGTTTATAAAAGCAGTCTCTGGTGGTTTTGTTGATGGTAGCTTTCATGTTCAGGCGATTGTCAATTAGAACTCCTAGGTCTCTCACTTGTGTAGTTTTTGGTATGGCTGGATGAGTGGGGGTGAAGGAGCTGTTCTCTGGTGTGATGAATTGTAGTTCCGTTTTGGATAAATTAAGTACCAGGTTGAGGCTTGTGAGAAGTTGTTTGATATTTTGGAGGCAAGTTTCCCAGTGAGACAGTGTTTTCGTGAGAGACTCCTTGATGGGGATCAGGACCTGGATATCATCAGCGTAGAGGAAGTGTTTGAGATTGAGGTCAGTGAGAAGTTGGCATAAGGGTAACAGGTAAATGTTAAATAAGGTAGGAGATAGGGATGAGCCCTGAGGGACTCCTACTGACGCGGGGTAAAGTGAGGATTCTTTGTTATGAATCTTAACCTTGTATCCTCTGTTGCTGAGGAAGGTTCTGAACCACGAGAGGGCAGTGCCTGAGATACCAATGGCTATTAGTTGATTGATGAGAAGGGAGTGATTGACGGTGTCAAATGCTGACGAAAGGTCCAGTAGAATCAAAAGGAAGGCTTGTCCTTTGTCGAGGCCTAGGATGATGTGGTCTGTCATGGAGATGAGGAGGGCTTCCGTACTTAAGGTTTTGAGGAATCCGTATTGTGATGGGAATAGGAGGTTGTTGTCTTCAATGTAGTTTGAGAGTCGTGAGTTTACCAATTTTTCCATAATCTTGGCTATGAAGGGGAGGTTAGCGATCGGTCTAAAGTTGTTGGGATCGTTGGGGTCGAGATTTGGTTTTTTGAGGAGGGGTTTGAGTGAGGCCAGTTTGAGGTTGTCAGGGTAGAATCCTTGTGTGATGGAGCAATTTATGATGTCTGCCAGGATTTTGGAGATAGAATCTGGAATTGATAATAGTAGTTTAGCTGGGATGTGATCAGAAGGGTGAGAGGAAGGTTTCATTTTCCTTAGAATTCCTTGGATCTCAATGGATGAAGTTGAATCAAGTTCTTCTAATCGAGTTTTGTTGATTGCGGATTGAGGAGTAGTTAATGGAACAGTGGCGTTGGTAGGGAGCTGAGACAGAAGACTGATTTTGTTGCTGAAGAATAGTGCTAATTCTTCAGCTTTCGATTGAGCTTGTTCATGTGCAATCTCTGTCTGGTTTAATTGCGTGAGGTTGGCTACGTAGCTGAAGAGGGCTTTGGCATCGAAGACAAGGTCGTGTATCTTAGAAGCGTAATAGTCCCTCTTGGATCTTAAGGTGCTTGCTTTGTATTGATGAAGAGTTGATTTGTAGATTGAAAGGGTATTGGTTCCTGGGTTTTTGCGCCATTTAGCCTCATTTTGTCTTAGTTGGAGTTTGAGCTTTCTTAGTTCTGAGGAGAACCAGGGCTGTCTTTTGGAGGAATTGGGGTGTGGTTTTTTTGTTACTGGAGGGCAAAGCTTGTTAGCTATAGTTTCAGTAATTGTATTCCATGATCGAAGCACTGAGTTCGGGTCAGTAAGGTCTAGGTGATGGAGTTGTGGTGATAAGTGATTATTGAGATCTTCTGGGGTATGCATGTTCTGGGGTATGCACATGGCTATGCATACAACTATGATTATATTAGCCCAACAGAAACTTATGTTCAATGCATAAAAATGTATTGCAATTCCCTACTATAAGCATTGCGAGACTTGACATCACCAGAAGATGTGCTTTCTAGGGAGCTGGCCGTCCATACCAGATGACCTAAGGCAGATCACTAACCATAAAGAATTAAAAAAAACCTCAATACCTTCCTTTATCTCAATGGCGTTCAATAATGGCACAGCTTGATAACCTATCCTCAATGGATATCTCTCAGCACTTAAATCTCAGATCAGCCCCTGCGTTTTTGTTTCACCTATTTTTTCTCTAAACTAATTGGCACAAAGTTGTTGTTACAATCTACCAGTACATTTGCGTATCTGGTCTATACCTTGTCATATGTTTTTTTGCTTTTATATTTTATTTTATTTTAATTATGCATGTTTATCTTGTAAACTGTTTTGATCAACAAACATTGTAAAAGCGGTATACAAATACTTCTAAATAAATAAATATATTAGGATTTTATTAGCTAGAATGTTATGAGTTCTCCAATAGCTGGGTCTGTTTGGTAGATTTTGCAGAGGAACTAAGAAGCTAGATGTGTTGGAAATGTTCATGCTAGTATATATATAGTTATTTAGATAAAGCTTTGTAGTTAGACATGGGAAGATAGGGAATTTGTATACTGATCTGCTCAAGATGATAGCGACAAACATAAAACAAGATGGCAAAGACCATCCAATCCTTCCAGCAACATCTCCTGCTTAGCTTTACAGTTTCTTTCTCTCCCTCAGAGATCCTCTGTGCTTATCCCATGCTATCTTGATTTCCAGTACTGTCTTTGTCTCCACTACCTCCACAGAGAGGCTCTTTCACACATTCACCATCCTTTAAGTAAAGAAATATTTTCTTAGTTTTCTCCTGAGTCTACTTCCTTCCAACCTCATCCCATGACCTCTTGATAGATAAGTGAGAGACAATGAAAACTGTCCTGGATATGAAGAGATATCTTACAAGTGGTCACACGCAATGACTAGCAGCTGGGGTACATCCTTGCAGTTTGGACAGGAATAACTGGGCAGACTTGATGGGACCAATTGGTCTTTTTGTGCCATCATCTACTCTGTTATTGTATTTATTTATTTTTTTTATTTATGCACTTTTAATTATACATACAAGAACTCCTTGTAATGAATAATGAAGTATACAGCAAAAATCTTTTACACATTATCATGATATGGTAATACTTTACTCCAAAGTATTTTTACCCCATACATTAAGAGGAAAAGGGAGGGGGAGGAGACAATGGAGCGGATAAAAGAAATAAAAAAAAAGTAATATTGAGAACAGCCCTTTACTTTTACATTGCTGGTCAATCAAGGTAGAGAGTCAAGGAAGGCCCTTAGTTGCAGTGGTTCAAAGAATAAGTAATTTGCATTATTAATTTTGACTGAACATTTACAAGGATAATGAAGCAAAAAATGACCCCCTTTAGCCATAACTTCTGGATGGATAACAAGAAACTTCTTACGACGAAGTTGTGTAACCCAGATCTTCTGACCATATAACAGCATTGTACGGTTACGCAGAAAAAAACGCAACATGGTATCTCGATCTGCGGGAAAAGCAGACATTACCAATAAAGTTCCACAATGTTTAATCTCTGATATAAGAGAATCTTGTAATAAATTTGTTAAATCCAAAGATAATTCTAATGGTGTATCTGTTATACTTCAGAGATGTGGATCCCTTGTCCGAGGTAGAGTTGGCGCTACCTGTGAGAGTAAACCCCCTCAGGTCCCTACCGTCGGAAGGCGAGGCTGAACTGATGCAGGGACTGGCTGGAGCTTCACCAATACCAGCCCCGTTCCCCACAGGTTGAGCCCTTGGGTACGTGGGGCTGGCTGGTCTTAGGTGGGCCCCTGAGAAGTCGGTGGAATCGCAGTTGGAAGCAGTGATGAGAATCAGCCTCAAGGTTGGAAGCCAGAGGGTCGTCAACAGCCAATCCAAGGTCCAAAGCCAGACGAATCACCAAAGGCAGTCCGAAGTCAAAAGCCAGAAGAATCACCGAAGCCAGTCTGAGATCAGAAGCCAGAGGGATTACCAAAGCCGGTCTGAAGTCAGACGCCAGAGGAATCACCAAAGCCAGTCCGAGGTCAGATGCCAGAGGAATCACCGAAGCCAGTCAGAAGCCAGAAGATCTGTCCGAAGGAACTGGAAGCTGGGGATAGGAGCAGGAACAGGACTTGGAAGCAGGAACAGGACTCAGAAGACAGGAAATGGACCAGGAGCCAAGAAACCAAGGCAAGGTCTGAGGAGCAGACCTTGCCTTAAACAGAGAAAAGCCAGGAGGAGTCCCAGAGAGGGGCCACGACAATTTCCTGTCGTGGCCCCTTTAAATGTAGAAGAGAGAGCATGTGCACGGCTCTAGCAGGCCCGGCAGGGAAGGAGCCAACATCAGGGAGGAAGGCCGGCCAGAGATGCGACCAGGCTCAGTGGCGGCTGAGACGGCTGCGAAGAGAGACAGGGATGACTGCCAGCTGCCGCTAGCACCCCGGAGTGGCCTGTCTGTGCCAGTAAGTGGCCGGCACTGGTTGCGGACTGCCGCGATTAGTGGCCATAACAGTATCCCCTCCTTTAGGCCTCCCCCTAGAAGGCTTGGGTTTTCCCGGGTGATCGACGTGAAATCTCTTGATAAGATCCTTATCTAGGATGTTAGTAGCAGGTTCCCAAGAGTTCTCTTCAGGCCCAAATCCCTCCCAGGCTAGGAGGTACTTCCACTTGCGGCCTCGTTTCTGGACATCGAGGATCTCACGGACCTGGTATATGGTTTCCTCCTCCACCTTAGGTTGTGGAACTTCAGGGACCTTCCGAGTAGGCCAGGTGAGAACCAGGGGTTTCAAAAGAGATACGTGGAAGGAATTATGGATCCTTAGTGTGGTAGGCAGACGAAGTTGATAGGTCACGGGACCTAGTTGCCATATCACCAGGAAGGAACCAATGTAGCGAGGGGCCAGTCACATCAATGGAACTCTCAGGCGGATATGCCTGGTACTAAGCCACACCTTTTCTCCCGGTCGGAATCGGGGAGCTGGTCTTTGATGCGGGTTAGACAATTTCTTTGCTGTGCAGGCCACCTTTAGGAGCATCTGCTGGGTATGAACCCAGAGCCTCTTCAGTTGTATCGCTGTTAGCTGGGTTGCCAGCGAGGGGACAGGCAGTGGCAGAGGTAGGGGCGGCCTGGGTTGTCTTCTGAAAACAATTTGAAAGGGTGAAGCCCCAGTGGAAGTACAGGAATGTGAGTTGTGGGAGAACTCGGCCCAGGGTAGAAGTGCTGCCCAGTCGTCCTGGTGGGTGTTAACATACAATCATAGGAATTGTTTCAAGGTACAATTTGTTCATTCCGCCTGACTGTTGGCTTGGGGATGAAACGCAGTGGTAAAATCCAGGGAGATGCAAAATGTTTTACAGAGGTTGAGGCAATATCAGGCCGTGAATTGAGGACTGCGATCAGATGTGATGTGCTGCGGTATTCCGTGGAGGCAGAAAATATGTAGCATGAACAGTTGGGCCAGACGGGGAGAAGATGGGAGGGTGGGTAGCGGCGTAAAGTGGCCATTTTTGAAAATCGGTCCACTACTACCCATATCACTGTGTTGCCCGCCAGAGGGTGGAGGTCCACAATGAAGTCCGTGGAGATGTGTGTCCATGGTTTCATGGGGGATCGGAAGAGGTTGTAATAGCCCCCAAGTTTTCCTGCTGGGACCTTGTGCTGAGCACAGACTGGACACAATTGACATATGCTCGAATATACTTGCGCATCTCGGGCCACCAGTAATACTGCTGGAGAAGGGTTTGGTAGGGATGTGCATTCGGATTGACCGCATATGGAAAACGCAACTCAAATTTTTTTTTTTACTTAAAAAAAAGATGGGGCGTATACGAGCAGATTTCCGACTAAATGAACATAGATATGTCGGATACGGCAATCGCCCATGCGCGCGCTTTCTCTCGCGCCATTACCTGCGACTCGAGCTCGGAGCCCCGGATTACC